>NC_046197.1:21517618-21817618 GCF_011004875.1 Balearica regulorum gibbericeps
ATCGCTGTCCGAGCCCACTGCTATTCTCCCTTTCCGTGGGTACAGGTTGAAGATTTTTGCAGCGTTAGTGCTCGTCACTGCCACAAACTGGTTTTCATCCATCTTTCCTGTGGCCTGATCAGACATGAAGAGAACTAAGTGCTCTTTTGGGGAAAGGGAGAGTAAGAGCCCCGGGAAGCACCAGGCTCACTCCCACACAGGCCACTGGCTGGCTGGGCCCAGACCGCTGTGGCTGATCTATTGGTGCCAGACAGACTGAAAACTGGGGGCACAGTCACAGCTCCTGGCTGTTCACCCTGAACCCAGGACAGCTGCCTTTCCTGCTCTGGCTTGTGTTGACTCTCAAGGCCAGAGAGGAGACGGGCAGCTGGGTCCCCAGCTCTGCAGCAGCAAGAACAGTGTCTAAGGTGCCCGCCAACCCTGCCCGCTCTGCCCTCTCCCTGGCGTGACACTTACCACTGCCTTGTCCCAGATGACAGACATTCGTTCCTCTATGCCATTGGTCCCTTCTGGGATGGCCGTGAAGTTGTCTTTTCCAATTGCTTTCTGTGCGGTGCTGAATGTACAGTGGGCACTTCCCGAAACCTGCAGGTCACCACTGCGGGGTGGTGGTAACAAAAGCCATTTTGCGGTCAGACAACAGCAAGGACACAAGGGACATGGATCTTCCCTGGGCATGGGCAGCCCCCTGCTCAGCTCTGTTTTACTCTGCACCCCTGTTTCTACAGCCCCTCAGCCTGAAGACTTCCACCTGACCTGGCCCCTGCGGCAGCTGCATCACCTGGGGGCACAGGGGCAGGAGAGCTCTGCCACGCCGTGCTGCCCACTTGGGGCATGGACAGCATCCTGCACACAAGAGGAGTCAACAGCTCAGCTCCTGGGAAGAACACCCTGGGGAACAGAGTGGCCTTTGTGTCAAGCCAAAAGATGTCCTTCCACACAAGACTCCAACATTTGCACTAACACAAAGGGAAAAGACATCTCAGGTCTGCTTGGGAAAGCAGTCTTTTTCTGCCACACGGGGAGGAAAAGGCCTCTCCACCCAAGGACTGTCCCCTCCAGCCGGCCCTTTCGTTGTGTACTGCCAGCTTGTGTACCCTGAGGGGCAGGCACAGACCTCCCCTGCCCCTTGGGAAGCTTGCTGTGGGCAGGCGTCACTCCTGTCTCTGGGAGAGGGGATGCGGGTGCAGCAGTGGGCTTATGGGGGGCTGAGCCTGTGGGCTGCCCGCTGCTCGCGCTGCCAACCTTCCGCAGTGAGCTGAGCACCTTAGCCCAGCTCCAGGGCTCTGGCCTGAGACGTTTCATCTGGCAGGAGCTCACCGAAGGCTCCTCTCAGCCCCACGTGGACACTTGCAGCATAAGCTGCAGCAGAAACAGCTGGCAGCGCAGACCGAGGTGGTGCGCTCGCAAGTGCAGGTTGGCCCAAGCTGCAGCCTCTGGCCCAAGCTACAGCATTTCCGCCAAATCACTGCTACAAAAGCAAATGCCCCCATGGCCACATGTAAATCTGACAGTGGGATGAAGAGAGCCAGGACTCCCCAGAAGCAGCTCTCTCCAGGAGACCCAGAAAACCTTCAATGCAGCGCTCTACAGTGACTGCTGCCCAACACTGTTATCCAGACTCTCTCTGCTCAGAAAGGGATACCAGTCAGATGAGATGCCCTGACCCATCCCCTTCCTGACAATGATGGCTGAGGACAGGAATGGGCAGAGCCAGCGAGCTGCTGACAGGCAGGGCAGGGTGAGGAGCTGCCCATGGCTCCCTGGAAGTCACCTAGCTGCTGCTGGGTCCTCAGGGAGCAGGGGACAGGCAGCAGTTGGAAAGGCATCGCTGCCGGGCAAAAGGAAGCAGACCAACACAGGCTGCTCCAAGCAGCCTGTGCGAAGCAAGTGGCCTCGAGCACTAGGCTCCCAGACCGGCTGCGCCTGAACCCAGGACGGCGCGGACACAACGGCTCTGCTCGGGTCTGCGAATCAGCCCTAATCCACTGGTAATCTCCATCTCCCTCTGGTAATTTCTGCCATATGTCTGACTGACTGTGCAGCCAGAGATCCAGGCTGATGACACAACATGCTTCCTAATCTCCACCAGATTTGTCCTGGTGGAAGAAAACAAGCCATCCAGCCCAGCTGGAGCCTCTCCTCCTGCTGAAGCCTCACAGAAAATGGCATGGGAAAGGTGTCAGGACAGACCCACTTCTTTGAGTTTGGGGTAAATCTGAAGTGGAAGGGAAGGATTAGAAAGCCAGTTCAGGAGCTGGGCTCACTTTTCTCTGCCAGTCCCTAACCTGCACCTATTTCATACATCCAGACCGAGCAGAGGCACATCTTGCTCATTGACCACAGCAAAATCCAGGGTGAGCTGCGTATTCAGGCCCCAAATGCACCAGCATCTCTCTTAGGCCAGCCATGGCATCTCCACCCTGACACAACCCAGGTTTATCCTAACATGCCCCTCTGCTGAGACTTCTTACTGACCAGTCATCCCTTGCACATCTAGTCAGAGATGTTTCCAGCATTACCTCAAAGGTCATTTCCATTTACAACCCCCTGAGTGTCAGCCGTCCCTGGCTAACACAGACCAGCCACCACACACAGTTCAGCGTGCAAACACAGGGTGAGAGGGGCGTGCAATTCACACGTGGCGCGTGGACAGGGCCAGCAATGAGCTCTGCGTCCCTAGCTGCTGCGCGTGCCTTGCCAGTGAGAGGATGGAGTATAACTGTGAAAGGTCAAAGCAAATTGCTGAAGTGCTTTTATTGTTTGCTCTCTATTTTCAACAAATCCCTTCCCCACCCCCTTGCCTTCAGGGTGAAAAAATGACCTACCATCCCTGTCAGATGTGTGCAAGCTGCCCTTAAAGGCCTCGTGCACTCTGCAGGCTGCACTACTGCTCACCTGTACAAGCAAGAGAAAACGTCTGCTTTGCATTCGACCGGTGGGCCCCCACCAGCTTGTGACACCTGTAACCCCTCCACCTTCTCCTGCACAATCACAACCCAGGCAGCCATTCCCCCGCCCCACACACACAGAAGGGCTTCTCCAGCTCGGTGAATCGTTTCGTTGACAAGTCTGTGTTAGCTGGTCCTCATTCCTCTGCCTTCTTCAGGGCATTTAAAATGGTTCATGACTACTCACTCTGGTATTTTTCTCATTACTGATGTTAAGCTTATGGTGCCTCCCCTGTCCTCTCTCCACTCTCAGGGATAAGCCACCACAGCTCTGAGTCAGAGCCATTTCATCAGTCAGCTCATTAATTACCTAGTGAAGTGGTTCAGGTTGGACTAATGTCTATGCTGCCCAGACACTCCCTAACCTCTTCCTTCCCTATCCAAGGCCAGAGTCTGCTTCTTCCCACTAGCGGCATCACCCAGGAGAGCCGTCACTCACCTGGCCAGGAGGGAGTTGATGTAGTCAGGGGTTGTTGGGTCTGGGCTCAGAGGTGGAGAGACCACAAATGCTGCAGCCTTGGCCCAGTTCTTGCTCCAGTAGTGTGTCCCGTCGGTCCCGAGACTGGCCGTGATCGGCTCACCAAACACCACATTGCCTGGAAAGAGACAGAAAGGACAGAGTTTTGGTGGAGCCTGGAGGCATTCTCTGTTCCACAGCACTACCAACAGCCTGCCGTACCCAGAGGACGCCCAGACCCATGTTGGGCTGTCCCGTGCTGCCTGCTTGAATCTCAGGTGCTGGGGCAGGCAGGAGAGACAGCAAAGCCCACATCGGTGTCAGGGGTGAGCCCTGCCCACCATCACTGTAGGGCCCTCCCGCTCAAGGGCACGGGTCCCGCTGGTGCAGCAAGCCTGGTGGGAGCACAGCGTGGGAAGGCATGGCCGCAGAGCTGTGTTCCCCAGAAGATACCACAGAGAATGAACAACACTGGCAACCTGGCCTCCTGCCTCGGCAGATGGCTGCTTCCCAACCCACCCTGCCCCGGCTGCCCTCCTGGGAAGCGAGGCCCCCGGTCCACTCCAGACCCTCCTGCAAGCACTGGTGCCCCTGAACTGTGGCAGGGGGCATTTCACCCTGCTGACTTTCAGCCCAAGAGTGACAGCCATGTCTCGGAGCTGACCAGCAGTCCCCGTGCCTGAGCTGGGATTGGTGCAGCTTGGCTAACTACAGGTACCCACCGGTCACCCAGTCCAGTCTGTGGACCAGCACCATCCTACAGTCCTGCTTGCAGAGGATCCCAGCTGCCCCCAGACTGCACATGTGCTGCTCTGCAAGCTGGCTGTGCGGCACAGAAGAAAGGTCCAGCAGGGCTGTTTCCAGATGGAAACCTGGGCTGGACATGGAACGCCATCTTTCAAATTGTAGAGAAGTACCTATGTGTGTGTGTGTGTGTGTGCACATGCACACACGTGTCTTTCCTGCTTTTCCTGCTAGCAGCAGGAGCAAGGGACATGAGCAGGCAGCTGCCACTCCAGGCACCCGGGGAAGAGCTGCCCACCAGCCTCCTCATTCAGTGGCTCTCGGGTTGGGGGCACACAGCTCACTGAACACAGCTGTGACATGTCCTGTGCATTTGGGGAGTCCCTGTGCTCCACCACCAGCAACAAATGGAGCCCCCCAGCCACCTGAAAAGGCACCCAGGCACCGCAGAGGGGCCACTACTTCAGAGGGAGGCCAGGGCCATGCACAGCAGCTCAAATCGCTTGCATGTGGATTGGACGAGTCTCCTCACAGAGCGCCCTTCACCACTGCAGACAAACTTTGGTGTTTAAAGCACTGCTCCTACCTGCGAGCCCATGTTGATGTTACCTAATGTGACAACGGGAGGTGGCTCCATGTGGCCTGGTGCAGTGTCCCTGTGCCCTTCACAAGTCAGGTAAATCCCTGCACTAACTGCTCCCCAGCAGAAGGGGAAGCACTGGACTGCTCTCAAGGCACAGTGATGGTCTTGGCAAAACAACCGTGAGGACACGGGGACCACCTGATCCAGCTGTCCAGGATCCCAGCCGCAACAGCAAGGCTGTGCACAGCAGCAGCTGCCACTCACCTTTTTTTCTGGCTTGTGAGATGAGGTCAGCAGCGCTTTTGCTCATCACTTTAGTCACGTAGAGAGGACAGTTGGTCTGGCTGGCAATAGTGATGGCCCGGAAGACAGCTTCTGCTTCCAGCTGGAAGAGAAAATGGCACACGGCTGCAGAGGAGCACGGGGTGGGCAGGGAAGGGCCCCAGCTCCTCTTGGCACACCACGGATTGCTACTGACACCCTGTGCCCTTGCTCTTACCCTGGACTCCCCAAGGGCAGGTTAATCATGGAGACCTGAGGGGGAAGCTTCAGGGGGAAGCCTGGGGCCCGGCCCCACCCGCAGGATACAGCCACATGATGCTTGGCAGGGGACCACTGTCTGGACCATGCTCGGGGGCCAGCGCAGAGCTGCATCTGCTGTTTTTTCCACTGCCTGGTTCCAACTCTCCCAACAGCCAGAGAAGCCCACGGACTGCTGCCTGTGCCTGACAGCACGGCTCACAGGCTGATGCCAGACAGCGAAAGGTCTGCCCCTTTCTGCTCCAGGCTCTCCTATGGCTGCGTTTGGTTTAACCAAACATCACCCTGCCTGTGGCTGGGGTGCAATGAGCTATGTGCTGGCAGGCTCTTCACATCAGGGTCTGGCTGTCCTGCCATGCAGCTGCTGCTTGTCTCAGCCTGCTGACACCGGACCAGTATTTCACTGTCCTGCTGTTAGCAGACGGTGGATTTCCATCACGAGATATCTTTGGACTATTACATCAGCCCGTGTTCAGCCTGAGCTCAACCCCTGAGTTTCTCCAAGTGTTTGCTCTACAGTTTGGCTTCAAGCTTCGGCATGAGAAAGTTCAAAACAGAAGCCTTAAAAAGACAATGTACCAATCAGCTAGCTCCCAGGGGAGGCCAGGACTGCCAGCTGCAGGGAATGCAGAACTGCCTGCGGGTCAGGCAGCTGGCCGTGCAAGCTTAGCTCTCCCAGCAGCGGGAGAAGCAGACCACTGCACCCAGACGCACATGCACCCGTACACCTCATACTTCTGCAGGCCTATTTGCTGCAAAATGAAAAGTTTCTCCCTTCTGCTTAAAGACTCTTTAAACAGAAATTTAAACAAAAAAAAAATCTTTATCAGCACACTTATGGACTTGAGTAGTTGATGGGGTGGAACATGTGGACAGGAGTGAACAGGGCCATCACTGAATGCCCTTCACAGCAGGTTACAATCTGGAGCAGCACTATCCTGCCCTACCAAATCACCACCATCACCTGATAGAAGAGCATGTCTTAAACCCCCACTGAGGTCCCTCTGGGACAGAGCAGACCCACAGAGCTATGGACCACCTTCCCAATGCTTTGCCATCAACCTGTAGGCTTTAGGGGCAGGTAGCAGGGTTATTTGTGCTCTACCTAATGTTTTTGCACGTAGAGGATGTTCTGGAAGAGAGACACTGTTTATTTTCAAAGGCAATGACATCTGGATTTGGCTGAACAAACAGTATCTAGAGCCTTCTTGCACTGTTCTCAGTTGCCTGACGCTTTAATGGCATCTCAAGATGAAACACTCAACAATGTTTTACTGACTTTGGATGAGAAGAACCGCAGTGCTGTCTTATGATAATAAGACAGTTCTCAAATCCTGGTACAACCACAGCATCCCATAATTGCGGGTTAGCTTGCCAACTAGTGGCAACGGGTCTAGAGCCATAAAAATAAATGGCAGTTTACACACAGAGGGACTCTGGTCTACTGTATTTGACATTGAGTCTCTTCCCTGTACAGGAAAATGCATTACAGTCTCATCCTTCAAAGACAATAAGCACTGTATTACACTAGGCTATATATGTTGTTACCAGCCATAATATAGTCAACTTCTTACACTTTCAGTTTAAGCCAACTGATTCTACTTCCAGCAGACCCTGAAGTACAAATCTGTCCCTGTGCTCCCCTGCTCAGCTTTGCTATTGCACCAAATTCCTATTGTTTTCCTCTTTTATGTGCTGCAAAGTTGAAAGCACCTCTCAGCAGGGAGCTATCTCAAGAAAACCTATCTAAAATTAGACTCAACTCAGATTAATGGACCAAACAGAAAAATACCCTGTGAGCTAAAATTAGAAGTAATCTAATTAGTGTCTTGACAATGATTGGTAATCAGGACATTCCCCCTCTCCTTCCCTCCCACTCCTTCCACCAATGGCTTTGTCCACCTGATTTTGAAACGCACTTTAGACTCTAAGTAGAGATTAAGCAGGAAGAGGCTGGAATCTGTCTGCACTCAGACAGACATGAACAGTGAATTTTCAGAGGAACTAAAACTTGCCATTTGATTCTTCTCAGGCCTCTTACACTCGTAGAGTCACCTATACAAGACAAATGCCCCCAAACCATCCTCAAATGTTGCTACAGCCATACAGATCTTTTTGTTGGTTGATTAATCTCTGGGAGTCTCAGAAGCCCTTGTCTCTGCTAGGAGATTTAATCAACACTGAAAAATGTTTGTCACAAACGCACACCTTGCTCTTTCCTGAGCTGATGATGAACAAGACAGTATTGCCTGTATAAACGGATACCCATAGATGTGCGCACGCGCACGCACACCACCCCCCGATGCTTCCCTGGCCCCACTACATACACTCAGCCCTACTGTGACTTGTGGGGAAAGTTCTTCAGTGCAGCAAGGCTGGTACTGTCCTTTGCATCTTACCTCCTCAGGTCTGCTCAGCACGTGGCCCTCAGGGCCAGTTATTCCCATCTCCAACATCCTGGTTTGTTCCTAGGACATCGAAAGGACAGAGGGACATTACAAGACTGTGAAACTATCAACCACACAGAAAAGCAGATCCCTCCTGTGTTGAGCCCATCCCTCAGGACTGCCACCACCCCTATGTCCTGTGGGACCACTGTGCATGGTGAGAGGCTGCTGCACCCTCGAGGGGTTTGAGAGAGAAAGAGGGAGGATGGGGAAATGGGAGTGCTTGGAGGGAGCACGGACACCGACTGAAACCTCTTTGATGAAACAAGCACAGCGTGGACAAAAAAAGGGTACAAAACTCCCCAGCTCCATGAACAACACTTGATGTGGCCCTCCCCGGCTTCCCTTCTGAAAAGCAAGTAGTCCGAGTAGAAACTATTGAGAAAATAATCATTGAAGTCAATAAAAATATCCTCCTCCCAAGGTTATTCCTGGTTCCCCAGTGCTGTTATTTAATCATTTGGATGTTAGCAAGTGCTAAATCCTGTGCTGTATCAACTTCTATAGAAGTTGGTGGTGTGGGGTGCTGGTTCCTGTATTAACATTATCCCAAGTATTTTGCTGTTATAAATGAGGACCATGGATAATTGTGCATGTGTGTGTGTACCACATGCGCCAACCTGCCTATCTCCTGTTTGTACCCTAGAAATTTCTCTTGTATTCCCTCGTTTCAAATGTCTCCCTCTGACAGAGGTCAAAGGAAACATGCGGGGGGACTTTATGCCCTGACCAAGGCACTCGGGGATCCTTCTGACCCTCACACCTTTATCCATGTGTTGTCACTGCCTGTGGCAATGCACGTTTGCTCCCACCCAACACCTGCCCTTGACTTGCAGAAACCACGGGCAGCTGCACAACAGGCAACAGTTCTCCGAGAGGTGTCGTGGGACGTGAAGTAGATGCACAGCAGCAGTAATAGTAGGCCTGTACGCATGCGGTTTTATGCACTTTTTCTTGTGTCCTGTAGAGTACTGAGTACATTATGAGCATTAAATAATGCCACCAATCTGCATCAGGACTGTGTAACTCCAGCCACGATAACAGATGTGTTCACAGCTGTTGCAAGAGTATATCAAAGGATAAGGCTGCACAGCAGGTAAGTGCTGCGTGTTACCTCCTCCGCCACCTCTGCCACAGTGAAAGTGCCAAGCAAAGACTTGACAATACTCTTCTCACGTCTTGCTCTTCACCCACCACAAAGCACTCTCCCACCACCTACAAGCACGTCAGAGTCTGAAGTCAGGAGCTCTGCTTACATCCTATTTCTGTTCAGACCATGCATCACATCTCTTCCCTGCAATCTCCTCTCCTATGTTGGCCAAACTCTGGAGAAACACACAGTTGCCAGGACCACTGAAATTAAAATGGACTGAAGTGGGGAATGGAGAGGACAAAACCTCTGCCGGCTTCCTGGGAACCACCACCAGCAGATGACCACAAGCATCACATCTCCATGCTAACAACACGCTGAGCCCCACACCAGCCTGTGATGTTTCAATCAGTCCTGACAGACGGAAGCAATTCCCAGGGCTGTGAAGTGCTAGCAACTAATAGGTTTTGGGTATTTTGTGGTTAGGCTGGTGCTGAAGTAGAGATAAACTCTAGCCGAGACACTTCCTCTGATCACTCTTTGTTTTCATGTGAAAGAGCCATCCAATTGTGCACATGCAGCTCTACAAAGTCCAAAGAAAAAATGATTCTTCTAGTCTGAGAGGACGTTCAAAGAACGACCTCTTAGTTCATAGTCCTTCAACTCCCAAGAATAAGAGAGACAGGAAAAAACAATCAGTTGCAGAGTGTAACTGAGCAATGTTTTCCTCTGTCTTAACGAAAATCAAAACGTTTGGACTTTCTCTCATCCAGCACCAATCACAACACAGCGGGCCAATACAGCCTATCCACTTGAACACCAAACCACATCTCTCATAACATTTCCTGTGCAAATCCAGCTCCATTAGCCGGCTGCTGGCTTACAGCAGGGAGAAAATTCCTCTCTTGCTGCAGCACTTTTCAATACACTTTAACTCTCTTAGCTGATTATGTGCAAGGCAAAGGTCTCTGCCTCTCCACACTGAAAAAGACCTGCAGTTGGAGTGAACATACCGTACTTGCTGGCCCACTCTCTTCCATTTAGATAATCACTAACTCGCTATTTCAGATCACTTATGCACCTTATATTCACAGCAGAAAACCTTGGCAAATTTGATAATGCTGCTGAGCAGCAGAGAGGTCACCTTTCAAAAGATGTCCATGCAGCTTTAGAGTCATTTTGTTAATGCTCCACCCCAAACCTGCCTGAGATGGATTTTCAGTCCCTGTATACCAGAAGAGAAGTTAGTTACCTGGGCAATTATATCCCCATTTTCAGCATGAACTTGAGCTATGGCACCCAGCTCTGCCAAGCAGCTGAATATCTCGTACAGCTAAAAGAGAGACAAGAAGAAATGATTACCAAGCAGACAGACTGCCTTGGCCTGTGCACGGACTCGGCATCCCACACAGTCCTTCAGCCGAAGGCCCTGGCAGCAGCAGGGCTTGGTGTGTGTGTGCTGGGACCAGCTGTGGCTGTGCCGAAGGCTGCGGCCGCCGGCGGATGCTCTCCACCGGCAGCACAGGAGCCTGGCTGGCCCATGCAGAGGAGAGGAGCGGCAAGGCCCGGCCAAGGGCAGCGGGGGGGACGGCAGCCATGGTGGGCACAGGGAGGCCGGGCTGCGCCCAGCATGGCTGCTGTCCCCCCGCTGCCCCTCGTATTGACACAACCAAAGCAGCAAAGGGGGTCTCACCTCGGTGTTCGACATCTGGTACAAATCCTTGTAGGCCATGTACACCATGAAGGAGTTAACTCCTACGGGCAGAGGAGAGAGGGGTGAGCTGGGGGCTCTCCCTCCCCGAGGGTCCTGGTCAGGCTGCCTGCCCTGGGCTGCCTTCCCCGCCAGCTCATCCGCACGGCACAACTCCGGCTCGTGGCCATGCAGGATCCCAGCTGGCACCCGACAGGACAGATGACAGCACGGTCACCAGGACCACCCCGCGGCAAGGGGACGCGGCTCGCCGAGGCAGTGGGGAGCAAACCTTTCTCTTGGACCATGGTGTGCAGCTCCTGCCGGACGCGGTCGCTCCAGCGGGGGATGTCCACGTGCAGTGCGTAGTCGCAGCAGGCCTTCCCGTCAGCCCACTCCCGCCACCGCTCCAACGCCTCCACCAGGCTGGACTCGGGGTCCGGCACCACGTGGTCCACTGCAGAGGCACAGCGGGGGTGAGGGGTGGGCAAGGGTCCCTGCCCGGGCCACCCCACCGCGGCCCTGCACACTGCTGGGCATCTCCACGATCCCAGGCTCCTCTCCTCGGCAGCTTCAGGGCAGCTCTGAAGAGGTTCCCATCACCTCCAGGATGAGCCTGGGCTCCTCCAAGTGCATTTATTGTCAGGGAAGCACACAGAGCCTTTGCTTAATGGCCTTTGGCACGGGACCAGGGGCTTTTACAGGCTGCTGCTGAGAAATCAGCTGAAAGCTGAAGGGCCTTGTGCCTCCTCACCCCCCTTCCACCCCATTAACACATAGCCTCCTCCCACGCTGCAATACTAATGCACCTTTTATTGCCCACCATGTAATCCTCATGCCCCACCACAGCGCATTTCACACAATTTATTTTTTTGGCCCACGGGACAAGGAGAACTGGTTGGGGGAGGGCAAGAAACCCAGCCCTTTACTGGAAGGATCAACAGTTGCTCCTGCATCCCAAGAAACCCTGCAGTACACTCAGCTGTGACCACTGCACAGCAGCGAAACCTGGACCTCAAACCAGTGCACAACCGTGGCCTTCCCCAGGGAAGGACCTCCGAACTCCCTTTCCATTTTTGTTAGCACTGTTTATTTCCGAGCAGTGCAGGATGCCAGGACATTACTCTGTTCCTCTGCTCAGAATCATCTGAGCATCATGCTGCCCTATTTTTATCTAACAGGGAAAAAAAGTTATGCCATTGTTCCTTTTTGAGGGTCCCAGGGGCACCAGTGGCTGCAGACAATGAAGAACTGCAGAACACGGGCTCTGCAAGGGGTCCTGTGCAAATCTCCTGTCCAACCACCTCATTGTTATTAAGGATCCCAAAGATTCATCCCAATCCTCACTCTCCAGACTGCATTAACAGAGATCACTGGAAAGAAGAGCACACCGTCATGGACCTTTAAAACATAGAAGACTGAGAAAAGCAAAGACAAAAAGAAATAACTGGGCAATGTTCCAAGAGTGCGGGGTGCTGTCATGTACAGGACCTGCCTGCTGCACTCACTGATCATGGTGGTGCCACCAGCCAGGGCCGCTTTCGTTCCTTGGAAGAAATCATCCACAGCTGTCATCCCCTTGTATGGCATCTGCAGGCGAGTGTGGACATCAATTCCTCCAGGGATCACCATCTTCCCATTGGCTTCTATGGTTTTGACCCCTCCAGGGACAATCAGATTGTCTCCAATCTGCCTGATGAGATCATACCAAGATGGTGAGCCACCCACAAATGAAAACCAGCCACAACATAATCAATGAACAGTTCGGCTAGGGAGCAACCAGGTCAACTCTGCTGACAGCAGAAATGCCCCACTGCTTCCCACTCCCACACCTGGGCTTGCAGGAGCCAGCAGAGTGAAACCACCTCACTGCAGCAAAATGCAGGATTGTCCAGCTCACGTAAACCTATGATTTGCATGGTCCAGGGGTGGCTGCCATCTGTCCGATTGCTCTAGTGGTGTCTATGATGGCATCTGCTGTCTGGGGCAGGCACTGGGTTGGGGTAGCTGGGGAGTATGGTCTGATGGGCACGCAAATCTCTGCAGTGTATGCTGAGAAGATGCCTAGGACACTTCATACCACCCAGACTCGCAAGTCAGGCTCCTGCAAGCGTTTCCAGCGTAGCAGTCCTACCTGTTCACCGAGGGTGCACGCTCACAAAACCCGACATCAGCCCTGCTTCCAGTAAGCTGCACCCCTAATCTCTCCTCTCCCCCGTCCTTCTGCCCACCTTAAGTAAGGCTGAAGTCTGAGGCTTACAGAGAAAGATGATTTCCCAGCGTAATGCCACAGCTGCTAGGCCAGCTCAGGGTTCGTCAGGGACTTGTAATGCTGCTCACAGCACAAAGTCCTGGGGGTAAAGGGAAGCCTCCCTCCAGGGAGCTGGGGAGGAGCTCACAAAGTGCATGGCATGGCTGGCTGCAGCCCGGCCGGCCTCGTGGCACAGCCTGGAAGCACCGGGCTCACTCTTCCCCAGGAGCGCAGACAGTCCTGTCCTCCCCTCCCCAGGACCTCTCCTTCACTCCTGAAGGACATCTTTGCTATCAGCAGGGCCATGCTGTAGTGAAGGCAGCTAAAATCCCAAGTACCTAAAAATATCTTCTGAAAACAGGAAACCTACAAAGTTCCAGTATGCATCTACTCATAACCTATAATACCACTTCAGTCCTCTGGAGTTTGGGCTGTTCTAGCACACAACATTCTCCTCCCTAGCTATACCCAGCCCTCCTGCAGGCCAGGTCACCTGAACCTTAGGACTCCCTTCACTCAGCCCCCCGCCCCCTCAATCCCTTTATCTGTCCATATGCAGCACTCAGCCTTCAAATCTCCTCTTTCAGAAATCCTATTTTCACCAAGCCTTCCTCAGTCTTCCCTGATAAATCAAGATAAAAGACAAGTTTGTTTTAGTGGAAAACTTCTGATGTCCTTGGCACACTGGGAAGTAAATGCGGAGCAAATTCCATTTTTGCACTTCATTCAATCTTAGTGACTTTGCAGGGTTTTTTTCCTTAGAATAACAAAAGTTCTGTGGACAGAACTGCTTGCTCCAGTGTCCTCGCAGCAATAAACCAGCAGCTCTTTCCACCATTTTTATTGAGATGAATCTATCACCAAAGGAATTAAACTGCTCACTGTATTCTTCCCAGAGTTCACTTGCAAGAGCATTTCACTTCCAAGGCAATGAAATTCTGTGACCTCCAGGCTGCAGACAAGGCTAAGTGATTTGCCCAAGGATACCCAGAAAGTCTGCGCCATAGCAAGACCTGAAGCTGGCTCTGATCCCTGCCTGGGTACAAGTACTAGCCAATCACAAATGCTCTTTCCATGAGCTAAAAACAGCCTCATAAAAATACAGTTCCACTTCTTGAAGTATTTCTCTGCTGCTGGATTTTTAAAATATACCATCCTGGGAAAGATGGATATTTTCCTCTTACCATAGAGCAACCAATGCCTTTTCAAGTTCCTCTGCTATGAACTATCACAGTTCTTTCACTTCACCCAGCTTGGAGCTGGTGCCAATGCGATGCATTTGCCACGTTTGAACTGCAGCCTTTAAACAATGGAGTTTTTACAGCACCTCTGAAACACATACAAAAAAGCTGGGGAGATCCAGAGGTTTGCCCGCAATTCCTGAAAATCCCAAGGATGCAGATGACCTGCAGCACAGCACTGTCCTTGTTAATGCTAACAAATGGGATCTTGTGTAGGGTCATTCATGCTAATATTGTTAACACAGGGCAAAACAGGAGTCAAAGATAAATCTTGTTGCTGGTGCAATCAGATACAGCTTTGCTGTACAATGGACGCTGTGTCACGAAGTCACCAGCCCAACTGCAATTCAGTGACTGGAGTTACTATGTAAACACGTCAGGCAATCACATATGTGTTCACACACACTGCAGAGAGCTGAGCCTCTAACCGGAGCAGACTATCAAGTTTTACTGGCTGGCAAGTTGGGAACAGACTACATGCACAAAAAGCCAATAACCATCCAACCTGAAGCTGATTTAAGGGGAGATGGAGACAATACGCTACAGAAGTCCCATACTTACTTTATGAGGCCATCCTCCATGTAAATGTCAGCATAGAATGACTGGTCATCGTTGACTATTCTCCCTCCTTTAATAAGGAGACGATCACTCTGTGAAGGGAAGAAGACAGCAGTTGTCAGCAGCAGGCAACACACGCGCTTCTCAGCGGCCAGTACAGAGCCTGCTGGGTGCTCTGCAACCGCATCACACACCTCACCCCAACAGCCGATACTGCAGAGAGGTCACATCTGTACCAACACTTGAAACAACAGGACAAGAGCAAGGGCTGAAAAAAATCATACTCGTAGGGCTGTTTCTGAATGGAACAGGTGCTACCAGAAACACCACTGAGGCAGAATGACTACAAAGGAGAGGCACTGGGGACACAGGAAATATGCTTCCATAAAATATACAGGCAGAAGTCAAAAGCTTCCTACACCAGGTCATTATGCACATAAATCTGCAGGCAGCACAAGCCACACACCAGTATTTACAGCAAGTTTGTTACTAAGGGCATACCCTTAAATCTTACCTAAATACCACGTGAAATACGTTGCATTAGAGAAGACCATTTACATCTCTCACATCTGCTACCACCTTGCAAAGACCACCAACAGGACAGGCAGCCCTGAAGATGATGCATCTGCTATTGGAATCTGTCCCTCCCCTACAATGCTCAGGGTAGTCCTCCTGAGGTGTTTCACAACATCACAGGTCTATGCAAAACCCAGGAGCCAGTGAACTGCATTCCTGTCTCATCATTTACCACCTCCTCTGTTCTCTTTTACTGACAAAAGTGGCCAGCAGCTTTCTCCGAAGGAGCACAGCCTGACAATGGAGGAGCACCTGGACCAGAACTGCTCTTATGCTCTTCCCGTATTCATGCTTTTGGACCTGGGCAACCCAGCATACACTGATGGGAGAGAACGAACACTGTCCTGTGGGGAACAGTCCCTGTCCTGAGGAACTGGGAAGGGTGAGGTCCTGCTCTTCTACCTCCACCTGCACAAGTCCGAACACCAGCTGCAGGCAGTACAGGGGCAAACAGCCCGATCTCACACACAGCTACCATGTATTTGGTGGCATAAGCTGATTGTGCCGTTCCAGAGAATATGCAGTCTTCCTCACTGTTTAAAATGCCTCCAACAACCCTTCAGCTCTCCAGCTCCCCTTACTTTCCTCTCTGCTCCCCACCCCAGTGCCCACAGCCCAGGTTTTGGCATGTGAGTACACCCCTCTTCCACAGCCCCAGCCTGGACCATGGCTGACCGGAGCCTTCAGCAGGGCTGACACGCCAGGCTCACCCTGTGAAGCTCTTGCACAATTTATTCTTCTACAAGGAACTGGGTTTGTTCTTCATCCGTTGCCCCTGGGGTGATTTCTGGAAGTATCACCACAGTGGTGGTAATTTGCAGCTTCCTCCCTGGCAACACAAGGATGTGAGAGAATCCCCCCGTGTCCCTGCGGCTTGCAGCAGCCAAAGCTCTGAGATCGGTGTGCGTTTTTACAGCAATCTCATCCACACACAGTCGAGACAAAGAAACTGGGTGGGGAAAGGATCAGAATGCGCGGCGCTCTCAATGCCGGCTGCTGCTCAGCGCTGGTGCAGGGGGAAGAGCCACGGTCTCCCCTCGCTTCCCCGTGCAAGGGCCATCCCACGGCTGTACTGATGACCAGCAACCCGAGTCCCAGCAACAGGGATTTTCTTTCCCTGCTCAGCACAGCTTACTGCCGATCAGGAGCCTTGCCTCCCACTAGGAAAAGCGCACGGCCGAATTGTTCCCCTGTTCCTGTCCCACCCCCTGTCCTCCCCAACAAGCAGACCCAGGGTCTGCTCCCCTTCTCCCCTGACCTAAGCTAACACATCAGTGCACAGATCTGGCAGAACTTTGCTGTCTAAGGGGGTGTCTGGAAGCAAGGGCATGTTGCTGGTCACAGACCTCTGCACGTAGCTCCTTTAAACAGCTAGCTTTAACAGATCGCAAACAGCACACGAAGATATGGGCGTGGACTAGCGATTTGTGGGTCCATTACCACCTCTCACTTGCAGCTCTTTACCTCAGCTACAGCCGAGGCAGGAGGACAGCCGGGTGTGTGTTGACCCAGGAGTCCCAGGTCCTCGGGCCAGCTCTCAGCCTGTGCTGCATCTCTCCCCATGAGCACACGCCAGGCGATGCTTGGCTTTGGGGCTGAGGACCCCAAGCACAAACAGAAGCTGTTGATGAGCCACTGATCTTCCTCCTGCCCCCGCACAGGGCACTTGTCCTTCCTTTTGTGTCTATCCAATTGTCGTCTCACTAACAATACTGTAATTTCAAATTCAGAAACCCCTAAAAGAGCAAAATGTAACGACAGCCAGTTGCTTATACCCTGTCAGTCACAGGGGTCAAGCAGCTGAGCCGTGGCTCCCGTGGATGCAAATGATGAGTATTTAAGTAAGATTACAAGAAATGTAGATAGAAACTACCAAGCAACAGTATCAGGTGTCAGCTATGGGAGAATCAGGGCCACAGTTAGAAACACAGGGAAGAAGATTCTCATTTTATATTTCGGTCAACTGTACATAGAGTTCTTCCCACATAACCATGCCCTGGCAGATGCTCCTTGGCTATACCTAGCCTGCATGATGAGAAAAAAAAAGAGTCTACCTGCCCAGATCCAATAACACAACTGACCCTCTGGGTTTTTTTGTCTTGTCTATTCCCTTTAAACCTCCCCAACTTGCTTTCCCAAAGGCCCTGGAGTTCATTCTCACTACAGCGCAGGAGCGCCAGCAAATACTGATGCTGGCCTGCCTCTCCCTGTGCATCAGCCAAGAGAAAGCAAAGAGAGACAGGCACAGGCAGCATGGGGGATAGGAGACTGCAGCGCTTGACAATTACTGAATAAACTGTTAATATGAACTCAGAAAATATGCCTGCCTGCAAACACAAATGGTCATTCTGCAGCAGATGTGAAGGGCTGCTCAGTGCAAACTCTGTTAGTACACAAATAAAATCGTAAGGTCCATAATGGCTGGAGCACGAACAAGGCGTTTATTCAGGGGACCGCCCGCCCCAGCCTGGCTGCCAGACACCCCCCGAGCCCACAGGAGAGAGAAGGGCTGCATCGGCACCTACCCACCAATGACAAGGAAAAAACATAATAAAGTAAAAAGTAAAACCCAAATAACACCACAGCTACAGGCTCTGGCATCGTTCAGGAGTGCACCCAGATGTTAAGAGGCAGGGGAAGAAGAAAGGAAGAGAATGAAGCAGTTACGAGGGAACAAGTCTGATTAATAGACAGGCTTCTGCAGCACATGCTGCCAGAGCAGCCTCAGATTACAATAAATGCACTGTTTCCCCTGCCAGAGCTCATCTGTGCGTCTCCACACCCACCACATCTCCCCGCCAGCCAGTGTCAGGCTGTGTCATCAGCCATTGTTAGCAGATGGAAAAACCCTCCTGCACCAGGAGCCGCGGAGGCATCGCAGGGAGCACCTTTCCTCCCAGCCTGGCAGAAGCGCTGCGGGACCGGGCGAGCAAGCCCAGGGCCCGAACCCCATCCATCTCTGCTGCCCAGCTCAGCCCCTGGCTGCACACGGTGAGTGGGGGCCAGCCTCCGTGCAAAGGGCCCGGCACGCCGAAGCGGCAGCGTGAGTGAAAGGTGCCATGCAGACCGTGGCTGCACGCAGCTCTACCTGACCGCCAGCACGGACCTGCTGGGCTTGCTGGCCTGATCTCCACCACTGACTGTGTCTCAACAAGTCTCCACATCGCCAGCAAGAGCCCATTTGTCGGTGGTGTGGTACCTTCCATGAGCATCCATTTCTGCAGGCACAGGTGCTGTCCCACATGGCCGAGCCTGGAAGCATCTTTCCAGCACAGCTCTGCCAAAACCCGGCTGCATCATCACCAGACCCCAACACCCTTGCTGGGAAGCCCTTTTGCTGAACACTCCCTGTCTCTCAGCGTTTGGGATCAAGCTTTCAAAACCATTACCCATTCCCTCATTCCACACTCTGCTCCTGATGCTCTTACACATCATCTGGTCATGTGAGATCCCAAAATATCAGGGGGTCTCTTAACATTTCTCGGAGTGATGCTGCAGAAGGAAAGGGAGGCAGCAGCTTCCAGAAGGCTGCTGAATCCAGCCAAGAATAATGCTCACCTTGTTTACAAAGCACAAGGGCATAATTAGGGTAGTGTGGAAGCAGGTGTATGGCTTTACTGCTCTTGCCCTTGTAAAAGAGGAGATACTAATTGCAATGGTGTTTCATCAGTAGCTGGATGTCTCCTCCTCACTAATGTACCACACAACAGCATGGAAAAACCCCTGGCTGGAACCACAGGGACAGACAGCCAGCCGCCAGATACACTCAGTGACTCCCCATGGTCTGTGGGCATGGTAAGAAATGCCATACTGATAGCTGCCAGTTTACCAAAATCTGTCTAGTCAGTAACTGAGGCTTTTCTCCCCACTCGCACCTGATACAACATACTAGCCATCCCCACACAGACCTCACTGTTTTAGAGGTGCCAGAGACATCACCAAGATCGTGCTCGTGGGCTGTGACAGGGTGGTTGAACAGGACAGGCATGGCTCACACCAAGAAAAAATACGGGAACTCCAGTCTGCCTGGGATAGGAAAGGTTTTTGTGACCAAAGCACAAAGACTGGGCAGTTTTGATTCAGCCAACAGCTCTGTTAACAGTTATTTTGTGAAACCTGGGCAAGGCACTTCACCACTTTAGCCTTCCACCTCTCTTTCTGCAGGGACAGGAAAACATACTGTGTACAGCAGGAGGGGAAGTATTTTGCTTATACCTCCAAACAACCAAAGAGAAGGAACTAGTAAGTCTCTCAACGGACACACAAGGTTTGAAATTACTATTCTCCTGAGGTGGGCATCCCAGCACCAGCACACATCTGGAAAGTAATAGTGTTTACTGGTCTCTGATGCACTGTACACAACCTAAGGCACAGTGAAGAGCAACACTTCCATACCAAGCTGATGAAGCAAAGACTGAGAAAGCCAAAAGACTCAGTTATCCTCCCCTCCCCATGTTTTCTCCAGATTGCAACCAACAGATATGCCCACACTACCCAATCTTCCAATGGGTACAGTCTTGCCTGTTATATGTTGCTTTTGACCAGGCTTTTCCAATTCAGATTGGGAATAATACCCACAGCAATTTATCTTGCACAAATGCATGCACTCCTCACTCATGTTCCTGGTGTCTCCACTAGAATGGCTGTCCTAGAAAAGACCAGAAATTGCTGCAAACAGATACAACAGGCAACCATGTTTTTTCAGATTATATTGTCAGAAACTAACTACAAATTCCGACTGCAGCATTGTTGAGTGCGAGAGGAACCAGGAGGGAGTGTTTGTGCATCTCCAGAATCACACTAGACAGTTCAAACAATAGCTGTCAGGAAGTAAAAATTCTCAATTCTCAAAAATTTCCAATACATCCTTCACAAAAGCCAAACCTGCCTATTCCTTGACAGAAGCGAGGAAGGCGCTGCTCCCTTCATTTGTGGGCTCAGTCACCGCTTCAATGCTGTTAGCTTTGCGATCTATAGGTGAGTTACCTACCAGCACAAGGTGGCTCCTATAATCCTCTGTACACTCTCATATTCCAGACCTCCCCCCAGCTGTGACACTTTAGATGCTTTAAAGGTCTCTGAGTTATCTTATATCCTCATGGCACGACACAGTCCCCAAAATCTCTCTACTAACAAGCGCAGCTAAGCTGACAATCTGCCATCCCCAGAAGCTGCTGTGTATCCTGACAGGCGAGAACAGATTCTGGGGCAGAAATCTAGGAAGGAGGAATAAACAATAAAAACAATGCCCAGGGGGACACAATCAGCAGAAAGGGACAGAAGAGGCTTTGTTCTAGGACACCGTAGCTGAGATCTTCTTTCTGTCATGCCATTAAAACAGAGAAGACCACCCAACACCTGACTTCACTTCATTGCTTCCCTCAGGCCTCAAAGCGTGGGTTCAGGACATAGGGGTCATTTGACCATAATTCCAGAGCAATCTCCGCCACCCCAACCAGGACACAATAATGCTGCAGACAGGACAAGTGAGTCCTGGAGGGTCATCGCCAAGCTGCAGAAGTCAGAGGAGAGAGCTACCTGTAACGTCAGCTACGGAGACACCACTCGCCCGCAGCATTGTCACCCTCGGCAGGCTGAGGAAAGGATTTAATAGGGAGAAACAAAGCAATTTGTGAGATTTGGTTACCACTGAGGTGAGAAAGCTCCTGCTGGATCGCAGAGGAGCAGGAACAAGCCCTATGTATCAGAAAGGCGTATCATAACGGCCCTTGTAGAAAAAGCCCCAGAGAATGGGAGAAATCCCACCTGAAGCAGTAATGTCACCATGGTGGTCTAAGGATACAGAAAAGGCAAGATGTGTAAAGCAGTAATATTGCTTATTAAAGCAACTGAGTCTGGGCTGACAAAGGAATTTCTCTTCACAGTGGTTAATGATCTTTGCGTTTCTTTGGGAGTATTTTGTTCACATCTGTCCATTAAAAAGAATAATGAAGCTCAAGTGCTTTGTTTTTCCTTTTTCTTCAAGGGGCCAAAGCTGTCCTCGGGAGGAGAAACAAGAGCTGTATGAAGCCAGCGAAAAGCCATCAAGAAGATGAAAGACCTGAACGCTTTCCGAGAAGAAAGCCCCACGCAGCCTGCTCTAGAGAGGGCCCGGGGAAAGCAGCTGCACCCGGCAGAGGAAGGCACAAGCTGGATCGGAGCGCGAAAGCCCTGGAGGGAGGTCAGCACAGAGTGGGGTCCCTGCACCTTCAAAGGAAACATGTCAGCCAGCCTTTCTTCTTGCGGAGAGGTGGCACGACCGTGCCGTGCTGGCGGTAGGTGTGGTCCCTGCGATACTGCGCCAGCGACCGGGACCGCTGCACCTGATGCGGCAAGGCAGGAGAACGGCTCGGCATGCGGCGGGTGGCACCCCAGAACGTCCCCGGGCCAGCCGAGGCACTCGCTGGACCGCACCCCCCGCCCGCGGCGGCTCCTGCCCGCTGCCCGCCCGCTCCTCGCCCCGGCCGCGCTCCGGGACAGCGGGGACCCGCGCCGGAGCCGCGCTCCTGGCCCCGCCGAGCACCGGGAACGGCCGCCCCGCGGCGCGGGCAGGAGGGACGGCAGCGGGACCCTGCTCCCCGCCCGGCACCCCCCGGCCCCGCTCGGAGGGAAGCCCGCCCGCGCGATGGGCTTGTCGGGGCCGGTCTGCGCCCGGGCGGGTCACCGCGCCCGCCCGGCGAGGCGGCTCTGCGGGAGGCTGCCGGGCTGCTCCAGGCGGGGACGCGAGCAATGCCCGGGGAGCGGGTGCTGCCGGGCACCGGCCGCCGCAGAGGCTCCGCCGGGGGCTGAGCACACCGGGGCGCGGCTCTGCCCAGCCCGGATTCACCGGCGGGGCCGGGACACCTGCGCGGGCGGCGGCCCGGGCCCCGGCTCTTTGTCTGCGCGCCGCCGCCCCGGTCCGGTCCGCAGCGCCGGACACCTGCACCGCGCTCCCCGCCCGCCCCGCGGGGCGCTCGGCAGCGGACCCCGCACAGCCCGGCCCCGCCCGCGGCACCCACCGTGATGCGCGGGATGTTCTTCTTGCCCTGGTACGACATGGCGCCGCCCGCCCGGCCCGACCCGCCGCCGCCGCCGCCGCCTGCGCTGCCCTCCGCGCCGGCTCCGCACAAAGGCGAGCCCGAGCCCGCGCCCGCCGTGCCAGCCGCCACCGGAGACGGCCGCCCGCCCCGCCCACAACGCCGCCCGCCGCCGCCAGGGGGCGCCCCGCCACCGCTCCCAGCGCGCCGGGTACCGGGTACCGGGTATGGGGCTCCGGGTACCGCTCCCACTGCACCGGGTACCGGGTACGGGGTATGAGGATCCGGGTGCCGCTCCCAATGCACCGGGTACCGAGTATCGGGCTCCAGGTACCGCTCCCAGTGCCCCGGCTACCGGGTATGGGGCTCCGGGTGCTGCTCCCAGTGCCCCGGGTACCGAGTATCAGGCTCCGGGTACCGTTCCCAATGCACTGGGTATCGGGTACCGGGCTCTGGGTACTGCTCCCAGTGCCCTGGGTATCGGGTACTGGGCTCCGGGTGCCGCTCGCAATGCACCAAGTATCGGGTACTGGGGTCCAGGCTCGGGTGCCGCTCCCAGTGCCTCAGGTATTGAGAACCGGGCTCCAGGTGCCGCTCCCAATGCACTGGGCACTACTCCTTGTGCACAACTCCCCATGCACTGAGCAGGGCACTGCACCAGGTGCTGCACACCCAACATCGCCCACCACACAGCTGGCCCATGTGGGGCCAGGTCTGCACCTGGGTCCAGCCCAGAGAGAGGGCAACCGGGGGAGCAGGCCACAAACAGGGCTCTTTGCAAGCTGTATGTAATAATGGCAAGTAAAAATGGAAGAGATTTCTAAAAGAATGGATTATTTGGTACTGCTGGAGTGCATTTGGATCACCTTAAACTTTCTTTCACAAGCACAAGAATTGGAAACATTTAAAAAATAGTAAAATGCACTATGCATCTGACTCCAGGAATCTTGTCTCCTATGTAAACACTAAAAGTGTTGGCAGCAGTTAGGACTTCTGTATTTCCTCAGCTATGATCTTGGTAGGAAGGTTTAAACCGTGGAATTGGTTACAAGTACTCGGTGTGTGCTGAGACAGCCAATGCTGGGCATGGGACCCCCGCCGACAGCGCGCCAGGGCTGGGCCAGCTGAAGCCGTACTATGATGGGAAGAACTTGTCTGCCCTCTCCTGTCTGACACCATCCATGATGCTGCCAGCAGGTCCGCTGCGCTGCAGAGCCATGGCTGAGCCTGAGTCTCACTTTCTCTCCCAGGCCAGCTGCGACTCCTCACGTGCAGAGCTCTGAATACCATCAAGGAGATCTTCCTACAGATTCTGCTGCCAGGCAGCAGCTAATGGTGTGTCCTCCGTTAGCCAAATCTTACAGCCACGCCGGGCACAGGCATTGCTGTAAATCCAATTTCTACTTCCTGCTCGAAAAACAAGCTGTCTGACCCGGATGATCAACACCCAACCCTCCCTTCAGTTTGCTTTCTGAACTCAACCTAACTATGGTTTGCAATGGCTGCAGGGGCCCGAAGAGCCCTCTGCTCACCAGCGTGTGCACAAGCAAAGCAATCTTCGTAGCACAACCCCTGACACTGCAGCCAACTTTGACTGCTACCAAGCTCTGGAGAAGCGGGTGATCGCAGCGTGGACTGTCTGGAGCGCATACTCTGATGCCAGGGTTCAGTGGAGGGTCACACTCAATAGTGTTAATTATATGTTCTCCTTGCCGAAGGGTTTAAGTACACAGATTGGTATGGCAGCCCTCCCTTACCATAACCTTTGATGTCTCCACTGGCTCAGTAACCCAGCCCAACGCTTTTATTACTGAGTTTGTTATTCTGTGTGTGCTTCCACTGAAGCTCTTAGAAAGTTTTACTGGATACATATTTATTCTAAACCCAAAAAGTTTTCACCAGCTTAAAGTGAAAGTCAGCAGCTTCTCAATAACTTACTTATTACTGCCAGGACTACGAGGATATCTGCAAAATTGCGTGGGCTGCTTGGCCCAGCTAGACCGCTGCCTCCTGCCTCTCCCTTCCTGCAGCTCCCGTGCTGCTGCCTGTGAGCTGGTGCACCCCAGCAGCTGGCAGGAGATGGGTTGAAAGCCTTCCCCTTCCCCGGTGGATCCATAGGCAGGGACGTGTCTGCAAATGCCAGGAAAGGAACGAGGGAGCAGGGCTGTGCTGGAGCTTCTGTGGCCGAGGAGGGTGTGGGGAGGAGATGAGGTACCAGACCGTACTGTTCTTGCCACAATGCTGTGATGCTTCAAGACCAGGTCCTTGTCTCTACTGACATTAGACTGGGGCTGGGACATGAGAAAGACCCTCAACTCCTATCACCAAACCTCCTGAAACTTCACTCACTCATTTTTCCAGAAAATTTAAGAGTATCCCTGTGCTGGGTGGTACCATGTTATTTTGTCAGCAGTAGCAGTTAATTAGTTAATAATAGATAAATGACTTTGCAGACAGATGCTGCTGACTTGAGCACTTGGACAGTTTCAAGAGCTGAGCTTGCATCAGCCCCCTTGGATGCTGGCCAACCACAGTGACTTCAGACCCTTCTTTTGAAGAGACATGCTTTCCTCCTGGTTGCTATGTGACACTCGCACAAATACACAGTAAAACATGCTGCCCTGGGCCCAAAACATTCAAAATGGAAAAAGATACTTTTTTTTCCATAGGACCTCCGCCAGGTGCAGTCAGCACGGTGTTACGCGCATGCTTCGAAACATCCTCCACAAGAAGCATGGTCAATTTGAAAGTTACTTAAAAATGGCAATACTCTTACAGCTCATAACCTCCTCAGAAACACCTACAGGGATAACATGGGTCTAGATGCTTGTGATAGCTTGTGATAGCCACGATGGGTGACAGGAAGCATGGTGAGGAACACCAGCGGTGTGAAGACAGAGTAGAAGGCACGTGCTGCTGCAAGGACTTTGTCACCAAAGCAAACCCAGCTCTGACTGTGGTTGTCAAAGCTCAGCAGCCACGCTCAGCACCTGTCTGTAAAGACCAGGATGCTGCTGACCCAGCTCTAGCACAAAGGCTGAAAGCATATCCCACCAGCCCTACATGTCTGTTATCAACAGCTCTTACAGACAGGCCCAGCCAAGGTACAGTGAATATAAACAGGCATGGAATAATCAGGGCTCAATGGTCATGATGTTCAGCAGACCTGTCAGGACAGCCCATCTGCATGCATGCAGTCTCCTCCTCCTCATATGTATTCTTTGCATAAAACCATCCCTTCTCTCCTAGCAGATGAGAGCCCCCATCAGGGGCTGAGCTACCTTGGGGCACAGTGAATCCAAGGGACAGAAACACCACAGATGGTGCACCCTCACCAGATGGAACCTCTGGCAGGACACAGAGTCTCAAGAGGTTGGTCACACCAACCCCAGCACACCAGGAACTTCCACCACAAAAACTTCAGAGAAGCTTTTCTTGTGCTCGTGCGTGCTGTCCCTGAGGAAGGGGTTTGTTGACCCAGAGCTGCGCCTCTCCCTCCACACTCTTTGTCCCCTTCCCATTGAGATCCATGTGGTCACCCTTACTTCTGTGGAGAGTCCAGCTCCAAGTGACAACTGCTCACAAGCAATTTACAATCACGCTATTCAGTGCTGTTGGCTCCAGCTCTCCAGTTGAAATCTCTGATGTTCAACTTGAGAGACAAAGCTGGACAAAACTGGGAAGAAAGCCCACTGGCTCTTAATGAGACCCACAACTACACTGGCTTTTGCACCACTCCCACCATCCACACCATCTCCCAGAAGCAACACGGAGCTCTGCATCCCTTCAAACTCCCACTCTGGAGCACACACGAACGGGAAGGAGTCTGAAACTCAGCTGCTCATGCTGGACGCAAGTGAGGTCTGCCAGGAGGCAGCAGGAGACACACACTGTACAAGGCAGGTGGCGGGCAGTGACACAAGTTTTTCCACAATGGAGCAACTCTGCTTAAGTTTTCTCCTGGCTAGGATATACATCAGGGCTTTGGCAGTGGAAACAAGGAGAGAAAGCAGCAGATGTATGGCCTGAAACAAACTAAATGAAACTTCTATGTCAGCATTTAATGTTTTCAAGGAACCATTACATTAAAAGTAGTATGCGTTTCTGCCATTCCAGCTGGATTATCACATCATTTCAATCACCTGTCCAAACTGACATTAGGGTGGATACTTGTTCAAGCCAGAATTTATTTGCAGCCTTATTAAGGACTAGCAGTCAGAGCAATTT
This sequence comes from Balearica regulorum gibbericeps, assembly GCF_011004875.1. NCBI lineage: Eukaryota > Metazoa > Chordata > Aves > Gruiformes > Gruidae > Balearica > Balearica regulorum. Next base: position 21,543,990 of record NC_046197.1, read on the forward strand.
CAGGACCATTCCTTTCTTTCTCCTTTGGACTAAGGCACCAGGCAATACCATCCACAAAATCCTCATCTGAGACAATGCTTCATGGAATGTAACAAAGGCTCTGGAAACACAGAAGTCCCCAGAAGGGATTGCCCTTGACCGTCAGGAGCCCACAGTGACTCCAGCATGCCCACAGCAAATCCTGAGACAGTGTCCCTATCAGAAATACCCATTTCTACCCTGTGGCTTGGGGACACCTTGAGGCTTGTGGACTACCCTACACTGCCTGTGGGAGGCAATTAAGAACAGGCCTAACACCAGGGTGCATTAGTCTACTGTACGAGACTCCTAACCTCCACCTATGCTGAAGTGCAACAGTGGCCAGAGAGGGAGAGGAAGGTGGGAGGGGGCAGTTGGTGATGTTGACATGGCATTCATCACAGGCTTTTGCTACCAGTTGCGGCCCAGAGGCCCAGCTCAACAGTTTGGGGCCCCTCAGTACAAGAAGGACATTGAGGTGCTGGAGCATGTCTGGAGAAGGGCAACGAAGCTGGTCAAGGGAATGGAGCATAACTCTGATGAGGAGCAGCTGAGGGAACTGGGGTTGTTTAGTCTGGAGAAAAGGAGGCTGAGGGGAGACCTTACTGCTCTGTATACCTCAAAGGAGGTTGTAGTGAGGTGGGTTTTGGTCTCTTCTCCCAAGTAATTAGCGAAAGAACAAGAGGAAATGGTCTCAAGTTGCATCAGGGGAGGTTTAGATTAGATATTAGGAAAAATTTCTTCACCGAAAGAGTGGTCAGGCATTGGAACAGGCTGCCCAGAGAGGTGGTGGAGTCACCGTCCCTGGAGGTGTTCAAAAAACATGTAGACATGGCACTTCGGGACATGGTTTAGTAGACATGTTGGTGTTGGGTCGACGGTTGGACTTGATTATACTAGAGGGCTTTTCCAACCTTAAATATTCTAGGATTCTAGGCTTTGTGCATGACTACATCCCTCATTTCTCTGGAGCAAGCCATCTCTGGATAGCCAGTGTTTGGTGGCACAATGAAGACTCGGCTCCAGAAAGCGCACCCTGCGCCTGCCTGCTCCAAGCCTGCTGCAAGCAGGGGATTCAAGACCACCACCCCACTACTTCTTCCCCCAGGGACATCTGCCTGCAGGCAGGGTCACTCCCACAGACTGTGAGCAACTCCCTCACAGATCACCCACCACATTTCAGCTGGAAAAGCCAGCCAGAACTCAAGTGTACGTGGCAGCAAAAATTGAATCTGAAAATGGCCTCAGGGGCTCAAGGGCTTAAAACGTGAGTGCAGAGGTAGGGTCCAAATTAAAGCGGCATTTTGGTAAAGCAGCAGAAGTAGCAGAACATACAACCAGGCTTGCAGGAAAAAATGAGGGGTGCCCTGAGAGACATTTCATTCCCAGTCAGAACTGTTCTGCCCTCGTCCAGCCCCTTGCCTGGCAGAGATGCCCAGTGCCAGCAGCACAGGGCCAGTGACGGGTGCTCCTGCCACAGGATGTCACCAGGGCATAGGGCCAGACCCTCTGGGACCCACGGCTGGTGCAGCTGCCGGAGGGTGCTGCCACCTTCCCTGTCCCTCCCTGCAGCCCATCTCCCCGCGCCAGCACCTCCAGCCCCGCGGCCTGTCCACGGACACAGACACCCAGCCTGGACAGAATCCTCCCAGCAACGCCAAGACAAGGAGGCTCCTGGCCAAGTGGGTGGCGATCCAGGGCGCCAAAGAAACACTCAAAAATAGTTCTTCAGTCCTCAGCCACGAGCAGAAGCCCTGCTGCAGGCTGCTGTGCTGTCACGGCAAAGAGGCCCACAAAAGAATGAAGTCCAGGTACATCGAGCCCATGCTGCATCCCCTGCAGGAGGTCTGATACCCCCGGCCAGCAGACACAGGGAGCACACGGGTACCCCTTCTCTAACTGGCAAAAGCCTGGCTAACAAGAGCTCCCCTCTCCACAGGCATCTCTAAAACTGAAGGTACCCGGCTGGGGTTGGCTCCCGCCAGCAGCCTGGCTCAGCTCACTGGAAGCACCATCTATTTCACATCCCAGAGAAAACCAGATGCTGTAAACCACAGACCCAAACCCCACCCACGAACAGATCCAGAGTCGTGCCACGTGCCGGATAAGTGCAGCTGCGACAGTGACACAGCTCTTCTCCCACATGGGATCAGAGCATGTGCTGCATCCGACGACAGTAGCTCAGTCCCTTCTGCCTCTCTCCCCACTCCCTCATACATCAGTCTCTGACATGATGGGAAGGTTTAAGCCAAACTTAGGTCACTCCTTACTTCTTTAATGTACATGCTGAGAAATAGGATTTTTATTAGGTTCAGCTATTTCACCATGATGTGAAAGGTACAACCTGTTGTTTCCTTTCTCCACTGACACAGAACTTCTGTGAAGCTTTTTTGTGCAATTTGAACTCTACCTCATCCTAGCAAAAACACAGGCATTGTGACCCACTCTGTGTGACACAGGACAGCCTGCAGACAGCTCTCCGGGGACGACTGCCGTAGCACTAGCTACCCAAGCAATCCAGGCACACCAGCTACCCACGCCACTGGACCATGGCTGGGACAGGGTCTTGGCAGGTGCCCAAGCACAGAGCAAGGATCTTGGGTCACTGCTGTGATGAACAGACATCCCTGACCGTCCACGACAGGCACAGGGATGCCTTAAAGCTGTCCCTGGAGCGCTACCACAGAGTCCTGTGATAGTCACAGGCACCAGCAAAGCAGGATGCTATTAGCAATCACAGCTGCTGCAAACAAAGAGAACACAGCATGCCTGGCTGCTTTGTCATCTCATGATCTTTAATCCAATGTTAGTGGTCTTGAGGCCTGACCCATGGCAGAATGGCTGGAGATGCACGCTTTCACAGCACAAGCCGACAATCCTGTTCTTTAGGACACATCCCGCAGCCTCCCCAGCAACGCCTGCAGCCACACCAGCACCCGGGATGGTGCAGCGAGCTGTCTGGATGTCTGGATGTCCCACTGCCTGTTGCAATGGGGGAAATGGCACACAGCACCAACCCGCTGGAGACACCTGCTCCCACCGCGGGCAGCTGCCTCCCTCCCTCCCTCCTTCCTGTTGCACCAGGGCCAGAGGAGACCACCCAGCCCAAAAGGTCATCCCGGTGAAAAGCTAATGCCAAGCCTGGAGGGAGATGGCTTCCACTTTACACTTAGCCCCCTCCATGGGATCAGCTTTGGCTACACAACAGCACCTGGATTTCCACTGAAATGACCCAATTCCCTCAGAGCATGGACAGGCCAGCCCGTGACTGTGAAATACAGGCACTCATCTTGTCCTCTTTGACTTGCAGAGCAAGGACTAGAAAGGTCTGACCTCTCTGCTCAGCATCACTTCTTTTCCCCCCTCAGCTGAACAGAAACACCCATTACCAGATCCAAAGCCACGTGTTGTAAAATGGAGCTCGGCTGTTCCCAGCAGAGCAATGGGAAAGATGCTGCTGGATACGACCCGCAGCTGAGAGCCAGCCAGCTAAACAAGCCAAGGTCCACCTATATTTTCCAGCTTCTCAGCCCTGTCTCCAGGAAGGCTGCCGGCATGTTTGTTTTTTGTTTCTTCCTCCCATTTCCTCCAGCCATCCATAGCAACTGCTCCCCGGCAGAAAAATCAATGTTCTCCGCCTTCCACCTCTGCACAGAGGTGACGATGGAAGGGATCTGTGTAGGGAAAGCTTTCGTCTGAAGTAAAGTGACAGAGCAAATGCAGCCCTAGCAGTTCTCTACTGTGGTTCTCCTTGGGATTAGGGCTGACTGTCAGCGATCAGCTTTGCACTCACCCAGGCATCTCTGGAGAGTAGGCCACACATATGAAATTACTTTTCTGGATCCTATCACAAAACCTCCTTGTTTTGATGCCTTTTGCAATGGCATCTGCATTTTACAGTCTTTAGATCTGTCTGCTCACACTTTTCAGAGCTGAATCTCTTTTTCTCATTCCCAGCTCATGTCTCTGAGTCCTCAAGACCACGTTGGGATTGTTCCTCCCTAGCTGGCATTCACAACATCACTGTCACTCGCTCACGCGCTGTACCTCTCCTCCCAGATCACTAGTGACACTGGAGAAGAGTTGCTTCTAACACAGATGCATACAGCTTCCCACTAAACAATTCATACACCCTCCCTTTATGCCCCATACAATTTTCCTATGGAGCTGTATCCACCTACTCAATCTGCAAGCTCACGCTCCAGTGATGGCAGCCCAGCTGAGAGGGCATGCACAAGGCCAGGCCACTTCCAAGGGCCCTCCCTTCACACACAAGAGCTCAGCTTCTTCCAGGATGCTTTGATCCACGTGTCTGGTGTGGAGGGTGCCGGCAGCCAGCCACCAGCCCAACTGCTGTGGGACTTCGGCTGCCCGGGTGGGACCGCGAGCAAAACCTTTCTGCAAAAGCAAAGCAGCGTGAGGGGCCCCCGGGCACCCTGCTCACCCACCCCAGGAGAGGCCACCGCCAGGCGTGCGGCGCAAGAAGAGCAGAGCAGCATAGCAGCTGACTGACACATAAAAACTGCTGAGCTACAACCCCGGGACTCCGCTGAGCCCTCCTGGAAGACCTGTGTCTTGGCAGCTGCCTGTCTGCCAGCAAGACACCATTCATTAGGAAACGAAAGCCCCCAAAAGCCTAGTCCACCTTGCCCTGGCACATATCAGAGACAAACACTCCTCCCACCCGGTGGACAGGCAGCGCTGGGGTCGTTCTGGCCTGTTGGAGGTACCGACATCATAGATAAAAAAGAAAAGGAAAAGATTATTTTGGATGGAGTCAACTATTTTGCTGCGGCCAAACCACAATGTTTCACTTCAATTTAAACCTACTGAAGTTTGCATTTGACACTTTCAACTATGCTCATAAAAAATGCTTAGAGGAGTTTCCAGCACAACAAAGCCTCTTCCAAGTGAGAAAGCACTGAGTCTTGCCTTGCAAATCTCAAAATGTTAAGCTACTTCTCAGAATTTTTCATTGTTTTCCTTTCTTTCCTAAATGGGCATCTCAAAAGTCACACAAATTTGTGAGAACAAGAAATGTCCATGTGGCTCATGTAGTTTGGTTCCCAAAGTATGTTTGTTGATTGAATGCTACCTGCCAGGAGGCTCCCGCCAACACCTCCGCAACACCTCTGTCAGGGTCACAGACCCCTGGGAATCAGCCCTTCGTTTCTGCACCTCGCCCTGAAGCCGGCAGCTTGGCACGGACAGAGGCCCCTCGTGCCCTGCTGGGCTTCATCGGCCGGAACCTCTTCAGAGGAGAGAAGCTGCTGCCTCACTGATGCCACGTCCTGCTGCGGGTGTTTTTCTGGTGGCATCCCCCACCAGAGCACTGAGCAAGCCCACTGCTGGTCTGTGGTCAAGGGAGAAGCAATCTCAGCTACTCTGGAAGCTATTCATGAAAACATGAACACGTCACCCAGAATAATAGCAGCATCCTTCCGAAGCCCCAGCAGCGCGAGCTTGCGTGCCGTCACGCTGCCTTACGGATGTGGTGGCCAGGTACCCCCAGATACCACCGGTGCCAGCTCCCTGCTCCGACTGCACCACCCACAACGCCGGGGCCAGCTGGCTTGCAAAGCCTTGACCACCCAGAGCTGAGAATGAGGACAGAAGGAAGCCAGAGACTGTTGCCACAAGGTAGTGCGGTAAGTCAAACTATTTTCACGTTAGGGTGATGTTTTTGGTAAAACAAAAACTCTTTGCAGCAAGTAGGAACTATTGAATTTGAATCCCTAATTTCTTTAGAAAACTGTCCCTAGCACATAACTCCCATGAGATTTAGTATCTGTGTCTTCTTACACGGGAGTGGTTTAGCAAACTTTGCAGTTTTGCTTAACTGCTGGCAATAATCCGTATCCCGGCATGAACAGCCAAAGAACTGACCTCTTATTGTTGTACTTCAGGCATAAGATTTCTTAAAAAACACAAACAAAAATGTGCAGGTTTTTTTTCAATAAAGATCAGAGAATTTACCATCAAACTCCATGAATTATAATACAGGTGTCACTGTTGTATTTGCATTGTGGGAACTACTTCAGTAGCCTAGGTTTGTTTCTATTGTTTGTAGAAATACCAGAAATAATGTAACTCCAAATCCTTCTCTTAAAAAAGAACAAAAAACCAACAAACCATAAAACCAAAACAAAAACCTGAGCTCTCTGACAAATGGGGCGATACTGAGGTTATGAAGGAATGCTATCAAAGTGCTTTATGATCCTTTCCATAAATGCAAGATTTTAAACTGTGCTAAAAGGCGGTGCACAACTGCAACGTTTAGATCATGCTAAGTTCACTGGTAAGGAAAAGACTGCTGTTGGCTTGGTGTTTCTGCTATAAATTACCGGCAATGGAAACAAAAAAGCTGAAGGCTGAAGTCATAGCACATTTTACAAGTGTCAGAAAAAGAAAAAAACTAAGAACTGAGTTCGTTCGAGCTTCCTTCTCCATTTGAGGCAGCCCTGCGCGTCTTTCCAGGATTTATCACAAACTGAATCCAAGTGGTGTCAACAAGTGGACACGACGAGGCACGTGTGACACCGGCTGCCTCCAGGAGAAAGCCAAGGGCTGGCTCCAGCGGGTGTTCTGGAGGGGACGGACCCCTGTAGTTTCTCTGCCCTGCACTTTCCCTCACACTCCTGGCTCCTGCAAAGGGTGGGAGCCGCCTCCTTCTCCTCCTCCTCCTCCTCCCCGGCCGCCAGGCTGATGGAGCTGCCCCAGCCTGCGGTGAAGCTGCAATCCCGTGTTTGTGGGACCACGGCCAGTTGCCTTGGAAATGACGACTTCACTGCAGAACCATGCAGCAGGATGGGACGAAACGTCTGGGGGTGAGAGCAATGAGCCGAGTGCTCCTGCCCGTGTTACTGAACAGGAGGATGAAAAAGCAGGGTCTCTGCACGGCTGAGCAGCAAGGATGTACATGGAGGAGGCTACTACAGACTTCTGGTTACCTTCTTCCCAGGCACGGAGCACAGAGGCGTCCCTTTGCCGTGTAAAGCTCCTTCCCAGCTCCTCAAAGTAAGTGGTGCAGCTCTCCAGTATCTATTCATACGTTACTAGCCCTCCGTGAACATCCTTACCACAGGAATTCAGAGGGTGTTGTCTGCGACCTACGGAGAAGCTCTCTTTGACTTCACTGTAGTAAAATAAGTGTTGTAATACACTCTGGTTAGACAAAAGGCATGGCGACTCTCGAGGAAATCTGCAGGAAACTTCACAATGGTAGAGTCGACATAGGCTATTACTGATGGAAACCTGCACTGAGTTAAATCGCCCTTGTTAAATAAGGTCTCTGCGAATAGTCTAGATCAGAGCAGAATCTGGTCCCCCAACACTGTTCCTCCAAATCCTAAGTGTTCTGCAACAACCACCCTTGCTGTAGCAGACCCTTATACCGGGGAAAGCAGGCTCTGGCTTTTAGCAAAGAGCACCTGAAAGACACATCTCTTGTTTGGGCAAGTCCTGCACCGGGACTGGGCACCAGGATGTGGCTGAGTCCAGAAAGCCCACCTGCCCGCACAGGCAGGCAGCTGCCTCCGTAGCCAGGGCCTCCTCTAGCCCCGTCACCCCTGGCCCCCTGCCCCAACGACCTGTCACTCTCCCTGTCCCTGCATCAACCGGCAGAGCTCAAATTCCACTGATGAAGCAAAGGTGCGGCACCTAACTGCTCTTAGCCATATCCCTCCCTGTAGTGTAACTATGGCTTCACCGTGCCCAAATCCACAGCTCAGTTTTTACCCTTCCAATAGACTCTCTGATAAAGCAAAGGGAGGTTGAAACATCTACCTGGACCTGTATTACACTGACAGGTTGTATGACATCACACGTTATCACTGGGCAGTTACGCAATGCAGTTGTCTTCCTGCAGAAATGCTGGAGCTTTCATTGTAATTAACGCCATTACGAAAATAAAAAAACGTGTGTTAGTTTGTTGTACTTCCAAGAAACTGTTCACTGCAAAAATTAGCAGATGTAACTCCATCTGCTGCCCTGTGCACCGGCAAGCCTCTTACTCTCAGCTTTCCTACTAAGTTGCTCGGTCAAGGGTGGATAACTTAACCTCTCTCTGTTTCTTAATCTGTGAAATTATTCAAAGGAGTTCAATTTGCCTTCACAAAAGGGCCTTTATGTGGTCTGAATCTGCAGAGTTCAACACAAGCAAACTCTGTGGCTGTGCAGGCACACAGCATGGCTCAGTATGCACGACGGGCATTTCCCATCCAGACTGCCACACCCTGGGACGCTCCTAAACTTGAAAGGTATAGTACCAAATCATATGATTCCTTCCAGCCGTGTACACACAAGAACACTTATATATGAAGCTTCCCACCTTCTTAGGCAAGACGTGCAGATAAAAAGGGTTTGGCTGCTGATGCTTATCAGATACAAGGCCTCAGGAAGAAATCTGGGAATAGAAATCATCACAAAGAGAGGAGCTGTTGAAGGAAAACCTCAGCTACGAAACTCCAGAGATAAGGGTCTACATAAGACCTTAAAAGGGAATGAGACTGTTTCAAATTTTTGGTACGGCTAACAAAGAGAAGCTCATAGCAAAGCCTGCAGACAAGCTGTCGTGAGTTTCTGTTTCTTTTCCAACAAGCAGCAGCATAAAGTTGTTAATGCAGTGGTCAGTTCTGCAGCTGCTACTCAAACCACATGGACAAGGTTGGTACTGACAGGAATAATGTTAATTTTGTTCCCAACTCTGTAAAACGGCCTGTAAAGGAGCAAAGCTCAAGAACAGGAACCAAATAGCGTACGGATAAGAAACCAAAAAGCAGAGGCTGAAGAAATAAAAGTGCAATGAAGAAACCTGAAAGCAATCTGCTCCCTAGCTAGCAGTTTGTACAGAAGACAGCAGACATTAAGGACAGCCTGATGCTTTTCCCCAAAACCAAAACAGGCCAAGTCATTGCACTTCAGAGCTTCTGCTCCCATGGGGCTCCAGCTGGTGAGGTCTGTCCTCCAGATCACAAACGTTTGCAGTTTATCAAGGTTTGCACTCCAGACACAAGCCGAGGTTTCTGCAGAACTGTGAGACAACCACAGGCTGGCTACAGACTAAGGCTGTCTTAGTCTGTAGCTTCAGGCTAAGCTACAGACTCGCTATTTACTTCAGTGACTTTTGCTTCCATTTTTTTAAATGGGTTTTATTAATTTGCACTGTTCACCCTTGAAAACCAGTGCCCTTAAGGTGACTATTTATTATAAAGCTCAGCCCCCAAATTAACTCATTGACCAACAGACCAGCTAGTGGACTTACTTGCCTCATATGTAAATGAGCAACAAGCTCACTGAAATCCCAGCTGAGGAATTTATTCAACACTATTAACTTAACCGTTTTCCTGCCAAACTCACACTGGTATAAATGGGACCAGAACCAAAAGAGCAAGTAATCTCAACCTCTGGCAGAAGGATCTACACTGCAGAGCTGGATTAATCTGATTATTACCCGAGTTTGGCCTAAGTTGAGAAACTCTGTGCCCGACAATACCTTCAGTGATGCCACTTCCAGATCAATGTGATGTCCCTCACTTCTGACACTACTTCTGATTTGTGTTTGGAGTAGCAACTCCAAATCCCCCCCCTTTTTTTTTGGGGGGGGGGGGCGGGAGGGAGGAGGCAGGTATTCTTTCATACAAGTATAAAAAGAGCAACTGCCATAAACGGAGTCCGCCACTCAGGCTCACCTTTACCACTCCCGCTAAGGCGGTGAGGACCCCTTGGGAGAAGCGCCGACATCCCGCTGCGCTGGCAGCATCCCCGCACACCGGAGGAAGACAGCAAAGCCTTCCTTCCCGGAGCAGACGCAGGAAGGACGCGGCGGACAGCCGGCGCGGAGAAGCCCACCGCCGGCACCGCACGGCAGCCCGCTCCGCCCGCGGCTCCTCCGGGACCCGCCACGGGGGCGAGCGGCGGCCGAACCCCCGCCCGCGGGCAGCGCCCCGCCGCACCCCCCCCCGCCCCGCCGGGGGCCGCCAGCAGCAGCGCCCCGAGTCCCGCACGGGCCCCGGCACCAGCCCCGCCGCGCCGGCCCGGTCCCTACCCTGTCGTCCGCGGGGGCCAGGTCCTGGAGCCGCTCCCCGTCGGAGGCGGCGCGGAGCTCGCCGGCGTCCGAGTCGGGGCCGGGGGCCGAGCCGGGCTCGGGGCTGGGGCCGGGGCCGGGACCGGGCTCGGGGCGGGCGGGCGGCGGGGCGCGGCGCTGCCCGACGCGCAGCGCGCCGAAGTCCAGGGTCTTGCTCTCGAAGGCGCCCTCGACGCTGCAGAAGAGCCCGCCGCGCTTCTGCCGGGGCGTCGCCGCCGCGCCCGGCCGCGCCAGGTACACCGGCAGCTCCTCGCCGCCGCGCCGCCCGCCCGCCGCCATGCCCGCCGCGCCGCCGGGACGGGACGGGACCGGACGGGGCCGCGGGCGGCTCCGCGCGGGGCGGAGCTGGCGGGGGCTCCGGGGCGGGGCTGGGCGGCGGGGCGGGCTCGGCGGTGCCGGCAGCCGGGCGGGAGCGGGCTCGCTCGCTCACCGGCGTCGCTTGCGGGAGCGGCGCGGAGCCGGGCGCTCGGGCGACGGCGGGCGCTCCGCAGCAGCGCGGCCGGTCGCGTTCAGCTGCCGGCGCGGGGAGAGCGCTCCCGCCGCCGGTCTGGCGGAGCCCGGGCCCGGCGCGCCCGCCGGTAGTGGCGGGAGGGGGCGCGCTGGGGGCGGCGCTCGGCGCCGGCTGGGACAGCCACGTGCACGGCGGGCCCCCGACGGCGGGCGGGCCCCCAGCCGCCGCCTCCCCGCCCGGCCCCTGAGGCCGGCTGCTCCGCGTCCCCCGGGGCTGGCGCGCTGCCGCGGTGCCGCCGTCGGCTCCGAGATGCCACCGGCTGCGTTCCCGGGACGCGTCTCCAGCCTCTCGGGGATGGAGAGCGGGGACTCGACAGGGAAACACGGAGAGCGCCTCGCTGCCGCCTTTGCCGGTCGCCTTCACCGGTGCTGGCGCTCAGCAAACGGGCTTGTCCGCAAACGCACCGGCAGCAGGCGCGGCAGGCTCGAGAGGTTTTGCCCTTGCCGGTAGCTGAGCGCTGCCTGCAAACAGCCGTTCGCTCACGGGCGCAAGGCTGTACGTCGTTCCGCTTGGGCCGCAGTCCCTGGATGGGTGCTTTGGTCAGGCAGACGGTACAGCTGCACACAAGCAATGTCGGCTGCACAAAGGCTTAACTTCACACACACATGCACACGTGTTCCTGTCACGCTAACGCAGCCAGACACAACTGCACAAGCAAGCTCCGTGTCTTGGCTAATTTGAGGTGTCGCTTTGAGAACTCCATTGCAACTTCATTTTAAAAGTATAGGAAGTCTGACGGACAGAGGGACAGCCAAGGCTGAGTCTTAAATATGCTAACAGCTATGTAGCTGAGTAGCAGCCTGTGAAATCTATCATGCAGCACTGAAGTTTTGACTTGAAATTCGTTTCCCAAGTGCTCATTTCTTTATATAGAACAAGCGTACATAGTACCTGGGCTCAACATCCTGTCAAGTAATTTCTCACACCGTGTACTTGTGTTATGAGATGTCAGTTATGCTTTTTCCAACCTTTTTTGTGAAAACAAAGCAGTGCCATTGTCTCTGCCAGTCCTCTGAGGACTGGTGGTTCTCACTTACAGAAAAATTCGCATGGAGCCTGACCCGTCATGGAGAACAATGACCTTGTGGTTATGCCTGGAGAGGGAGTCTGTGGGCACTGGCTGACAGGCTTCCAGTTCTGACGGAGGAAACGGTTTGGGATTGTTTCCTTCCTTTTGCACTCTGGAAAGCAGTCTGCTTTTGTGACTGGACTTGTACCAGTGTCATTAAACTCCACCTAAGTGGAACAATCTACAGGGCCTTGAATTTTTGACCAGTCATTCAGGTCTGAAGGGTTAGGAGATGAGAGGATGCACTAAATGTAAACAAAACGTGTCAGCAAACTGGGACGAGTTACTTCAACAGCATTGTAAAACACTGGTCAGTGTCTACCCTTGCTTTCTCTAAAGCAACACCAGAGAGGGTTAAATTTGGTTGTTCTCACAATCTTACATGAACATCAATATGCAGCTGCCCCAGCTTCGTGGCTTCACAGAATTTACCACCACAGGCATCGTGCCTGCGCCGGAGCCCCGCTGGTTGCGCCGCCAGGGACGTGCGCTGGGAGAACAGCCCAGCGCTGCTGCCCGCGTGATGCTCACTGTCACCTTTCAGGTGCAGGGGCAGCAGCAGTGCTGGCAGCTAAGGAAGCATACCTTCAAACAGCCAGACTGAGGGGGTTTTGTAGTTTCTTCTGCTACTGCTCTCCTGGCAAACGCCCCCCCTCTGTAACCGGATGCTTAGCAGCGAGACCACCAGTACTGTCCAAACAAATGCACACAAAGCGGCTGCCCACCAGGTCTTTACCTTCCTTAGCCTGAATGAATTTGTCCTCCTCCCACTGCAAGTTGGATTCACTGAGCAGAAGCTGAAAACCATCTCAGCCAGCTTCTGCCCCTAACGAGGGGGAAAATTTACACATCTGCTGATTTCAGAGCCAGTGGCCAGAATACTTTAGACAGTGAGCAGAGCCCCTGCCTTCTAGTTGCCAAGTAAAGCACTTGAGGAAGTGAGCCCTTCTCGGGACAAAAAGCATGCTCCTGAGCCCCAGACTGCCCCATGGCTTTGTGCACTGACCACAGTGAAGTTAGAGTGAACCCCTTGTTTTGGTTGGGACCTTTCCATACTGTTGTGTAGCTTTATGGGGAATTAAAATTCCTTGGAATGCAGCCTGGCTTTTGTCTGGTTCTGCAAATGTGCAAAAGTTTCGGTATTGTACTTTAATAGCAATATTTATTCAAATCCCGATTCTAATGTTTATCTTTCCTAGTGTTTTGCTGCATGAATGGTTGCACTGAAGTTATCTGCACCAGTAAAGGAATATGGGGGCTTTTCTAAGAAGTGAAGGCTTTAAAAAGCTGACCTTTAATGGAAATTATTTAGTGTACAAAAGACAATATTTTATTTCTCAAATTGCCATTCGCTTTTAAGATTCTTTTTGTTGGGTGTCGTGAGGCCTCTAGTTCAAGAACACCATGAAAATTGAAGTTTGGGTTCAGTGTGTGTTCACTGCAATAGCCTTGCTTTTGAGCCCAGCAGAATGCATTATTTATATTTCTCTGTGTGTATGTCTTAGATCAGGTTTGAAGCTTTTAATTATGCAATGACAAAATGTCTGTCCCTGTAATTAAGCACATTTTCTTTAAATCACATGTTTATATGCTAGTTGACAAAAATGCTTTTGAGACAGTCATCAGTGGTGCATCTTCAAATTCTGCTGGCAAACCAGATCTCCTCTCGCTTGTCTGTGCAAAGTAGATGAGAGATACGGATCAGGGAGGGGATCCCACAGAAGGGTTGTCGTCCCAGCCTGAGCCCAGGGAGGACGGAGATGGCAGGCATTTGAACTCACGTACTCGGGTGCTGCCAAGGGACCTGCCAGAACCAACACGTCAGCCCTGCAGAGCGTTTCCTCAGCTCGAGGACTGCATTTGTGTCTTGACCCCGGTACCTGTCAAGTGCCCGTCCCTCGTGGCTCAGGAGTCTGAGCTGAGCCTGCCAGATGGGCACTGCTGGTCATATCTTGAAAGACAAGAAATAGGCCAGTATTCTGATTTAGGGAACAGCATTTATTTTATGGGAAATAAGTGGCAAGCTTCTGATTTACGTCTGACTAGACTGTGCCTTTCTAGTTGAGTAAGAACTTTTATTAAGTAGCACTCAGAAATGGAAATCAGTCATGTTACAGGGTGAACTGCAGTAGTTATGAATGGGGGGAGTGGTGCACCCTGCTTGGAAATGGTCTTTAGGCAAATCCCTTTCTGCAAAAGGATTAGTTAATAAGATGGGACATAATCACCCTGTCTGGGGTGGGCGTTCTCTTATTCTGAGCACTCAGCCTCTGGGTTGGTTTCCTTTGTTGTTCTCATCCTCAGCTGCTGGAGCACCAGCTGGGTTTCCCCGTTAGTCTCTGTGCAGAGGAATCACGGGCTCCAAATGACGACCGCCCAATCCGCCGAGTAACCAGTGAGAGGCACAACGTGCGGTATAACTTTCACAAGCATTTTCTCTGTGAGGCTGCCCACTTACTAAGTGCTGTGTTTTAAATGTTTGAAGGGGAATTTAAATTGCCAGCTGAATCATTCAAACAGCAAAGGTATTGACAGAGAAGTCATATGAGGTCATCTTGCCTGCCGCTGCCAAGGCACTGTTGTTCTCTGCTGGGTATTTTATGATGATTTTTTTGCTAATTCATTTTCCACTTGTCAGGCCGGCGGGCAGTTTCTTAATTGGATAAATTCTGCATCCTCTGTTGGCAAACTTCTGTGCTGGTTCCCGGTTCCCAGATGCTCTACACAACATCATTCTGTCTATAAGAAAACCAGAAAAGGATTAAAAAAAAGTGAAGTATGTCCCAAATTGTGGCTTCTCGTTCACATAATGTTGCCTGCGCCAGTGGAAGTTGCTCACTACACCAGGAGGTTAAGATCTTGTGTTTCCCTTGTCTCAGTAACAAGGTGAAATCCACTGGCCCTCACTTTTGTTTTAGACTGCTAGCGAAGCAGAATCACAGTGCTAAATACTACAGCTGGATTTTATCAAGCAATGGATAATTTCAGGATCAATAGTAAATATATGGAGTTCTTTAGTCAGGTGATTTTCATGGGCATCTATCAGTTACCAGAAATCAAATAGCATGTTTCAAAGCATGAGCTAGTAAACGACCAAAAGGAAGCACCTCCCTCTGCGTACGATACGATAGTGACTTACACGGTGGAGGCGCGTGCGTGTTTGTGAGACAGCAGAGACCAGTGCGGCGGCAGATGCGTGAGAACGTTGAGGGGGTGGGAGGGAAGTGTCTGGGGCTCCGTAGCTGTGGCCACAGTGCTCATTAGACTCAGAGAATGTCGTGTTATTTGAAGGAAACAGGCTGCTGACATTAGGTGAGATTTGACCCCCTCCTTCACCAACGCTCACAAGCTCAAGTGAAGGAGAGCTCTGTCCTGAGTGAGGACATTTCCTTCCTTGATGTCAAATCAATACAAAATGGTTTTACACTGGTTTTCCCGTGGGCCTGGAGGCAGCAGATCTTTAATTGCGCATGAAAGGGACATAATGACAGCATAACTTTGTTAGCATGATAAATGCATGTCTGGTTTCATAGCTCATTTGCTTCTAAGGTCTGTAGGTTCAGCTGGAGAAACACTGAGAAGCAGCAGGGCAGGGGCAGTGGAAGTTAACACTGATTTCTTCATCCCCATCTGTTTCCTACAGGATTTGATAAAACTGCAGCCTTTTATTACATGCATGATAAGTAGCAATGATGAAATTAGTTGGAGGTATCTTGTTTCGTGCAAAGTTAGAGCTGCCTTCTTTTACTCTGCAGTCCTGATTTACCAGGGTGTCCTGTTTTAGGAGACTGCCAGATAAACAGGATTGTTTTGCTGATTCATTCTTGCAGCAGTGTCAGGACAGCCTCCAGCACTGCGTTTCACGTGCCTCAGGAAAAGTCAGGCTAAGGACAAACACAGAAGAAATAGTCAAAGAGCCAAACTTGACAAGAAAATCTGCTTGTCCTACTTACATCCAGAGGCAGAGGTCAGAGACCGGTTCTCTCATTCCCCAAGAAATGGCCCATTCATGAAGGGCAGGCGACTGATGAGCCCGCTGTCTCCGTTGGCCAGGGAAGGCCAGTGGCTGATGCTTCCGTCACCATGCTCCAGTTTCTAAACTTTCGGAATTGGAATGTCGGTGGGTTGGAATGTCGGAATAGAGCTTTGTGATTCTCCGAGCTGATCTGCCCGTCAAGGGGTTCTCCATCTCAACTCCGTGTATCTTTCAGAAAACCACCTGGTCTTGATTTACACTTTTAGTACATGACAGGCACAGTAAGGGCCTAGACCAGAATCATACCCTCGCTGTTAAAAACAAGCATCCCATATCTCCTCTAAATGTACTCAACTTCAGGTTCCAGCAATAGACCTCTCATACACATCCATCCTTGAGCTTCAGGGGCCTCCTGTACCAAGTGTCTGCACCCCCATATCGGCACTTGCGGACTGTGATCGAGTTCTGCGTAACCTTCTCTTTGACGCGACAATTGTATTGTTGTCCCTGAGAATAAACTACAAGGCACGTTTTCCAGGCCTTTTGCTATGATTGCGGCTGGAGAGGTGGCAGTTTTGTCATCCACTGGAAACGCAGGCAGCTAGCAGCATGGCAATAATATAGCAATGTTAAATACATCCGTATGTATTCCCAGTTGATAGTTCTACTTACACATCCAAGAACTAGCATTAGTTGTCTTTGCCACAAAGTCATGCTGGGAGCTGATGTTCAGCTGATTTAAAATCAGTTTTCCAGAGCAGAGTTTCCAGTGCCATAGGTCTGTCGTTATTCCTAGACGTACGAGTTCATGCGTGACCTTGTGAACATGCCATTTGGTGTGACTGGGCCCGGCTTTCCACGGTACGGCTGACGCGCTGCCCTGCCTACCTGGATGTGCCGTACTGGATGGGAGAAGTTAACGGATGAGACACACCTTGTGTTATCATAAACTAGCAAAAGATGGGAACAGGATGGTTGTCTAATGCAGAAACAATGTTGGGAGTAAAAAATACCCCTTTATATCAGATACTGGGGAGAGGTTTCACCAGAGGCAGAGGCGTCACCTGACGGACTGCTGTACTGCAGGGTGGTGTCTTTCGTGAAATCCTTTACCAAAGTCAAACCACTGCAGAGTTAGAAAGAAAAAACATTTCACTCTGTCAAAAGCCTGTTCAGCATTGCATGTCAAAGCCACAAGGATGTGGGTTCATAGCATGTTAATTTCTATTGCCAAATGCTGTTGTATTGTTGGAGAGTGTAACTTCCAACAACGCATACAGACTGACTTCGGTGAGCTGCCAGTCTGTCATGCTAACAGAGATCACAACGCTGATGAGCGGTTGGAAGTTATAATCTTCTGTGCTGGGTTATTCCAAGAATGTTTCTGACATGGAGTAATGCTTTTTGCTCCCAGAGTTGTTTAGTGCTGAGCAGAATCTATGGGAAATTCTAACATTTCAACATGTTGGGTTTTCTTTCCTCCTGAAATGAGCTGATAGTCAAAATGCTAACAAATTTAGTCAAAATTTGCTAACAAATAATAACTGTGGAGCAGGAGTTCTGAAAATTTCCCTGTGGGGAATCCAGCCTCTCGTTCCTTCTCCCTCTCCTTGTCCCTCCTCCTCAATGCCCAAGGACTCTAGTGGTGCTGCAAGCATCACAATCAGATGCAAACTGAGTCACTCAGTCATAAAGTTGTCGGGAGACAAAAGGTGCCAGAGATAAAGCTCTCACAAGGCAACAGAAGTAATGTTTTTTAAGAGGTTCAGAAGAACAGATTTGGCATTAGTATGAAACCCCAAATGTTCCAACCTGGGTAGAGTCTAACATAGCTAGCTGGACCCACTCGAACTAACACGGAGGAACACCTGGTGACCCAGGAGGTTCTGCACATCAGGTAAGCTCCAGCCACCTTGCCTGAAGATGGAGGTAGTTCAAGACCAGCACAGAGATGCAACTCCAGACTTCCAGGAACTACCAAGTAAATGTGTAGCCATCTTCTGTAGATTGCAAGTCAGTGGGACCACAGTTTGGGGAAGGGTGAGACTGTAGCCACTGTAAGAGCTATCTGGCTTGGTGTGCAGAGAACCATTAGGGCTTGGATGAGATGGATTTACATAAGAAAACACCCATTTTGGCTCAGTTTGAAGCCCAAAATATTCTGCCAGACTTGTGCCAGATTCACTTAAAGAGCAGTCAGCCCAATTACTCTGAGTTCATGTTCTGCCTCTCAAAATGAGTCTCTTTCTGCCTGTTCTGTTCATTCCCTGCTTCCTGGATGACATCATCCAGCATCTTCTCCCAAGCTGTGAAGCCTGGCTTGGCCATTCTCACTCAAGAACTCCGCCTTTGGCCTTTGCTGTGACAGCAAATGCTGACTTGCTTTCGAATGTCAGTCTGCTGTTGTGACTCCCTCTCATTCCAGCCCGTCCCAGGGATCACCGGCCTCTCCTCTCTGTGCCTGCTTTTATTCCTGGACAGGACTTTGAGGACTAAGCTGAGATTTCCTTGTTTCCATGGTGTTGCACTTGACCTAATCAACCTTGCAGACCTAAAGTGGTCTTGCCTTCAACCTCCCCGCCAATAGCTTCAGGAGCATACACTGATGCTCTATAGCAAAAACAGGTGGTGTATCTAGAGATAATTAGTGATTACATGCCAGTGATTACATGCCTATAATCAGTAATTAGATGTCAACAGAGTAGAATTATAGTGGGTTTAAAGGTACTATGTTTGTTCGTTGGGTTGTTTGTTTATATGGTTTCTTGTGACTGTGAGGAAGCAAGCGGTGAAATACATTTTGGCCAGGCCAGTGAAGTAGGCAGGGCTGCCATTTGTGCACGTTTTCTGTCATGGCCCTCTAAACTCTGGTATAACCCATGACATAAGCATCTTAGCTGCGTATTTACTGCAGGAGCCAGGCTGTGACTGAAAGATCCCAGTCTGATTGCCTGTAGGTCCATTTGCTATCACTTTGGAGGCAAACCATATTCTCTAAACTGGAGTGACTAATGTCTTGCAGGAACTAGAACCTGTGCTTGCCGTGGCCAGGTCTACTTAATTTTCACTGATTCAGATGAAAAATAGCTGGGCTGGGAAAGGGTTGTTCTCTAATGATGTGTAAAGCTAGACTGTGTTAACTCGGTTCATGGTCCTTATTGTGCCAAGAGAGACGAGTCCACTGCTTGCTGTCTAGCAGCAGTCCTGGCTTGGTGTTAGCCACAGGTGAGTGACTAGCAATAGGTAAGCAAAGCGTTACTATCTGAGAGAAAAAAGAATTTACTCTAGCACTGCTTTAGGACTCTGCTTTTCCCTGGCGAGTCATGAACTTCCTAGGATAAACTGTATTTGGAGACATAAATGACTGGCCAGCAATGCACAGAGCATATGAGGAGGCAGTCTTAACAGGCGTCTCATTCCGGCGTGATCAGCAGCTGAGAACCAGCCACCGACGAGCGGAGTGACGGCCGACTTCTCCCTCCCACGCTGCAGAAGGAACTCGTGTCACCAGGGAAGTCCCCATAAGGGTGAGGACGGGGATCTCTCGGGCAGCGTGGCCATGCACAGGGAGTGCCCCAGGCAGCAGCCTGGAGAGCGTCACTTGCTGTGCCTGGGACGTGGCAAGGCAGACTGAGAGCTGAAAGCTCTGTCCTGTCACAGTAGATTAGCTGAAGAGAACTTAATGTGCTGAGGTGATGGATACTGAGCAAGGGCAGAGCTACAAAGGTCAGAACGCTGCTAGTCCAAAAGAGAGTCTGCAACTATTTCTGTTTCTTTCCAAGCCACACCAGGGAGCCGTGTGCTAACTGCTAAAGTTTTGTCTTCCATCTGTTTGAAAGCAGGGGCGGGGGGAGGAATCACAAGAGAGAGATTTATCCTTGTTGGCCAGAGGATGAACCTAAGTCCTGGCTGAAATCTCTGTTGAAGGGAAACGCTGCAGGAGAGAGGCATCTCAATGAAAAGATAAGTTTTGTAGATTTTATTTAAACTAAAACAATGTCTTTTGAAGTTTTATGCATCAAGGACAACAGAAAAAAGCCCCAAATGCACAGCTCCTTGTTAGATCCTCAAACATCAGACATGTCTTCTGATCAGCTGAAGATCCTTTAGAAGTTTTCCAAAGCATGTTTTTCCAGGTAAGCAGACACCTCTCAGGATTAATAACAAGCTATGTTTGCTTTCAGCTTTAATGTGCTTATGTAATTCTAACCAGGTCAAGTAATGGCCAAAACACATTATGAAAATAATTTGCGTTCATTTAATTAGCAGAGTTCATCTGACGGTGGCAAAGTTTCAGGAGACCAGTAAGTGCCACAGGTACAGACAGGAGTCAGTGAGAGCAACACAGAAAAACCTTGCCAGAGTCGTCTTCCCCTGTATGCGCAGCTCCTGCTCACCTGCTGCTCTCCAGTCTCGGCATAGGGCTCCCAAGGACGCTGTGGTGTGACACGTGAGCCGTCAATGCTGTAGTCGGTTCTTGGATTAGAGAATCTCTTACTGTTTTGTGGTTTGGTTTGCTTCACTTTGGTTTTCCACACCAGTGTATATTACATGCTTGTGCTGCGCAGACAGCACCAAGGCAAAGATGCGAAGGGACTGTGGTCTTGGGGTCTCGTGCTGCGGAGGGGTGGTGGCTTGCAGCCGGGCACTGCAGCCTTCATTTTGTAGCTGGTAGGCACAGGGATGTCAGCGCAGCGTGACAGATACGTCCGAGATAGCTGTCTTCCTTCACAGGCACTTGGCCAGTGATCTGGGTTGTCTAATGGACGTGCTGTCTGCCTTGCAGTCTGACACATGCAGCGAAGTGCCAGGTCTAATCTGATCAGACTGTGCCACCATTCCTCTCCCATCACCGTTGCAAAATGGGTTGCTGACAAGACTCACATCAGCCAGTTGTCTGTTTTCCTTGTGGCAGGGCCAAGATGAAAGGGGATACTGACATTTCTCATAGGGACTGACTTGCAAAGGTCATTTGGACTAAAATTTACCCATCCAAATTTTATTTCCATTTCTACTTACTACTGCTTGCTGTCAAAACTATCCAGAATAATGATGGTTTCACCTTGTTGTGTTCCACCTGGCTAGGAAAGTTGGTTCTATCATATTATTATTTTAACATTGCTGGTGTAAGTCTGGATTAACTGTGATGTAGCTCTGTGGAGATACATTTGTGCAAAACAGGAGCAGAACGAGCAGAATCAGGCTTGCTATATTTTACCACAAAGCTACATGGTGTTGGCAAATGAAAGATACCTGTCTCCATCAGCCAAGCAACTAAGCCTCTGAGATGCTGTAGGAACAGACAGGCGAGAAATTAATGAGCTCAAGACACTTCGGGAAACTCCTTGATGTTTATACCATGCATTGCTGGGCAAAAAAATGGGCAAGTTTCATTGAGTATAAAGAGCAGGGGAAGTAGGGCAGTAAAGACAAGAGTCTTTCAGTAGATCCAGCTCCAGCAAGCAACGCCTCCAGCTTATCTAGTTGTATCAGAAATTGTGCTCCATCTGTATTCACTGTCCCACCAAACTTCCCTTTGAAATCACTGCCAAATTATCCCACCATAAAGGACTGGCGGGCTATCCCTTCAACACATGTTAAAATAGATAAAAATAGATAATGTCCATCTATGTCCTTGCTAAGTATGTCCTAGGGAAAAGCGAGCACAGCTTATGGGCTCTCCTGTTCAGGCAATAGCAGAAAAAGGTTTCTGTACTACTGAAATCCATCATCCAAACACATCCTGCTCTTCACTCCTTTGCAAGCAGTCTTGGAATGGGTTGTTTCCTAAACTCATTTTCAGCTGCTTACGTGAAACCCAAGACTCTGTCAGAAGGCCAGACCCATGCTCAGCCACATCAAATACACCTGGAGGAAGTCACCTGAAAAAGGAGGATGTCATCCAGAGTAAATCCTGCCACATTAAGGTCGGTGTCGGGTCCATGATGCACACAGAAGGTGCGGGAGAAGAGCAGGTTGTGCTGGTTTCAAACTACCCGGTGGACTCCTGTTTCCCGGGGAAATCCTCATCTTACCAAAGGTAAGCTTTCCGGCTGGACTGTGACGTCATGGGTGCTAAGGGTCTGGTCCACTGGGCTGTAAATGAAGGTCTCTGCAGGGAACCTCAAAACAAGTGGGATGTTCATGCAGCGTTATGCTCCTAGGATCAAATGTTGAAGTTCTTAGTAACTTTTGCTTTAGGGACCAAAAAAGGAGGCAATATACTGTTTCCCAAAATGCTTTAATGTTTGCTGTTTTCTACTTGATGTATCATTCTTTTCTTTCTTTGTGACGGCAATAGGCACTTCAGTATCAAACTGCCCCTGAGTGGTTGCACATCCAAAGTTAAGTCTGTGACCCCATGTCAGAGGCTGAAAGTGGAAGCCACACATATTTCCTACTCATTTCAGGATGCTGTTATGTCTCTGGGCCTGTTTCTGCATTGTTTTCCTCTGCAAAAGGGAGGGTAAAGTGTAAAGGACGCTCCATTCCACCCTCGGCCCGTGTATCAGTGCCGGCTGAAAGCGTGAGACAATAAAAATCTCGCCACCGAATCTCTAACAGTTTTGGAAGAATAGTTTAGAGGGGTAGGGATTATCTGGCTTTATGGGATTACTGTGTTGCACAGACACTAAGTTAACTGTTTTGTCTTTATAATATGTGTTCATATCCACCTTTGCTCAGGCTGAACAGGCTTTTCCTAACTTCTGGCTTGGTTCTTTCATCTCAGCTGCTTTTACCTCTAAACCAACGACTTGTGAGCGCCATGCCATGGGCAGACTGCAGTGAAAGGAATTAAACTGACTCATCACACCACAGGCTCGTTCCTGTTAGTAGGGAATTGCGTACCACAAAATACCATTGTGCTGAGTGTCACCACTCTATGAATTTTACTAAGTATGAAAAAATAAAGAGCAAAGAGAGAGAGACTGATGAACAGATAAAGAGCCAGATGCTTTCTCGCTGGAGAGGCTGGGACCCAGGGTCCAAATTGCAGCATTTTGATGCAGGCCCTTTATAGATCACGGGCGAGTTAAGACTGTCAGCGGCTGTGAACTTTCAAAACACGGTGAGGTGTTTTGGACTGGAAAATTGTAAAAGGCAGCATATTAGTCATTTCCCTAGGAAACCATATGAATGTTGTATGTGTTCATGATAAACTTTGAATGTCTGAGTTTGAAATTAATCTGCACCCCAGATGTGCTAATGCCTTAACTGCAATATAGCTTTCCCGCATCCCATAAAACATTCAGTACTTTAAGAATTTCAGGCCCATAACTGCCAAACGAACCACTCTCAGTCTGTGAAGCTAAAATCCTTTTCCCTATATTTGCCCCGTTACTACAGATTTCTCTTGGCAGAAAATGGATGGTTACTTTTGCTGTGTGGCCCTTCTGCTCAACTGTGTTTGCCTTTTACTGTTCCACATTTCTGACGGATACATCGTGATACGGAAGCGAGGACCTGTGTGTGTCACACACAAGTATGTGCAGGTGGTCAAACAGTTTTATGTGCAGTATCCATGGTATGTTCTTACAGGTTTAGACTAAGTGAATGTCCATCATTAGAGTATTCAAATCCTTCATTCACTGCCTAGGCTAGCTGATAAAAATCCAAGTAACGGATACCATGGGTACCTCTGAAAGTTTCTGTGCTGAGAATGTAAAAACAGAGGCTTGTCTTTCCTGCCAAGCTGGAATGCTTGAATTCTTTTCACAGCCTCTATCAGTTAAGCAACTGCAACTGTACTGGCTGGTTTACCTGGGGCTTAAAGAAGGCTCTTTGGGGAACTTGGTCACTTTAAAAGTTCCCTGTTTCATTTACAAAGGAATCCAAACTGCTGTATGTTGTTTCCTTTTTCTTATAGTACTTGGTGGATATTGCTATTCTTATCTTTTTCATTCTCTTCATTTTCTGAAGTTACAGGGAAATCATAACACCAAATGCTTTCTAGCTATGTCTAAAAACAACAATCTTGTTTGAGAGCGTGTGTTGGTTCTGGATGAAGAGATTTACACGAGGTGCTTTCCGAGCATCACTTCTGGAACTCATAAATAGCTCAGGGGCACTTGAACTCCAGCTCACAAAGCTGCCCACTGCTTTTCTCTGGCTTGTCTCATAAACACGTAATATGTGTGCCTTAACCTTTTAAGGACTGTGTACTTTTTCTGTGCTTTCCTTTGTTTGAAACAGCAATTTATTTACTTAGATTTGCACAGTAATAGTTTCTAACTCATTAGCATTTTTCTTTTGAGGATTTCCACAATGATGAGGAAAGGCCCAGAGAGGTCCCGATTTTCTCTGCAGAGCTTTAACAAGGAGGGCAGCTATGGCAGAGCCAGGAAAGGGGAGAGCTGGGGATGGTGTCAGTGTCAGCAAGGTGTACTGCAACTGAGGAAACAGGTTGCTGCTTCTCATTCTGTGAAAATGTTTCACATGTTCTACACTGATGGTTTATGCTATTTATGTAGTTTAGAACGTTTCCATGTTTTGGAGTTAAAGATAGTATCGCAGCTTGCAAACTCAGGACCTAGGAGATAATTACAGCCAGTGCTGCTTGTCAGAATGACCATGCAGAATTTGTTCGGGTTTCATTCATAAAAATCTTTTTTTTAGGTATCTATCTAATGAAAATGGACTGATTTTCCTGTGTGCTGAGTACTTCCAAAATCTGCCATTTGCCCTCCTCCTTTTTCAGCGTATGCTCTTTATTAATCCTAAAAAAAATCCAGTTGTATTCTCTTCATGCCTGGACAGGAGTTCAGATCCCTAACTTGGAAACTACTGTCAAAAAATGTTGTCTTTTGCCAGTGAAGTTTCTGGAAGGGCAGTGAATTCCCCACAGAGGGGGAAAGGCAGTGCTTTCAGACCTCCTCTATCTGTCTCCAGGAAGAGAAGGTTATTATGTTTCCCCTGGACCATGCAAAGCAGAAAAATAATCTTGTTTTGTGTCAGGTTAAGGTTACTGAACTTTCTGGGATGGCTGAAAACATACAAAGAATGTACAAACAAAAGACTTTCAGTTCCAGGAACTTTTCCATTCAAATCTCTGAATGCACATAAACTAATTAGGGCTATTATAAAGAAATAAAAATTAATGACCCGCTATTACCTGATCCTTACTGCATTTATATCACAGTTTGTTCATAAAGGAAATAGTCCGCTCAAGACCTGAGCCTTTACGGCACCTGGGAGCCAGCCGCCGGTGAAGACAGATGTGTAGCTCAGCCAAGGAGACGCTCTCACCTCTGTGCACAGTTTCAGCAGAGCCTGAATCAAGACCACAGCAAGAAAGCACACCAAGAGTTCCTGCAGTGTCTTTCACAGTGGAGAGCAGCACCTTCCCCTCCAGGAGGTACCGATGGGGGCCTTGGCCAGTTTGGGGTGTAGTTGCTGGATACTGAGTTGAAGCATTTCAGAACAACATTAGGTCATGCAAAGGATTGCACGTCCTCCGAGCAAGGCAACTTTCTCCGCAGCAGATGTCTTTTGTGGGTGGGTACCAGGCTGCGCGTTTGCAGTTTAAAGGCATTCTAGAGCAGTTAGGTCATCACTGTGTGGCTGCCTGCAGGAAAGAAACTGGTGTCTGCCGTGGTCATGAACTCCCTCCCGCTTTTGCTGGCTGATCCAAGTGTCATCCATACAGCAGACCACGGCTAATGTACTTACAGTGCAAAAAAGCAGAGAGCAGGCAGAGCGCCAGGTACCACTGGCATAAGACACGCTCTGACCCATTTGTTGGTGAGACTGCTAACTTTCACTGATGTTTGCATTTCTTCTGAATGGAGAAGGCTTTTCTTTAGCTGCTTTTACTACTCACTGTGTCACATTTCTTTATTATACGAATTGAGCTATATTATTCAGGCAATTTTTAGGAAACGAATTCCAGAACAATTTTCAGTGACTTTCACTTTCCAAACCAATGTCATATTTCTAGCATTTCAGTCATTTTACAATTGCTAAAGCCAAGCATGGGTGAGTTTTGTCTTTCACACCGTTGGCGGTCAGGCTTTGCATTTCTGCTGTAATTTTAATTAAAAAGAGTTTGGTCTGATTTTTGTCAAAGTAGCTCAAGATTTCTTTGGGTCTCGTGGTCATATTTTAAAATGGATATGGGAGGTGAGTATATTTTTCCCATTCCATTATTGGTCTAAATTTGTAAAATCACAGCTTTCCTGTCACATTTTTCGCACCGAAATACTAAAATGATAGACACGGGCACTTCCCATCCAGGCCTTCACCCCCTGGCTTCAGGGGTCTGCAACATGCCGCCGCAGGGTCCAGGCAGGAATACTTCACTGTCAGCCTTCTGCCCCCCTTCCCTGGACTCTTAGGCTAGGCTGCTATCTCTGTTACACCGCTGTAAATGGGGAGCAACAACACTCATTGAAGCTGTTCCTGCTGGTTTAAGCATGATTGAAACAGTCTTTTTGGTGACCTGTTTTGCACGCTTGCTGAAACAACAGTGAAGTACTCAGCTGACATGAGAAGTTCAGCTTCAGACAAGCCTAGGGAGAGGTTAATCACCAGATAATATTCTTGTTCGGGGAAATACTCCAGCGTGAGCTGTTGGTAAGGGTTTCTGCTGGTCCAGTTATGCCCTACTTGAGTTTATGCTGAAGATTTTCCTTACTCTGCTCACTGTCTGTCTGTCTGTCTCACCGTTCCTGCCTTCTCTTCCCCTCCTCAATCTTGCTCTTTCTGGCACCTGAAGACTCGGTGCGAGGATGGCTTGAATTGTCCCATCCGCAACCAGAAGAAGCCCTCGTGCTTTGCAGAGAGGCCTGGGAAGGGAGGAGTGCCCGGCAGGAACAAGCCCGTTCTCGAGGGTTTGCAAGGCTGTTTGTGTTGCTGTAGCAATGGTGAAACGCTAACCAGGGAGCAGGGAACAGGCAGCTGTGTCTCTGGACTTAATGATTTCATGTAGGACATCAAACAAGAATGCAGTAACTCAGCAACTCTGCTTTAGGAGTCTAAAGGAAACCAGATGAAGCTATGCAGTTTTTTTTCAATATCCAGATTCTTTCTGCAAGTCACCTTGTTTTATAAGTATTCATTCTCCTCGAGTCCTCTGAGGATCAGAATCTAATAAGTGCATATTTGTGTGATTTTTAGTTTCGGCTTGGCATGAGAGCTCTGGACGCTCTTCATTCACAGAACAAACGCTGTCTTATGAGCCGAATGAGATTCACTTATTAAGATTCAGCTTTTAACCCAGCTTGCCAAGGTTCTTCCCAGTAGCTACGGCATGCAATAATCTTCACACATTTATTCAGTGGCATAGTGGCACACACACCTCGAATACCATAGAGATCCTGATCTCATGACTGCTGGCTTTCACTTCAGCAGACTGTGGGTCCTGCCTGGCCGTCAGTGTTTGTGAGCTGGGGAGTGAGCAGCCTCAGAGTGCGCGTATGAACGGGGTTCGCCTCTGCAGGCACCCGGGAACACGGGATTGGCACAGATTGCTGGCACGGTGGCAGGAGGCCTGGCATGCACAAGAGTGACTGGCTTCCTAGCAGTGCAGAGCTCATATGGGCAATTAGGCTCATTGTTAAAGTCAGCATTTTTGTCTGGAGGCTCCGAAAACCTATTTGATGACTGCGTCTTGCCAGATCCTGGGTTTTTGTTGTTAATCTCTGCAATTGCCTTACATTTACTGCTGTAAACATAATTGCCTTACATTTACTTCTGTGGGTAAAAGATGTCCCCAAGGCATGAGTATAGATGGTGTACTGGCGTATAAAGAATTTCCTGCTCCTGCCAGGCTCTTTGGGCTCAAATATGGGTGTTTTTCCTGTGTCTGAGGCAGCTGGGAAATTCAGACAATATACAGCATTAGGGTCCAGGCTATGGTTGGTGTTCAGTTTAGCAATGGCTGTGGAGCTCAGTTAATTTCTGCATTTTACTAGATAGATTGGTATAGGATAAGGCCAGAAGTAAACAAATGAGGTTTTGTTAATTTGGGTACGATGGGAAGCAGGGTGGGTGATTGCGTCTTGGTTAGGACTCTGGACTTAAAGCACTGCGGGTTCTAGATAGGCCCTCCGGTTTCAGCTATGCTGAAGCTGTTTTCTCTCCCAACCATTATCATGTAGCTAAATCTGGAAATAACAAATGTCACAGGGACAGGCTGACAGCTTGGATTAGGATTGTTCTTAGGGTTAGGGATCTGGAATAAAAGAGTTGATGACCTTAGCTTATAGATGCCAATGACAATAGGGTCATCTGCTTGGCTGCCGATTGCTTTAGTTCTTGTGTCCCGGGGTTCAAAGATATCGGCTAAGTGCAGTGCTAGAGTTAGTATCAGGGTTCAGTTTTGTGGGATCTATAGGTCTCAGCATATGACTACTTGTATGACTGACTAGGACAGAATTAGGCACAAAGTAGCAGGAATAATGAGTTTTCATCTGCTTCAAGGCCAGGACCCAGTAAGATAGGACCATTCTGGGATTAGTATTATGGTTAATGTAGAGATTCACGTTTGGAGGTGCTGAAGAACTGACTTTGTAATTGGTTCTTACAGGCTCCCCTGTTTATTTTGAGAAATGTGTAACTGACTGACTGATGGGTTGTCCTCGAGGGAACGCCTGTCGCTGAGGAGCCTGCTGGGGTGCAGATGTGGTCCGTGTCTTTTGGGCACACATGCCAGCCTCTTCTGCACCTTTTCCAGCACTGCTATCCTCTTTTCAAGATCTGCAGCAGACCAGAACTCCGTGCAGCATTCAAAGACACAAATGAGCAATTGGTACAGTTACATTTTCCAGTCTCTGTTCCTTCCCTAGTTATCCCTAACATGGCATTCGGTTGTTGAGCACTGATCTGCAAGATCCCTCCCTTGGCTGGTAGTGCCTCTCAGAAATGGTAAGTGTCCGTCTATAATTAGGGAGTCTGTAATCCATAGATTAGTGGCTCCATGCTCTAAAGTCTCCATCTGTTGTACACACTGAAATCATTATATCTCTAGTCTCAGTCCTGTTCCAGGCTTCTAAAATGGTTTTCACAGGATTTTCTTTGTTGTGCAAAGCAGCTTGTTCAGGGCTGTCACTTGGTGGCCAGGCACTGAAGCAGACATTGCACAATGGCATCTTGTCAGTGTGGCACAAACTGTGGGATGCTCCTCTGTCCGAGCAGGAACGGGGCTTTGGAATTTATTTTTCTGCTACGTTCAGAGACTTGGCCCCCCTCGACACAGAGCAGATGGCATGTTGCCAGTTATTGGGGCTTTTACTATGTTTAGACAATCTCCCAAACAATGGAAAACTACTGCCATCCAAATGGGCTGCAGAGACAACACAGAAACCTTTTAACGTGCAGTCATGCTTCCTTTTACACAAGCCACGAGTGCTGGCCATGCCTGCCCCTGGCAGATGCGCAGTCTCTAACACGGCTCAGTTCTTTTGCAGGAAAATAACGGAAGATTGGCGAGGAGGGCTGTAAACATGCTCAAGGGACTTGCAGCTGGGCTTAGGAAAACACATACATCCACCTCCACCTCCGTGCTCACCCCCTCCTCTGGCCGAGCGGTCAGATCCTGCACCTTCCCCCCGGCCCCGGCCCCGCCCGCAGCACCGCTGCTCCCGTCCCCCCGGCCCCGGCCCCGCCCGCAGCACCGCTGCTCCCGTCCCCCCGGCCCCGGCCCCGCCCGCAGCACCGCTGCGCCCACTCGAAGCCCCGTCGCGGGGCGCGCCACGAGCTCAGGGCTGGTGGGGGCGGAGCCTCGGCAGGAGGGGGCGGGCCCACGGCCGGCGGGGCGGAGCCTCGCGGGAGGAGGTGGGCTCAGATTGAGCGTCGTGGGAGGAGGCGGGCTGGGGCGGAGCCTCGCCGGGAGGGGGCGGGCCGGCGGGGGCAGGGTCTCCCCCAGCCCCGCCCACCTGCTCCTGCCTGGCGGGGCCCCGCAGCCCGGCGCCATTTGCGGCCCGTCCTGCGCTGGGGGCGCGGAGCGGTCCCGCCGGGCCGTGAAGTCGGGGTTTCTGAGATCGCGGGCCCGGCTCATCCTTCCGCCGGAACTCCCCGCCCCGGGGCGCAGGTAATAGCGCGGGCGCGGCCGCAGGTGGCTCCGGATTTGCGGCACTGCTGCCGGCCCCCGCCACGCTGCCCGAGGGGGGCGGACATCTCCCGCCCGCTCCCGGCGCAGCAGCGGCCGGCGCCAGGGCACCGCGAGGGCGGGGCCGCACCCGCCTGGCCTGGAGGTGGTAACCTAGTGACGTCATTACCGCTGGTCGCGTAATCACGCCCGGGCACGCCCTATGGTTCTGATCGCCCGCTTCTCTCCCGCCACAGCCGGCGCAGCGGCAAGGTCCGACGGCTGCGGGCGGCCCCTCGCCTTCGTCCGCGGTTCCGTGCCTGTTCCTGCGCCCGGTGCCGGCTCGCACGCCTCCACTCACCAAGGCCCTGCGTGGTGATAAAAGTCTGCACCAAGCGGACGTGCGTCAGGGGCAGCCCGAAGAGCTGCAGCCTGATTCTGGCTGCTCCGTTCGAGGGCGCGTCCTGCGTGGGGGCGGGCTGAGGTGCCGTCACGTACCGGGGACGCGCTCACGCGAGGCTCGCCCTCTCTTCACCATAGCGTGGATAGTCCGGGACTTGTCCCATCCTTTCTGTTGTCTTTTAGCGGGAGGTGCCTTGCTGCTGTCCTGGAGAAGCGCCCAGACAGTTCTGGACCCAAAATCTGGTGTCAGAGTTCTTGTTATTGTCATAAAAACATGATCTCTTGGATGGCCATGCTTCCCTACATGCACAGGAGCTGGGAAAATCAGACGTAACAAATGTCGACACCAAGACTTACCGCTCTGAGTTGTATCAGTGCAGGATGCCGGTTTCGTTGCACCGTGTCGTGGTTCAGCCCCAGCCGGCAGCTGAGCACCATGTGGCCGCTTGCTCCTCCCGCATTGCCCCCCCCCCCCATGGGATGGGGAGGGGAATTGAAAGGAGAAGGTAAAACTGGTGGGTTGGGATAAGGACAGTTCAGTGGGGCAGCAAAGGAAGAGGAAAATAACCACAACAGTACTTAGAATATACAAGGTGGGTGATACACAATGTGATTTGCTCACCACCTGGAACCCAATGCCCAGCCCTTCCCTGAGCAGCGACTCCCCTCTCCCCGGCCAGACCCCTTTATACACTGAGCATGATGTCATATGGTATGGAATCTTTGGCTAGTTTGGGTCAGCTGTCCTGGTTTTGTCCCCTCCTAACTTCTTGTAAAAAGTAACTGTATGCCGACCGAAAATCAGGACACACCGTATCTTCATTCCTTCAGCAAAGTACTCCTGATTTACATCAGCAGACATTCAGGCTCAGAGCTTACACAGTAGCTTTCCTATACTCTAACTGATCTGGGTCCAATAAGCAGCACCCTCCCTGAAATAGATTTCTAATTTTATTACAATTTTTAAAAGACTAAATGAATCTCCTGGTCTGATAGCTGGGTAGCTGCACAGCCAATAGCTGTATTGCACTTCATTTGGTAGAGGGGATATTTCGTACTGGCACACGAGCGGCACTCCACTGCCTTATCTGGGAAGGATCTGCAAAGTTTTTATGAGCCAGTCATGCTGCTTCTGTCACATAACAGCAGGAGGCTGCTGACAGCCATGTAGGGGGAAATTCGGATTGCAGAATTTCTGCAGCATCCATGGCCAGCTAGCACACTGCTGGTATTTTAAATGAAAAAGTCCAGTGAAGGAAGGCAGTCCTTCTCAGGCAGGGTGCAATGCTCATGTAGAATCTGTGGAAATTTTGGGGTACAGAGCTACTTTTCTAGCCCTCCAATACCACATTTGTTCCACTAATGGGTTTAAACTGTGAGCTCAAGGGGCCAACTGAAAAGCTTACAAATGAATTAATTTTCTATATAGGTTCAATCATTAACCTATACACAATTGTAAGGATTGTAGATAGAGATAGTGGCAGTGATACTGATCTTTGTTGTATGCGTTAGGAACAGCAAAGACAGATTAACCATATCCAGGCAACTAGTTGGAACCCATCTACTCTCATTGACATCGGCATGACTGTGAGTGGATGAAACTGTTCCACTTTTGCACGAGCAGTACAACATCGAATACAGCCCATTTTTTCGCAGATGCATCACGGTTCGTTTCAGTAATGAAATTCCAGGCACAGGAGAGTCTGCAGAGAAGTGATTGCTAGAGGGATGCTTACACCATGGACAAACAGCATTTCTCTGACTTTCAGTTCCACGACTCAGTACCCCCTTGGCAGACTCTCCAGGATCTTACTTCACTAGCTAGAGCAGTGCGCAATGGAACAGTACAGCCAGGAAACTTTCTGTAATTTCTAACAAATCACAGCTAGTTTGCATGCATTCTTTCTTCTGTCACCTTTGCCCTGTAGCTAAAAAGTCCCTTTCTCTGTCAGTGTTTATCTACCTTGATATATTTACAGTATAGACCCATGCTTCACCATGTTGGTTTCACTAGTCAAAATGAGCTAAGCTTATTCCAGAGGTCCTGTAGTGCACATCTATTTTATACGCATGTCTATTCCCTTCAATTCCAAATTGGTGCATTTTAATATTAAATGCTCTTTCCATTTTTTCTACCCAAAGGAAATGAGACTGCTTGGCTCAAGTTCTTTGCTTCATTCATTATTTGAAGACTATTGTGCAAGGGGGTTGGAGATAAACACTTGAACTCTATAATAGTAGAGATCTAAATCTAGATCCAAATTTTTGTGTCTTGGACCCATTTAATGTGTATCAGTCAAAGAGCTGCAGTGGATCTTGGGAAATGTAATTAACTTTTTTTTTTAAAATAAAGAATGTATTCACATACTGGGCTATTGTGTGGCAATAAAATATTGTTTAGCTTAGATTTGTTGGGGATATGAGTGTAAAAAGATGGTATAGGTGTAAATACTTGGCTACGACTTTGCTCTTTCAAAATGTGCTTTCCATTTCCTCTCTGAGACTTAACTTGGCAATTTGCTTCCAATAGATCTCTTTTGTAGTGCACGCAGCTTCCAAGAGCTGTGCTGCCTTTTGCCTCTGGGATTATGGGCTTCCTGAGCTGGGCTGCGTAATATTATGTCTCTCTGACAACAAATCCAATAAAAGCACTCCCGTTCACTGCAGCCCCAATTCCGATCATGAAGATGCTTCAAAATTAAAACCTCAGTAGACATGGGACAAGTCCAGTCTGTTCCCCGGAACAAGAGAAGCCTGTGAAAATCCAGGAGCGTGCTGCACACAGGAGTTATCCTTAAACTTTCTCCCAGGAATTCCTGCTCCTGGTGCGTGCTGGCACGGCAGTACCGTGACCAGGTGCCGGAATAGCTTCGCCCCAGCAGTTCAGCTCCTTTATGTGGCATCAACACTTGCAAAAAGAGGCAGCGAGGTGAAGTCCCCACATGCTGCAAAGGCAAGAAGCTGGTCTTCAGAACCGGGATGTCTATAGGAGACTCTGTAACAGCAGCTTTTATTCTCTTTCATGTACAGGAGTCATACTGTAATCAATATAACCATTTAAAGTTCATGCTAAGCTGAGAAATTGCACACATTTGTTGGGGGAGAGGGGCGGGGGGTGCGGAATTTCCAAAGAGTCTAAAGACTTTCAAAGAGCATGACCTGAAATGTAAAAACATATGTATTTAGTGCTTGGGAATCGTAGTGGAAAATACTATCAGCACCTGACGATGGCGAAGCCTGGCAAAAAAAAGTTAGACACGCTCCCATTCTCCATCCCTGCTGGTGGTGGTTTGGGTTTCTTTTTTACTTCGATGAGCTTCTACGAAGTGTTTCCAAAGCGGCATGCCTGTCTTTTACGGAAACCGGCCTTTCAGCTCCGTTTGTGCCAGCCTGCACCCATCTTCCCGCAGGTTTCTGTGCCGGTAACAGCCGAGGGTTCCGCGCAGCGCGGCACGCCTCCCGCCAGCTGCCGCCCGAGCGCCCCGGGGCGCGCCCACCCGGCTGGGCGCAGCGGCGCCGGCCCCGCGGCAGCAGCCCGAGCTCCGAGGGACGGCCCCGGCCGTGTCACACGCACCCCGCTCCCGGCCGCCCCCCCCCCCGCCCCGGCCCGGTGCGCGCAGGGCTGAGGCGAGGGCGGGGGCTCCGCCCGAGGGACGGCTGGTGCGGCACGTGACCAGCGGGCGGCGCCCCCATCCCCGGCGGCGGCAGAGGGCGGCGCTGCTCCCTGGCGGCCGGAGCGCGGAGCCCGCGGCGGTGGGGCCCCGGCACGGCCCTGCGCTGCCACGCCCGGCTGGGGGGCGTCCGGCCCGGAACCGGCGTCGTCCTTCCCGCGCGGGAAACGCGTTTGCCGTTGCGGCTCTCCAGCTGCCCCAGCCTCGGTGGGCGCAGGCGGCTCCAGCTGCGGTCGCGGCCTTCTGCGTAAAGGCGCCGAGCTCGTCACCGTGTAGCCGTGGTGGTGAGCGCGGGGACGGAAATGCGGGAGCAGGATTTGCCCGGTGCGGGGAGCTGAACCCGAGCCCCCGCGCGCCCGGGGAAGGCGGCAGCCGGCTCGGGGAAGCGGGACCTGCGGGCGAGTTACCGCTGTCACGGCGCTGAACCGGCCGAGCCGCAGGACCGCAGCGCAGGGCCCGAGGGGCAGCAGGGATGGTTGCGGGCTTTTACCCTCCTAATTTATAATGCAGGCACTGCGCACTCATACGTGGAGTACAGCATTTTTTAAAACGATGCGTAAGCCCGCATTGCAAACAGTTGCTCCTGGCAGAGCTTGTGCAGCTTCTCCGCAGCAAACGGTTAACTGAGCCTGGTCCTGATCCTTGCTTTACAGGGAGAGATGCGTAGAGGTACGTACTGGCACTGAAGAGCAGTGGGAGACTGGGAATACACTGAGAGAGATTTTGAGGGCTTTTTTTTTTTCCCCACACTGGGGCAAGAGTCTAATAAGTGTCTGCCATACACTCTTCTCCCCTAACTCTAGCAAAAAGAAGGCAGGTTTGTTTTTTTTTTCCTTTTTTTGCTGCACAGGTCTAGCAGAAAGCAAATAAATTAAAACTTGGCCTTTCCCCTTATCAACTAATTACTTCAGGATGTCCACTAAAGCTTTTAAATAGATTTAAAGTTCCAGATTGTGCTATGTTATGGCCCAACCAGTCTTCCTCTCCATGGGTCGCAAGCACATCAGAGGGAGAGAGCAGTCAAGGAAGATGTGTCTCTTGCTCAGCGTTAACAGGATTCCTCTGAACAGATTCCAGACGGATACTGAATATCTCAGTGAATGTAAAATGAGATTTTTTTTTTAAAAAATGCTGCTGTTTTATTTTTTATACAAACTAAAACACCAGAGGTCATTGAATCCTATATTAAATACATAAATTAAAAAATAACCATTCATAAAACTTTACATACAATAAGGATTCTCTTCTACACGTTAATACATATAGTACAGATACATGTCCAGTGTTTATCAAAGGGTCATTCTGCCAAGTCATTTACAATTCTGTTCTGGAATAGACACCAAAAAAATTGGGAACAAAAAGTGTATATATAAAAACACACAGGTGCTGATGTGAGGGAGGGCAGGGGAAAGAAAAAAACCCTTTGAATCACCAGCAACTGTGTGGCTGTTTATTGAACCTTGCCCTAGTGAGGAGGAGAGCCTGGCCTATTCAGTCCCCATGGAATGCCATGGAAGGGAAAGCTTTGGGGGTCAGAGGATGTCTCCCACTGAGATGAGGGCAGTGAGTTGGAAAATGAAGCACATCTGCCAAAAAAGTCTACACGGTCCTCCAGGCACATCAACAAGAGAGGATGGAGCTGTGAGCCAGGCTGATAATACTGCAAGAAGCCCTATTTCCTGCTGCAAATTGCCTAAATTAATCTCACCTAACTGGGCCTTCATCTGAAGTGCTTAAATTGAAAGAATAGTCTTCAAAATCTCCTGACTTGGTCAGTGAAGAAAGAGCAGCAAGTCAGGTTTTGGTCAAGCTGACTTGCATGATGTTACGTGGCTCATCTACTGCTTTGATGGCGTGGATAGCCTGGAGTGCTGGTGCTCCTGCTACAGCCTAGGATGGATGGATCGGAGGAATCCAGGGCTACGTTTGCTGTCCTTAAATGCTGCAATAAATTGATCTTTATTTTGCTGGTTGGTTTTGGGGAGGGGAGGTTGGCTGCAGTGACAGGGAGGATTTCTGGTAGGATTCTCAATACTTTGCCTCAATGCACATCAGGAACAGCAGAAAGCCATGGATAAACAGCTTCAGGACAGAGAGGGAGGAGACCCCAGAAAAACAGATGCAAACCCCAGTTGCCCATGAGATGTCAAACTAAGCCATGAGGAGTGTACCGGTTGTGGCAGCTAAACAAGTCTAGGTTCAGTTCCCCATACCTAGACTGGAAGTATACTTTCATAAGCTATAGCAACGATTTACTATATACAATAGGGGATAGATATATGCATATATGTATATATATGTACATATACATATATACTATATATAGACACGTGTGTATATATATACACACACACACAAACATGAAACTCATTTTGATCTAGCTGACAGCAGAAAGTTTGTATTACTCGTATCAGCAAGTGTGTTTTAGGCATGGCTTATCTTAGGCTGCAAGGACAGCAAAGCAGCTGTTTGTCCAGCTCTCTGGAGGGAATACAGCAATCTTTTAACAGCTTGCAGACCAAGATAAGCTGTGGATTGTTTACCACCCCTCACCCCACCCCGAGCCCTTGGAAATGGAGCACCTGCGTGTATATATATATCTAAGAAAGGGAGGGGAAATTAGGTGAAAAAGAGAAATGAAATAAGATGTGCACAGCACGGCCTAGACGGCCTAAATGATGAAGCCTGCCACAAGACCAGTCAGGTATATTCTGAAACTAGGTATTTCTGTATGTGCCATGAACCTTCCCTATGATTGCCCGAAACCAACATTTCTAATTCTCTTTTTTTTTTTTAACCAAGGCAGAGGTGGAAGCTATTGCACCATCACAGAAAACAGGTGCTAGTCATTCTTCTGCAAGAAGAGTTCAATGTTTTAATTGCTGGCCCTACTGCTAGGGAAAGAGTTTCCAGCCTGTATTTACTTGCAGGACACTGCAGCCAAGTGGTATGAAATGAACTGGTGCTGCAACAGGGGAAAAGAGTGAGAGAGGGAAGAGGGAATGACCAGAGAGGAACCCCCCCCTTTTTGCAGCTAACAAGATGTTGTAAAGTTGCTTAGTCATCTGAAGGTGTCACAGGTGTGGGACAAGACTCTCAAAGGGCCTGACTCCAGAACTTCAGGACTGAATTGCTAGCAGCACTCTTGGAAAGCACATGTAGGTTTGAGCCATCCATATCCATGGGTTCTTCTGTGAGGGGGAAAAGAATTTGAACAAAGAGCATGCAACGTACCTGTATTCATTTAACATATCTGCCTACAAGCCTGTTTTTTAAAAATAATGAACCAACAAACATACAGCTGGTGCGGAATTCAGTAATTCTCTTGACTGAAACAGACTACTTCAATAAAACGTGGTCATTCTGTAAGTTAAATTAATTTTAAGGAGCAGGAAAAAAAATCACTTGCTAATAGCTTCTAAGCTTTGATGGAAGACTTAACACAGTCTCAGGGCACGCAAGAAATGAGGGTGTTAGGAGACTTTGTGAAGAAATGGAGCCCAGCCTTGCAATCCAGTTGGGTGAATGGAAATTAATGATTAAAAGCTATACTAGCCAAAAAATATCCTCAGTACTAGAGGAACTTCATCCCTGCAGTAGCTGAGGAACTGCTTTTGACCTGCTGAGTTGCTACGACAAGTTACTTCACTGCTTTGTGCCTCAGTTGCTTCATCTGTGAAAATAAACAAGCAAAGGAGAGACTCTAAAACACTTTTAAAGCTTCTGATGGGCGGAGTCTGTGTGCATAAGGTGTTGGTACATGTGAGCCCTGTTTTGAAGGTTTAAGTAATGCACAGGCTGTAATTCCGGCTCTTAGTTTTCTGTTTTGTAATGCAGACATCCGTTTCAGTTAAAATCAAGGCTCTGTTGTGGAAGACACAGCTCACATAAGGAGCCTTCTTGCCACAGGAACTTGAAATCTCGACAGGCACAACTGCATTTCCAAGGAAATTAGAGCCACAGAGAAGTGCATTGTCATGCCTAGCTCATATAGCACATCAGTAAGAAAAGGAAAGATGATGCAGCTGGCTGCTTTGCTCCCAGCAGGCACAGGACAGTCACAATGTTTGCTGCAGGCATGACACTCCTCAGGGTTTGTTTCTTACTGACTAGAGGGGGCATGGACCTGTGATGCCTCAGGGAGACACCAGGATTGGGTTCCAGGCTTTGATTAGAGAGGTAAGTAATGCTTTGAAATGCAAACTACTTCTAGTTATTCTTAACTGTAGAAAAATCTAAACAGACTAGTGATACTTCTTACTTCTCTAATAAGGATGTGTTCACACAGCTTTTCCCCATTTTTGGTTTGTGTGTCATTGATCAGCAAGCCAACTAACAAAATTACTTTGACAAGCCAAACCAAAACATTTGTTCCAAGCTGGGACAAAATAGTTGGAAGCTGATGGTTTGTGGACCATACCACACGGACAAGGGGATTGGCTTTTCCCCCCCCCCTCTGTCCTCCAACACATTTCTTTCTCAGAAGCTACTCTGTAGGTCCAATCCAGTGATCCTCAGTGTATTATTCAAATAGTAAAACCAAGTATGGTCGTTATTATCTTAATGGCAGTCTTTAAAGAACATGAAGAGTATCTGACAATAGGGTGTTCTTCATGGAGGGAGTATGGAGAGAGACAAGGCTACAACTGTCAGAAATCCTCCTTAGGCCAGACACCCTCTTCTTCCCTTCCTTTGTTGAGTAGGGTGGTGCTTTGTTACGATCTCAAGAGCAAAACACGGTGCCCTGTCCTGCCCATCCTGCAATAAGCCAGAATGCATTTTTCCTTTCTTCCCCCCACATTGCAGCTGTCATTTGTTCCTGAGGTTAAAACCAAAGAGGGAGAGAAGGAGTCCCTGCAGTGAGAAAGCCAGATAGTTCAAACTGACTGCTGTGTTGTCAGCATCTCGCCACGGCTTGTGTGTGTTTCTCCTGCTCTGTCCTGGTAACGTTTGATCCATTCGTGGGATGACAGTGTCACATTTAAACAATTGCCCTGCACAGCAGGGATAGATTTTTCTGTTGTAACTTTGGTTCCATGCCCAAGACACACTGACTTGATCAGCTGAAAGTGGTTCCTTCCCTTTAACTTCTTCCTAAGTGATGTAGGTTCACAGTTTATTTTTCTTCCCCTTTTGTAATTTCAACATACAGAATTTCGTTAGATGCAGCATATATCATAGCTTTAGACAGGAACTGTCAAGTAACAAATCTTGAGTGATGGCTTTAAAATACAAGGTGGTTGCAGTCTTGGCTACAGGTTGTTCATTTTTATACTTTTTTAAATAGGTGTAAACAATGTTCTCTTCATCGGGGGGGTGGAAGCATTTGCCTTTATAAGGACTTATCTGTGTGGTCGGGCACTCTAAAAGTAAAAAAAAAACAAAACAAAAAAAAATCTGTATCAGATAAGTGGTAAGTTCCTCTACCTACGTATCCCAGCTGACAAGATGCAGTCTATCAATCAGAAAGTTGAAAAGGTCTGTTCTTATAGTTATCAGTGTTAAACTGTTTCTGTCCATATGAAAGGCATTTGTGAAAGTTCTGAGTATTCTGCCAAGCCTGTCCACTTAACCCAACAAAGTACAGCCCTCTGGTCCACAAAACTCCCCATAGGGCATCTTCAGATTAATAGTTACACACCAGTTTCAGTAACTCTTCAACTAAAGCTGCCTAAAATTCACCAGTGACCAGAGAGATGACAGCAGGCGAGATGCTTGTGGTTTCTGGGGTTCCCCTGACCTTTGGCGAATTCAGTAGTGAGGCAAACACAGACTGCTTCTGTTCTGAGGGAGCCTTCCCTACCTATGGGAAAGAACTGTGGGTCTCAGGTTTGAAACCAGGGTAAAAAGGGCATATTTTGTCTTTGCTCTCTCAGCATTCAAGCCTATGTGGTAAAATTCACTGAGTGCAAAATCCATGCAGACCAGACTTCCTTACATGATCACAAATAAGTGAATGTGTGTATTCACAAGCACAGAAGAAATGCAGGTAGGAAAATCCCACATAAACAGGAATTAGAGAGCTGCTGGTCTGGATACTATATATTGCTGCACATCGTTTCATTCATCCTTGTCCTTCCTTACCTGAAAAGAACAGCACTGAGTGCTGTGCCCTCTCAGAGAGAGAAAGAAATCAGAAAGGATTGTCTGCGATTGCATCATGGTTTGCTCTAAGCTAGTTAAAAGGCTGGTAAAGGATAAACTGCAGCAAGTCACGAACAAAACCAAATACCTTTCATCATCAAATGATTCCCAAGGTGCATTTCATGGATGCATTGTGCTTTTTTTGTTGTTGTTTTATCAAGGATCTGTTTGAACTCTCTTATGATAAGGTTAACAAAGTTAACTTGCATCCAGTGGAACTAAAGCAATTTTGCAAAGATCCCCTTGATGATATATATCTCAGTAGTTCTAAGAACCAGAAATGCTGATAGAACATTCCCCATGCCATGCTCATGCTTGATGAGTGACTTACTTCAAATGTCAAAGTCACCTGGGTAGGCAGGTGTTTTTTTAAAGTGAATGGGAAACACAAACCATTGTTAGTTATTCTCTCTGATTCCATGTACTCCAGACTCAGAAAATATGACCTTGCTAAAATCCTTCTCAATCTTGCCACCACCATTCCCAAATTGCTTCTGTCCCGAGATTTCCCCTCAGGTATTGAGGAGTGAGGATCCCATGGAGGGAAATGGAGGGGGTGAAGACTGGGATCAGGCAGGGGACAAGGACCTAACAGCTGCTTACCATAGCCTTGTTTTTAAGGAATTGCTACAAGACTTGATGCTTTGCTCTTGTAGAGTGACTCGCCCTGGTAAAATACTACAGATATGCTTGCTGTGATCCTGGGCCTGCTGCAACTCTCTTTACAGTCCAAGGGAGTTCACAGCAATGCAGATCCTCAGGAAAAGCACAAAGTTTATATATCCCCCCCCCCCCCCCCCCCCCATTCTTCCATTTTCATAGCCAATGTCCCATTTTCTGCATCACTATATCTCCACCACTGTCATGGCTACTTCCTCTGCTGTTCAGCTCACAGTAATCCATCTTCTTGTCCCCTACCTGACATTCATAGCCAAATATACAAACGCAGGATGTGAAAGTGGCAAAAGAATCATTCATCTCCTGGGTGGTCCTAGGAGTGGCACCACACACCAGCAGGCTCTCAGGGGCTGTAAACCACATTTCAGATCTCTCTGATGATTCTCATCCTCCCTATGGGGAGTAGAGACAAGTCATTCGAACTAGACCCTCGTGTACTCCTGGGGCCAGTCCCTATGGAGCAACAGTGAGCAAAACTCTTCTCATGTTGGTGCGGTAGTTAGAGCAGCCTTCCTGGGCTCAGTGAAGTTACACCAAAAGGATTTACACCTGCTAAACCTCAGATGACAAGCAGAAAACCTACTGAAGGAGATTGGGCCAGGGGTGGGAAAGTGAAGCCTTGACACGGTCCTGAGGGAACTTTGTCAAACCCCAGCAATGAAATCGGCCTCAATGCTGCTCTGGTTCCGCTGCAGCTGTGACAGTCCTGCCAGTCCTAGAGGGAGCAGAAAAATGCTTTCTTTTGACTATTAGTCCTACTCAATGAATGCACCAGCAACGACTGCATCAAATTAGCGGAGAGCTTCTGCTAGATGTGACCCACCAGCCACATGCAGGTAGAATGACTGCAAGTGAATAATAATAAATCTGCTACAATTTTAGAAGGAATGTAGAGTTCTGACCTTACGCACCTCGTTAGCTTTTCTAACCAGCCAATACCTGCCCCCAAATTAGGCCAAAAGGGCCTAAGCGTTATCAGCAAATGTGGAGATTTTGTTGTATTTTTTTGATGGTCCTGATTCTTGTCTTTTTATATGTGTGGCTCTCCCGTTTCTGCTTCAGGAAGAGGGAAGGAATGGCTCCTCTGCAACAAAGAATTCAGTCTGTCTTTGAATACATTGCAGAGCTAATTGTGAGGCTGTTAAAACAGCAATCTGAAAGTCACCATGGAACCCACGCACACAGACATATTCTGAAGGGGTTTTTTTTCCTTAGCATGCAGACACTGCCAGGGCACTTTAAGATATTTCCACAGGCTCCAAGACAAAGAGTTAATCAGTACTGCTGGAATTCCGATGCCAGAATAATAGGTGTTTTTCTTCTATTTTGGGAAATGCTAATTTCTAAAGATACTGGTATATAACTGCAATTCCTGAAAAGCCAAGTGACTCATCCATGTTACGTCTATAATTCTCAGTTCGCCTTCCTTTCTCTTCCGCGCTGGCATACCAAAACCATGCATACAGCCTCAGGAAGCATACACTGACATTTTTGTCCTGGGACTAGGGATTTCCTATTCTAAGTTCAATTACAGGTAAATTAAATTTTTCATGTGAATCATGTTTTTCTTTTCTAATGAAAAATGTCATATCCATAAACAAAAAAATATTTATATGCACTTTTTGTGGATCTTTTTGGCATTTGCATCTACCACTGAGGGGTTTTTTTAAGTTTCTGAAAAAAGTTCTTTCCAAAACAAAAAACAATTTTAAAAAATCAGGAAGACAACATTTCCTGATGAGTTCTAATATTATTGAAAATTTTAATTTTGATTTCTCAAGATGCATGCTCTACTGCAAAGACTTCACTGGATGCTCCATCTTAAAAGAGATGGGATTAGGAAAAACTGTTCAGTAGTTTAGTGTCATGAATGCATTTTTAATCAAGGTGACCTAAACTGAGCAAGGTATATCTTTTGAGGCACATTTTCAAAGAAATAAGAAATGTCTCGGTTTCTTATATTTCTTCCACCTTAGTTGATGCCAGCATTGGTAAAACTAGGATGTATGAGCTCCTTAACAATTCTGTAGGTATACAGAGGCATATACTCAATATAAAACCAATTCCATACCCATACAGGTGGAAAATATAGCTGCAAACTATATATACAGAAAATTCTGAACCTCTTATTGCCCCGTTTTTTCTCATATGCTTTACAAGGACTTTATTGTAGCTGTGATGTAAACTTAAAAGAAGGACAACAGTATAGGCAAATGGGAAAAACTCAAACTCATGCAGACAGGGTCTTGCAAATGTCACTATCAATTCCTGTGAGTTTTCAAGATGCACCTTAAATCCAAGGGGGGGTTTTGTTTGGGTTTTTTTGACTCTCCCTCTAGGTTGGCTGCTTGTCCTGGACCCATGATTCTGTGGTACAGCAAAAGACAGAGTCATATACAATTATTTGCTACTACTGTGTACTGTGAAAATTTTGGCTTCTTAAAACTAGCCTATACATAATTTTGCTGTTTCAGAAGACACTCTGATTTTTTTTTCCCCCACTATGAATAAGCAAGAAACTGTAAAAATCAAATTTTCACCATTCATGGCCATTCAAAACATCTCACAGCTGCTGTGCTGTGTCAGGGTTCCCCCAAATGCTGCAGCAGGAACATTAGTGAGTATGCAGTCATAACAATCTGTTTAACGTTCACTGGATCAAGGCAGTATGTTTGAAATAGCAGAAACTCTATAATGATATTGGCCATTATTTACAAGAGCCATGATCACTGATCTGTCCACACTCCTCTGATTCTTTCCTATACATTCCCTATTTAGCCCAACCTACAAGTATATTGCTGCCTCAGCCCAAGAAAATACTCATTTTGAGATCTGGCCAGCCAAGGAGGCAGTGGATTCCAGTTGATGTGGGTAATTCTGGGAGTTATCTCTGCATCATCACAAAACTGCAAAAGAAATCCTTGATCTAGCTGAAATGAAGCACAAAGTAGGGGGCTTTTCCTTAGAGGGAAAAGGAAAACCCACTAAACTGGACCCATGTCACTTAGTTATAATCAATACTTTGAACTGCACCTGGAAACAAAGGCTGAGCCAGTACAAATCGTGGAAGGGCATGGCAAAACATCTTTTACACACAACTGTATTCTCAGCTTGCCTCAAGTGCAGGGCAAAAGAATTTATTCATTGACATAGCTCAAGGCAGATCCAAGAGAAATTTAATGGATTGGGTCTGTCCCCAAATCAGAAAGTTTTGATCTGTCATTGCATGTCCTTGAGTGTTTAACATAACATTATCGAGGCTATGTTCTTCTACTGTTATGCTGGATCAGAAGAAAGATCCTCCTACACCAGTATCCTGGTTCTGAAAGTGGCTAGGCACAGAGGGAAAAATGTGAAGGCCACGCACATTAGAGTTCCCTGATCTATTTCCCCATCTTCATGTTGCTTTTTGAACTCTGAACTTCCAACTGCTAAGTGTGTGTGACAAAGACTTCTTTACGTCCTAC
This sequence comes from Balearica regulorum gibbericeps, assembly GCF_011004875.1. Classification (NCBI taxonomy): domain Eukaryota; kingdom Metazoa; phylum Chordata; class Aves; order Gruiformes; family Gruidae; genus Balearica; species Balearica regulorum. The sequence continues at coordinate 21,588,036 of NC_046197.1, forward strand.
ATCATTAACTATCAATTTTTGTTTAGTTTAAACTTATTATGTGATAATTGCTTGTACTGGAGGAGACCATGAATGACAGCGATCTATCCATCCAGTCTACAACAAGTTTTCTACACCTCCCCTGTACCTCCTTTTAACAGTGTCTCGCTTTCTCAGCCAGAAAAATCCTTCCATCTCTCTGTCTTGCAGCAGCTAATTATTCTTCCTTGCCTTTCTTTGTACCTCTCCTACTTCTGCCACTGAGATCTGCCTGTTGTAACCTCCTGATCTATGTCATGAGTGTCAGTTCATAGTGTGCATATGGTTGAGATTTATAACTGTTTTCTCCCTGCATCACTTTGGAAATATCAACATTGAATTTCACCTGCAATTCTCTTGGCTATTTGATACTGTGAAATTCTTGTTAGCTTTTAGTTTTACAATTCTGAATAGCAGTGTATCACCAGCAAGCTTACGCAATTCACTTACAAGTATGTTGGATGGTGTTGGTCTGACTGCAACTCTCTGTGTCTACTCAGCAGTGTGACAACCCTCCATTGTGAACTATTACAAATTGACAACGACCTGCTGAGTTCTCTGACGCCAGACATAGGCAAAAAGCACACAAGGATGCGATCCCCAGCTCTGTGCACGAAGTGCTAGCTTTGAGGAAATAAATAAAATAATCTTACCTTTCCAAGAGGCACATTGACATCAAGGCCAAAGAATAAAGGCAAGAGAGAAGAACAAGAATAGAAATAGAAACTGCAGGAGAAAGAGAAGATTGTGTAAAAACTAAAGGTCATGACATTGTAAGCATCATGATTATTTTTGCACTCTGTAGGACAATTAGAATAACTACGTATTCAGAAAACACTGTATTTCACTAGTTACTTCTGTAAGTACCATACCACCTCTCCCAGGCTTAGAAAACAGATCCCATTAATTTCGGTAATGAATTACAATTGGCACTATATTGAAAGCCTGAGGTATAACTGTCACTATGAACCACCACGGGTTGACTGAAGTCACAAAACTGGATATCAAAAATAGCACGGGTAGTATTTTTAAGCGCATTAAAAACCAGTGCCTGCAATCAATGTTGGAAATAGGCTGGGAAAATATATATATACACACACATGCATAATATCAAACCCAAACGATTAAACGTTTAATAATTTTTGGATGTCTCATTTGAATCATGAATGCATTGTCTTCAGAGATGTGAGTTTTTGTGAGTCTGAAGCTCTTTTGAAAATTGACACTAAAGGTCTCCTATTCAAGGTCTCCTTTTGACCATGGCATAAGTTTTGCTTTGTTTTTTTATTTTCATCACGTATTATCATCTGTTATTTTTCCAAGTTAGAAAGACACTGAGTCCTTGTATCACAAAAATATTGGCAGAAAATTGGAAAGAATTACGTGTATCAAGTTTTGCATTATGCCCACTTGTTTCAGTGCATATTTTTAGAGAGGGAGAGAATGTGTGTATATATATTATATATAAAGAATGTGCATATATAGTTCTTTGATCAGTTTAAGAGCAAGATTCTGGTACCAAATTTGTATCTTATAGTCAATTACAAGCTTCAATAAAGAGGACAGCATCAGAACCTGAGTTCTCTAGTCCTGCCAGATAAGGACAATCTTGAAATCTTCACTCGGTTTCATTCAGTCTTTCCTGCTTGCTAGCCTCACCTTGCCTTTAATGGAAGTATTGTCTGTCTACCAACACAGCATTTAACAGCCAATTTAACCACAATTGTGTTTGACGTTTATTTCCTAAAATGAAATGTTGTGGAGGAGACTCTAAAGTCACAAATTGAAAAGAAAGCATAGTAGAACACCACCAACAGGTCCAGCTGATTCAGCTAAACAAAAAGTTAATGTAGTTCAAGAGAACTAAGTCATTACTTTCAAAAAAGTTGATCAGCGTGCTTCAGAAGCATAACAGAACCAACCTTTTCCTCCAGATCCTTAATTTGTCTCTTTTGGATGTCAGTTTTATCTTCTAAATCTCGGATCCTCTGGAAATCAGAAAAGAAAGCATCTAGACTAAATTCTCGGTAAATTTGCTCTGCTGAACAACTAACTTAAATGTTCCAAGTGCCAAAAGCCTAGAAATTAACAAATGCATTTCTTTGGCAGGAATAATCTTTTGTAGTACCATGACTCCATCCACTAACTCTGCCTAACTACAATTTTACCATGTGTACAACTGCTCAGAATACGCTACTGCATATATGTGACTGTATCCCTCAAATGCTGGAAATTAATATCAATAGTGGATCTGTTTCATATTATCTATTTTATATTAATCCTGCGTTAAATAGATGGAAAGCCTAAGATGATGGTTGTATTCTTTAGAATTACATCATGATTCATTAAGATTTCTCAGTTTGATGTGTTGAAAGAGAATTAAAGTGTTATCATTAGATCTGAAATGATAAATGTATAAAATTGTTTGTGTTTTGGCTGAGATAATTTTCTTTCTAGTAGCCAATATAGTGCTGTGTTTTGGATTTAGTATGAGAATAGTGTTGATAACACACTGATATTTTTAGTTGTTGCTGGGTAGTTGATGTGTCTATACAAAGTCAAGGACTTTTGAGCTTCTCACACCCTGCCAGGTGCACAAGAAGCTGGAAGAGCACAGCCAGGACAACTGACCCAGACTGGCCGAAGGGATATTCCCTGCCATATAGTGCCATGCTCTGGATATAACTGGGGAACCTGGCCAGGAGGCAGGATCGCTGCTCGGAAACAGACTGGTTTGTTTTTGTTTTTCCTTGTGCAGGTGTTGAGCAATTGCATTTGTGCATCACTTGTTTTATTACCATCATCATCATCATTATTATTATTACTACTACTATTATTATTATTCTCTTCCTTTGTTATCCTATTAAACTGTATCTCAACCCACAAGATTTTTTTATTCTCCTCCCCATCTCCTTGGGGGTGGGAAGGGGTGAGTGAGCAGCTGCATGGTGCTCAGTTACTGGCTGGGGCAAAACCACGACAACAATACTATGAAAACATTGATTTTGTGGTGAGTGGGATATATGTAACTTAAGAGACAAGGTGTATTTTTTTTAGCAGAGCTAGGTGCTTCTGGAAAGATTATGTAACATGAGTTAAACATTTGGCCCCTCAGGGAGATCCCACAGAATAGGTAGCAGAACTACTAAGTATGAAAAAGGCGGCCTTGAATCTTGGTAGCTTTTCTCTATTTAGTCAGGGCATATGACAGCTGGCCAGCACACAGCAGAGATCCAGAGGGCCAAAGCAGGAGACACCTGGAGCCCCTGGCACTTGGGGAGCAGATGGCACCCCTGTGACCATCTTCCTAATTGTCTCAAGGTGAAATGACTAGCTTATGGCAGCTTTCAAGCACTACCTCTTCCCTTCCTTGCCTCTCAGGTTTTCCCACCCCCACCTGCACTGAGGCTGGCTAAGAGTTGTTCAAGGCAGCCAGAACTGCTGTGGCAGTGTTAACCAGGGCTGAAATCAAGCAGCTCCTCACGCTGCAAAGGCCTGGTAAGAAGAAGTAAGGGTGGACCAGTCTCAAGTCTCCAACTCAGGATCAGGCAGGACTGTGGCAACCAAGTCTTCCTGTGAACCAGAAACTCTGACCACTGGACATATGCTTCGTCTCTAATTCCCATAAACATTTGAGTAAGTTTTGCTTCATGGTGCAGCTGTCGTATTAATCAGCATGCTGTGGCTGTTTGCCATTTTGCTCTGGGACCTCACAGCTTGCATAGCAGCAAACATTGGTCTTTGAACCTGAAACGTAGTACTACCTCTCAGCAGTGAAACATAACAACTGCCCACTTTGGGGGGGGACACAACAGAGCAGAAGTGTCTGGAAAAAAAAGAGCTCTCCTGTGTAACATGAGCCAGAAGCACTCATACAGTTCCTCTTGTGCCCAGTCCAATAACTAGGGATGACCATTTTATTACAAAGCTAGATTCATGTGGACAGAATTCTGGATGAAAACTTTAGTTTGGAATTTTAAGACTCAAAACATGCCAAAACAATCCTCCACAAGCTAGTATCATATGTGTTTATTTACACAGTAAAGACACAAAGTATGGAACAACTCAAAAACCTAGATGCCAGGCTCCCTCAATGACCAGGAGCTTGCCTAAATATGACCTCAGCTTATGTTCTTAGACAGCAAAGCAGAGTAGGTAACGCATGTGCTCGGTTCCTTTTTCTTACCTGATGAGCCTGCTGAAGCAGCTCCATCCTCTCCTGAAGAATCTGGCAATCATATTCTCTGCTTTTCCTCAGCATCTGACGTCTTAGCTTTTCTACAGCTGTCCTCAGCTCTTCCTGCTGTTTTTCAGTGAGTAGTTCCCCGAACTTTATCACGGTTTCTTGCTGCAAAGCATTGTACAAGGTGGCTTCAAGCTCCTGGATCCTCTGGTTGATGCAATACCAAAAGCCAATTAGAGATGAACCATTGTTTAAAACACAGTGGGAACTAAGGGGTTGGTGGCAGATTCAGATGCCTACATGAGAGGTGGTCCCTGTGCTCAAATGTGCAAAAAATGTGAAAAACAGAACTTATAAAATGGTTTGACAAAGGGATATGAACTTTTATTTTTAAAATATCTTAATATTAATTTTCACTGAAATCCCTCACTTTGTTTTGTAAGCAGTTACAAAGATGATTAGGAGTTGGATAGAATATACCTATTTTACAAGCGTAAAGATGAATATTTCACCAATTCTAAAATTTTGACCCATTGTGCTAAAAAACAAAAGAGGAGAGATTGAAGGGTCACTGTCAGACTACTTTGCTTTTAATCCTGCTAATCAATGAGCATTCTCATTAACATGACAAACCAAACATGATGAACTTGCACAACTAGTTATCAGACCTATGTATCAGAATTTCATACAGCAGTGTTTATAGCAGGAACTCTTGCTTTTTGTGGCATATTGTCTTCTTGCTGTGACATGTGCAAAATGGCCAAGATTCCAGACCTGAGTTCTAGTTGGTTGCACTGACTCCAGTTGGACAAGCCAACATTAATGAGAAATATCTGCCTTTAACTGAAGAAGAGTTTCAGACTTCTGCCTTTTCATGACATGAAAAAGCTAGGTGTCACACTGAAGCTGTGCAGATTGCAAGGTAGTGCATTAGAAGAACGGGAGAAAACAAATAAAGTTACTAAGAAAAAAGCAAAAAATCTCTCTTTCTAATCCAACAGGAGTCTGAGTCCTGTCACAGTGCTGGCCAATATGTGCTGTAGAATTTCCTTTGTACATACCATGTATGCTTGGTCAAGAGCTTGCTTCCTGTAGTCTAATTCTTCCTCCAAATAACCTTTTATTTTGCAAAATTGTTCCTACAATGAAGGATCATTTGGACAGAAAAAATAATTAGTTACTCAAAATACTTTGGAAAGTTTTATTAAATCAACTACAGATATCTGACTCAGGCAGGACTAGGAGACTAGTCTTCAACTTACACTCTGCAAAGTTATCAATGACTCAGCTAGAAAAGGAGGAAGGGAAAACAGCTGTGGATTGCTTTCGTGTGGTCATACATCTGATCTATATGGAACTAAATCCATCATCTCTTTGTTAACTTCAGTGACATTGCTTGCCATTTTAGTAGTGTCATTTATGAGTTTCTGTGTGATTTCTAAAGATACCTTCTCTGGCATCATGGACAACTCCTTTTGTGCTTTCTCTTATTTTGGAAGAGGTGTGAAAGTGCAATAAACTGAACAGGCATATTCACGTTCACATGATTTGGGAGAAGCTGCTGTGCTTTAACTTCTCAGCCTACCTTAAGCTGAATTGACTCAAGTACGGACATACCCTAGGAACAGACTGTAAAGCACTACAGCTATCCAATTCTTGTAGTTATGCTTGTTCATCTTGTAGATTAGTTCCATTAACTAGAATAAGAATAGGGTAAGAATACTGGTGCTATAGCAACTTCAGTTCAGCTGTGAATGCTTTGCCTTTAGGATAGTATGGGCTTAAAATGTAATAAAACAAAACAGTGTGATAACTCATTAGTTTCCCACATATTGGTATTGAGTAAAATGTGATGCAACAGCTGATGTTTAGACTGTGAATCTTATGAGACAAAGAGTGCGGTCATTTACATCTGTGAAAATCGCACAGCAACCGTTGAGCCCTTTGTACTTATTAAGAAACAGTCACTCTCATGGAAAGAGAGAGAAAGTTGTCAAACCTTCACTTTCTGTTTCTATGTTATTCTGCTGTTGCACGTGAACCAGACTAGTAACAATTTTATGGATTCACCAATAATCAGAGAAAGCCTGCATACTTAATTTACCAAAAGACCTTTTTAGTTATCTTTTGGCACACCAGGTAAATGTGACACACTCAGTGTCTTGCCCCTAAAATGTGTATTAAGGAAAGTTTGCTGACCATATCACTTTCCAGTTCCATCATCTTCTGATGCAGAGCAGCTTCAGCTCCCTCAATCTGCTGGATCCACTGGAGAGAAGACAATGAGAGCTGTAACCTGCTGTGTTTTCTAGGCACATGTGCAGTGGCAAGCGGGACATCTACAGCATCTTGTTAGTCTATTTTTAGTAACCTGTTGCTAGTTGTGGGCCCTTCTTGAAGCTGTTCTCCTGTGACAGGGGCAGCCACAATGTCTGTGGGTAGCACTTGACAGAGAAGCAGCAAGAAGACCACCATTACCAGATCACTGGAAGATGGAAAAGCACACTTCCTTGGATGGACAGGGAACTCATTTCATCCCACGGATGAGGCCCCACAATGGGGCTCTAGCATCTCACAAATAGCTTAGCTGGGTAGATGGCAATTCTCTTTGCAGAGGAGGAGTTGTTGAGTAGAATCCTTAGAAGCCATCATGTTGACAAAACGGTGTGCTGCATTTGAGCCACAGAAAATAATTTTAACCAACCCTCACTTTCTTTTTAATTTCCAAAAAAAGGAACTTGGACACATACTTTCAGTGGAAATTTTTGCATACAGATCCCTTCAGAAGCTTTGGAAATCTTAGGACTAGAAAAACCCACACTGTAACTATGACTTAGATGTCTGATGGTTTCTCATTCAGTTTACAATTTGACAAGTTTCATTTGACGTTCTTTTTGTATTTGCAGTTGTTTTGACTTCACAGCTTAGAGCAGCTGAATCTGGTATTTTTGCTGCTTTAGCAAGGTGTTTGGGACTGTGCTGGCATAGTTTACTTTATCTGGGGAATCACTTCCTACACTAGAAAGTTTGACAATATCGACAACAACAACAGAGCAGAAAATTTCCAGTGTTAGATGAGGCCGCCTTAGATGACACATGAGAAAAGCAAGCACATGATTTACCTTTTCTGCCAAGGACAACACAGTGGAAGCCTGAATTATGGCCACTTGTTCTTCATTTCTTAAATTCTGTGAAGAGAGAGCGAAGAAGAAAATTGGCAGCAGTTTCCTGCATGAATAAACATAATCCAGGCTACAGACTAGGTCTACAGTTTTCAGGGGATCCCTGTAGTACTGGGTATCCTATTCCCATCAAAACATTCAGAGTCTGTTAACATATTAAAAAGAACACTGCTTTTGCCTTTTTGCATGATATGGACTAACTATATGTTTTCATTCCATTGCATCTTATAAGAAGTGTAAACTAAAATTAGACCCAGTTGTCTGTCTGCATGCTAGTTTTACAAAGCTGAATTTCCATTAAAGCTTTTGTAAAAATAATGCTGATTTACACCATCATGTGAATAGACAATCACGATCCTTCATTTTTATTTCTTGTATACTTTCTTAAAACATACCTAATGTTGGCCAGAGATACAGGATGATCATTTTTACATGGATGACTAAAGTGGGCAGCAGTGCCCACTTAGAAAGCCACAGGGGATTTGATTATTCTTGCCTATATATATGAAACTGTTTGCAGAGGAATCCTAGTCCTGATGCAGATGTGGTTGGTTCAGACTGCCGAACTCATTCAACATGCTTTCCTGAATGACTGGAGTGCAGACCCAGTTCCAAGTATCAGTGGCCTTTGGACATTCTTCTTTGTCTGCTAAACTAGATGTTAAAGCTGCTTCTTCATTACTAGTTCTCTGACTATTGAAATCTCACAAATCCTTAACTTAAGGAAAGAAACACTCCAACACTCCTTAAATGAATTGTTCTGATATTACATAATTTAACAAGTACCTTTGAAAATAGTTGTGATAATTATAGATTTCACTTACTCCACTGTACAAAATGCAGCTTGTAAAGGGAAAATATCTCCCATTTTAACTTACCCCATTATCACCTAGGATGTCTAACTGCTTTATGAGGTCTGGGATGCTGACATCCTGCAAAGAGAGTATAGGGTAAAGGCATGGCATGCACATTTTATCACAGCTGCAATATTCATCCCTCCTACGAACCATGTTGAAATCAACCATTTTGTTTTATCCCATGGAGATGCATCACACACTGATTTCAGTTGCCTTTGAGCCAGGTTTTATCATTATGGTGAAAATTGTGAGTCCAATTCAATTGTGCCAGTCATCACACACACTTGCATTCGACTGAGTTTAAATGCTTAAATTTTAGCGGAGTTATTAGCAGAGATGAATGTAATGGGTTATACAGGCAGCATCCACCACTCCTGTAGACAGAAGTGCTGCCTTACAAAACTGACCTACCTTAACCCCTTCCTTCATGCAGTAGATCTGTAGAGCACTCACACCATCTGAGAATGGGTGAATCTGGAGATTAAATGGTGGGGACCGTCTCTCTCTTTCCTGATAATAAATTGAAGACACCAGAGAACATATTAGAATGAAGGAGATGCAAACAGAACTCATTAAATGCCATAGCTAATGTTTATATCATGCTTTGCAAAGCCAAGCTCTTCATTTTACAAGTCAAAGAAAGAAACATGTAGACCTAGTTTGAAAAACAATGTGACAAGTGGGATAGGATCCTAAACCGGAGCTAATTATGTTACAGGAGGTTATTTGATGAATTATGTCAATTTGCAAATTGTCTACAGAAAGGCTGTCACCTGGCTAAGACTCGAGTGATTTGCTTAATGAAGTGTTGAAGAACTACATATTGTTGTAAATATTCCCTTTATTTCACTTAAGACTACTAGGATACTCAGATTACACATTTGTTCATCCTGGTACGTTTTATGTTCTGTGGAAAGTAGGAAGTTCAAAAAAGTTGATCAACCTGGCTGTTTATACATTTTCATTGCATAAAATCTACAAATATTTGTCTGCTTTTAAAGCACCAAAGACAAAAATAAAAATTTGAAGATGTTATTTCTTATCCCTTTCAGGTATTCAGGCAAGCACAGAAGTGAAGATCAGATTTCACTTTCAAATACATTTTTGGTTTACAAACATATAATTCACTTGATCAGTCCAGTTCCATTGACCTAATGGAACTCTTGTTGAAAGAGGGGAAAAAAAACAAAGCCAGCATAGTTTATAGATTAGCAGTGAGATTTTCACAGGGGGAAAGGACTTTGAAGACCCTGAAGAAGGAACTGTACCTGCGTCTCTGACTTCTTAGAGGAACACTCTACTCTTCAGCTATTAGAGATAAAAGTACGCTCAACATTTATTTCTCCTCCAAGATCTGCTCAGGTTCATGGAAAAAAACAAAACAAAACAAAAAACAACAACAAAAAACCCAACCCAAAAGAACACCTGGATGTCTACTCTCAGGAGAGATCTTAGCTGTGAATCAGGATGCAGCCCTGAGCAAAGTACATGAGGATGGGGTTTAAGCCTTGCTTATTTGGTTAATTTAAATGTAATTAATTTCTGTTGATTTTAGTAGCCTCCAGGCCAGCAATAAGAACAAAGCATGTTGACAACAGACTGCTCCAAAGTACTAGAAAAAACATACCCGCAAGTGTGGTAACCAAGAGCCACAATGACATCAATCAGCTAAGCTTATCTGTGCACACTGAGCACCTAGCTCAGAGAGAGGTGAACCAGACAAGTATGGAGCTTGCTATTTCCAGGATATTAGAGCTGACATCTTCAGCTCACAATTGAAAATGCTGGGCTTGATTTGTTACTGTGTTATATCACTACAACGCTGGTGTAAACACTTGATTAAAGTTGGTTTCCAGTGCAAGTGCACTAGTTTAATTTGCTACCAGCTCTACTGTAACGAGCTTATCCATCACCTCCAGCTCAAGGTTGCGGAACTCCAGCAGCTCATTCTGGTCTCGGGCATCCTGCAGCTCCTGTTGCAGACGGTTGTTTTCTGCTTCCAGTTTCTCTATCTAACAGAAATATGTAAATTCAGGATCTGTGTGACTGGTACAAGAATCATTCAATATTTGGTGACTAGTAGTTGAGGTAGCATAGGCAGTGTAAAATCCAAACTCTAGAGATGATTCACTGCTTGCTGGTTTACCTCAGTGAGTCTTTAGTTCACAAGTGAACTTCTGCTCATCAACTTCCTAAACATCATAAAATGCTTAGGCTGGAGGTTTTCCTAAAAGCGTCCAATCCTAGTGAAGATCAGTGGGGAAGTTAACACTACAGAGGTGTCAGGTTAGCTATTAGATTAGTCTGCATTAGCTATTAAACACGCTGCTCTCATGGTAAAGCACTGGAGTAGATTATCTGGGGAGGGATGTGGAGACATCTTTGTTGGAGGAGTCTGGGAACAGGTTGGATAAATGTCTATCAGGATTGACACAGAAACAGCTGCATCTGCCTTGGAGAAGAGCTTGGGCTAGATCAGAGATGCCCAGTGTGTAGTACATGAAGCACAGATGGCATGCAGGGAAAGCTATCTTTGTGGAGGCAGTTACCTGAGCAGCCATCCCACCCCATGCAAGCACTTGCATGAACTGCACAGCAAGCATCTCCACACAAGTAGTTGTGTCAATTAGCAGATAGACTTAAATACCACCCATTGGCCAACTGTCTATAGCTTGCTTGTTGTGGACAGCTCCACCACTAGCTCCTCAGCCTGCTCTCTTCTGCAAGTCTCCAGACAGTGCCAGGACATGTATTTTGCAGTCAGTATTTCTGAGTAGGGCCCAGACAAGGGAGCATGGTAAGACTGAGGTCAAATGAGCCCCCATGGGACAGTTTGTCTGGATGGGGAAGGATGGCACAGGGCTGGAGACTTATAGATGTGTTTATGGAAGGGGAGAAACACAGGCTAAGAAACCTCATCTGGGGAGGTGAAAGATGGCAGGAGACCGGGTGCTGGGAGTTCTGGCCTCTTGCTGATGGCAGTCATATGTACGGCAACTGCTGTTACTGTTGGTGATACGCAAGCAATGTTGAGGTCCTTTGTATCCTTATATTCCATGATTAAAAATATATGCATACAAACATACAAATATATATATACACACACATACAACAGGTGATATTCCTAAATGTACCAAGGGACTGAGCAGCACAAGTTCCACTGGTCATAAGGACGACTTTAAGCCTTTACAAACATACAGAATGCACAGGGACTAGGAGTATGAAAGGGCCCTGCTCTTAGAGGGTGACTGCATTTCTACTGCTGTTTCACACTCAGAAGCTAAGCTCAAAACATCCTGACAGCACAGCAGCAGACTCTTCAGTGCAATGCTACTGGAACACAAAGGTCTGCACCTCGGAGCCAGAACGACAAGTAGAGCTTCCAGATCTGAGGCTGGAGCTTGCCAGCAACAACAGTGCCTGAGCAGAGCTGGAGAGGGCTTGTCTTTCCATATGTTATCCTGTCCATATTAATCTATGCTGTTCTATCCTTATACTACACCTATAAGCACCAGGCTACATCCAAAAAGTGTATTGTAGGATCCACATTACCCTTCAGGGCGGGCACGCAAAACTTGGGAACATACCTTGTCTAAAAGCTCTTGGTTCCTTTTAATGAAAAGCTGTTTGTCTTCCACCCAGTGTGAGTCCTGTTGGGTGAAGCAGTACTGTTACAGAATAATCGAATTCCATGAGGTTGGGCGTGTTTATTGAAAATTTGACCCACTATATTCAGGCTTTAAAAACCTACAGGAACAAGCTGTCATTTACAGAACAACAACATATTAGTCTACCAAGCTGTAGCAAGGCTTCTGAATGCACTAGATCTGCCTCTTTACTGTACAGTGACATTACATCTCATGGAAGTCTATACTGAAATTGTGCTAGGTATTTTGTAAGCAGAGCAGGTAACATCCAAAATAGGAAAAGAAAATACACAAGAAATGCTTACCTGCCCTTTCTGTGCCAAAGTTTTCTCCAGATCTTCTATTTTGGCTTTATATCTCTGGACTTCAGCTTGGAGCTGCTCCTGAGCCTGTTGAAGTCAGACAAAGCATTAAACAGTAACTAAACCAGCAATGTGACTGGTATTAAAGGAAACCAAACACAGCAGAGTCTAGGTTTATGCTGTTGCTTCCACTCAGTGAGTAACTGTTACAAAGATTCTGTCTCAGTGATGTTTTGTGCCACCCCTCAGATTGGCATACAGACGACACAAGGGAACAGAGTGGTGTATCAGCCCCTTCTCCCCACCCAAGCCTATTATTACCGTGTCTTGCATTAGAGTAGCGAAACACAAGCTCAGGTATTCGGGATGACAGGTTTGGCTCAAAGACCATAGTAAGGGGCAGTCCCTGGATTGAAAAAAGTGCTTAGTACATGAGAGTGCCAAAAGGTAGTAGAAAGAAGTAATTATAACTATTGGGGTGTCTTCAAGGACTGACTCAACTAAGCGTTAAACAACCTGGTGTGATCTCACAGCTGGCATTGCTTTGAGCAGGAGTTTGGGCCAGAGACTGCCGGAGGTCCCTTCCAGCCTGAATAATCCTATAATTTTATTAGAGGGGCAACATTTTTAGCCTTGGAGGGTTTACTGTAGTCTGCATCACATTCAAATTTGAATGTGGTTTGCATTTCTCTGTTAGAAACATTCGGGTGAATATTCCTAAAGTTGGTGCAATGCGTGTCTTTGTGAAAACCCACAGGCCTCCATTTACCTTTAAAATCCAACCCCTTCACACCTGGGCAAAAGACAAGAAAACCTTTGTGATTCTGTGCCAAATTGCAGAATTACCTGCTTTGGCACATCTGCCTAACTGCAGAGTTTTCAGGTTGAGGTGGAAGACAGCCCCTTGTAAACTGAGCAATGTGTCCATTTTTAATTGTCACTCTCTTTAAATGTACTCAACAAATTGGTGAAACGGACACCTCTGTTGTATGCATGTTGCATGTAACTGCATTCCTTTGTATGTCACTTCAAGGGGCTTGTATGTCCTGATAGCAATGAAATGCTCTCAAACAAATACTGACCTTGGCTTCTCTTTCAGCATCTATGATGCCTCCTGTCTGCTCCTGCAGTAATGCATACGCTCTCTGCAGGGCCTGGTACTCCTTTGTCAGCTGTCGAAACCGCAGCTCTGATTCTTCTGCTGCTAAACCCTGAAGGATAAGAAAGGACATGTCTAAGCACCAGACAGCAGAGCACTGCCAAAGCAAAGAATGCAAGTGTGATCTGTTAAGCACAACAGTTTGTTTACAGGTCTTGATTCAAATAGCTTTTTTGGTGAGGTTGCTGTGATATGAAGTAACAAGAATGTGGAATTTATACAGTGTTTATATGTCTTTTAGCTTAAAGACATGTGACAGGTTTATTTTCTTGAAGGGGGAGAGGAAAAACATCATCTCAGATTACAATGAAGTCATAGCTGTAGATTCTATGGACTAGATCTTGAAAGAACCTCTCAGCATTTCAGTATATCAGTAACCAAAATTGAGGCCAAACTTCATAAAGAACTTATCATTCAATATGCACGGTAAAAACCTAAGTGTTTGAGACCCTGGCCACTTGTTTTAGAAGTCAAAGTCTCTTGAAAACTTGTCCTTGCCCATGGAAAGAGTCAAATCTTACCTCATCCAGATCATCATCTGGGGTTGCTGGTGTTCTGTCTGTTCTATATGAGGCCACAGAGGATGTTTCAGAGTCCATGGAATCATCATCGTACCCAAAAACTGTATCCACCACATGTCTCTAAAGAAGGGAAAACATGATTTCTGAATCTCCTTGGAAACAGGTAGCACAAGTTTCTGATGGGGGGGGTAGTTAGTTGAAAATCACATTGCTAGTTACTTAAAAAAGGCAAGACATGAAAAAGAGCAATGGGCAACTCCTGCATTTATCATCTCCAAACAAACCCAAAGGGTTTGAAGATTAGGTCTTGTACTGTGGAGAATGAGTTTGCTGACTAATTTTTCTGAGCTGAGGATCTGGCTCAGTCTAAAACTTGGAAAACATAATGGGAGCAGCAACATGCTAAAGGAAAAGTCTCTGCCTCTCTCTGGCAGGATAATTGTTTGTTAACCCCAAAGCTGTTCAGAAGACATCTATCAACATGCAGACTGGTGTGCAAAGATAACACCATAAGGAGCTGGAAATGCGTGCAGAATAGGGAACCCTTCTTCTTCTCTCACTGACACTGCTGATATTTGTAATATCTCAGTGCTTCTCTCACAGATATTGCTGTTGGAGTGAGTGAAAGCTATGCTAATACAAAACTAGCGTGAAGGAACTTTTAATCTCGCACATCTCTACAGTACTATAGTAACTGCTACACATTGTATGAGATTGCTCACACCACACAATTTAGTTGTATGCCTGACACCTCACTATCTCCAATCTCAGTAACTAAATTAAATCAAATGAAAACTGTGAGTCATGTCCTATTGAAGGTATAGATGCTTGACCCTGCGGGCTTGGCTTCAGAGTACAGATTTGAGTATTTAAATATTTGCCTTATGAATAATTCTGCAGACAAAATGATCGACGAGCTATTAAGATGCATTTCTGCTTTGCAACATTTTTCACTTTTGCTGACAGGTTACAACCTTCTAAACCTGGCATTTGAATCACACAAAAAACATGTACCAAAGATGCTGATAACCTTTTGCATATATTATCTTTTTTTGTTCATTATTTTTCCAACTGAAGACAATAGCCGTATTCTCCCATGTTATAATCTCTGGTTTAAAAATAAAGTTGACTGATGAAAACACTTTCTAGTCCCTATCTCCCAGTTACGTCCACTGTGTATTGCTTCAAAACCATATAGAAACAAAGTGACGACACATCTAGGATTTACTGGTCTGAAATCCTCTGTGTGTAGGAAAGTGTTGCATTACTTTCACAGAACATGGCTGACGTACTAAGGGATGTCCTTGGAGGGCAAAGAGCAACCAAGCTCTGTTTCCTGCACAGTATTTCCACTTTCTGGAGGTGGGATGGGTCTGTTGCAAAGTCATTCTTCACATCTAGCTGATAAAGGAGCTATTTGAACTACTACTGACTACTCAGCTCTAAAATTGTTGTAAATTATACCAGCTTTGGTCTTGACCCAATTCAGGGTAATACAAGGGGTAGCCAAAGGACTGTGGAACTGAGCAGGAGAGAATGACACTCAATTTCTCAAGGCAGTAACTTCCACTTGAAAAATAAAGATGCACAAGGATTTTCTTTTAGCCCATATGTGCTGTGAAAAATAGACAGCAGAAGATAGATGGGAAAGTCTATGGAAATGTAAATACATCTCAGCCTAATAGATCTTGAGACCAGTATTTATAGAAACCAGATGGGAGGAAGATTACTATATGGGGGGGGACGGGGACGGACAGACACGGACAGGACACAGGGACGACCCTCATTTTGCTGAAAATTAAATAGCTATGCACCTTTAACTGCATTTCAAAGTGGACTTAAAAAGTTCTCCCAATGTAATTAAGGTGTTTATAAACCCAATCACTAAAGCAGATTGTTATAATCTGCAAAGCTCTCTTTAATCAGATTGCTAAAGTGTGTTTTTCTACAGAGCCTACTAGTATTTTCATAAGCTAAAAACAATTTTTCCTCTTACCTTAATTGGCTTTGAGCTTCTTTTATGCTTTCTGCGACGAATGAGTTTCTCCCTGTCCTGGAAAATAAGATTAAAAAGTTACTCTCTCTTCTCTTCTTTGCAGCTGTAGAAGGCCAAATGTACAGAGAAAATAAATCATTTGGCTTCCACCAACTGTGCATATGTTCAGACAGGAATCTGATTCCAGGTGGAAGGGAGGATTCATATCCAAATCTGTATGTGTGTCAGCTGAAAACCACTTGAAGAAGGGAAGATGGGATATCTGAAAAAAATCCCTTGTTGTGCAGTTGCCTTGACAGGCTGTCAAACAACAGGCACTGATGGGTTTCTTGTTAAAATCCCTGGGAGGCCTGTTGTAGGGGACCCGTTTGGGCTTTGTATGAGAGGCTGTCTGCCTTCCCTGCAGAGGAGATGCTGCCTCAGTCTCAAAGTCATTGAATGATGGTAGTGTTGATCTCACCACTCCTAGCAGTGATGTCTTAGAAGAGGCAACAGCCTGTTTTGGAGTCCCTTTCTCTTTCCCCTCAACAGCATAATGCAAAGTCAGCTGAAAAAGGGATTGTCAGTATTAAATGACAGAAGGACTAGTAAACCACTGTCTAGCAGCACAGTTTTCCAGCACATGATATTGCACTATGTGCCTGCATCTTGTTAAGGAAACTTTTTAATGGTACCTTAGTTACAATGGTAAAACAGCTTGGCACAGCCCTGCCTTGGGAACATGTAGGTATCTTCCCAAGCTCCATGGTTCTTAGTCTGCATTCACTTCCAGAGCAAAATTCACACACAAAAGTTATACTTTTGAGTTGTAGGGGCTGATGCCCCACTAGAAGTTCAGTTAAATTGCACCCATACACACCTACATCTGAAAATTTGCAGGTGTTAAAAGATATGATATGAACCCTCAAACTTTTAGTTATAAGAAGAAATACTATCAGTGGTGAACTGTACACAGGAATCATTCCTAATTTCCTGGTGCTCTGGACATACCCGTGTTAACTCATCAATTATGTTCTGTTGTTCTATGACCTGAAGCTTTAAGAATTCCGTTTCTTGTTCCTCATTAGCCTGATCCAGGTCATTGAGAGATCTTAATTTCTTTAGAGGAGGATGTGATGTAATTTTTTCTCTCTGTGTTAAGAAGAAACATAAAATAAGATCCAGGAGTTAAGAGACAAAAAGACCATCTTTCAGTTAAAAATTAGGCATTACCTTTCATTTAAGCTGTACAGTCCTTTAAATATGCTTCAGCTACACTATTTTTATAACTTTATTAATACCCATCAGCACTTCTTAATAATAAAGCAGCACAGCAAGGCTGAGTTCTTCAACCAGAACTACAAAGCTTTATCTATTCACTTATTGCGTGGCAATATAGCCTCTACAGCAGCCCTTAAAGGTCGTATACCATAGTTCTTCCTCTGCCATGCATCAAGATGCCCCAACATGTGGCAAATATAGTTGAACTCCCAACCTGTCCGTACCTGCCTGAGTATGCAACCTGAGTATCTACTCCCATGACCCTGTGCCCTTACTGATACCCACCAAATGACCATACACGATGAGGAAATGGACATGCTTTAGTCATGTGAAAGACATGCATCCAGTCAGAAGAGGAGGAAAGGCAAAAAATATGGTACCAGATCTATTTTAAGCAGAAGTCCACGTCCTGCCTGCTCCTGAGCATGTGTGGGAGAAGGGATGGCTACAGCCTATGAGAATTACTCTAGTCACCCACAGCTTGCTACCTTCTATCATTTGTGCATCTGTAGTGTAAAAAGCAGATGTCAGGAGAGCTAAGTTAGAACATACGTGCTGTGTGCGCATATATGCGCCAGTAGCACTGCCCACTGACACCTAATGCATACAGGTTCCCAAGTCCCTTCTCTTTGCTGTGGGAGAGCCCAAGGGGCTGTGATCTGTACTACCACAGTTGTGGAAGAAGAATTCTGACCCGTGACACCTGCAATAGGTTTATCTGTCTTCTGGGCATGGGTGAATTGCAGAGTCCTAAAGTGGATTAACCTCGTAACACTAAAGCCTTTTTTCTATAAGACAAGAAAGTGAATCCGATTGTCTCATCCTAATCAGCGGGAAAGCTGTATCCATTGCAGAACAGTCAGTCTGCTCAAGATGAGGACAGTGGCTATTGCAAGCCAGACACAAGACACACAAACTCACTTAGCAGGGGAAGCCTTCTCAACCTGCCAGCTTACATCTGGCAACCCAGAACTTCCACCTCATTTTTTTATTAATGCCAAAGCAACATCACTGCATGTGTAGGCACTGGATTCTAACTGATATTCAGGGCAATTCTGTTTGAAGGATATACAGACATAACTGCTGATCCTGCTTCAAATAGCCCTGATATGTGAAATTAATAACCCTCGTCAAATTTATAACACTACCATTCTCCCTTTCCCATATCCATGTACCATGCATATGTTTTATGGAAAGAGTGTATGTGCTCAGTGGCAGAGCAGAACTTTACTTTGCCCTCATCAGCTCTAACAAGAATGTGTTCATTCAAAGATGAACATCATGCTGGCTGAAAACATTGCTCTTAACAGCTTCCTTTTTGAGTTCCAGATGCAAAATAGAACAGTGGGATATGACTCAATGATACAACTTTTTTTTTCTTTTTTTTTTTTTTTAAGCAATTGAAACTCAATATTCTAATTTTGGGGATAGTATTAAAGACTGTGATTATGCATTCACTTAAATATATTGCACACGTATGCATAATGTACAATGTTATAGTATGTACGTCTATTATATACAGGCCTAAGCATGGCTATATCTTATCAATATATTATACACTACATACAACACATTTTCTCTATGTATATACATGCATATGCTATGCAGACGTGGCCACCATAACAGACATAGATCACACAGTAATCCTCATTTTGCTTTTCAGTACCAACCATTTCTATATTTTCTTTAGTGACTGCCTTGAGTTTATCTTCCATGCGCTGCAAAGACTGCATAAGTTCATCATTTCTCTTCGTGAGGCACTTGTTCTTTTCCAGAAGAGGTTTACATTGTTTCTCAGCTTCTCGGACACGCTTCAACTGGATTGATAATAGCAATTAATAATTGTAAATAATACAAATAAAAGATATTTTTTCTCCCTCCTTTGTTAGAAGTATTTTTGTTACTTCCCTGTTGGACTACTGTCCCCGTAAAATGTCAAAGTGATCTAATGGAATTGGTGCTTACAGCTTCCATAACTTACTTTATCTGTAAATCTCAAAGCATAATTCTGCACATCTGTTTCCAAAAGATGGCTTTATCTACGGGAAAACTCAGACATAGAGATGAAGCAACCCAACACACAGGCAATTGCAAAGCTGCTACAAAAGTCTGAAATTACCTGTGCTCTATATGCAAGAAACCCACTGATTTTCTCATTGAAAGACAGATTTGCATAGGTACCTACTCAGTCTGGATGACAGCAATAACAACATAGTTGTAAGCCTGTTTCTTAATGCCACACAGTGAAATACTTGTGCACGTGCACAATGAACTTTGTTTTAATCAACAAATCACATAACATTTAAACAACAAAACCCATAAGATAGGAAGGTATCTTAGGGCATGCTTGGAAGTTCCAGTATTGGTACAACTAGAGTTTTAACTAAGATCTCTTCCTCCGAAAGATTAGTTCCATCCAGTAATACCGAGTGTTTTATAGGTATAATTTCTTGTTCTAAGGGAGGAGAAAGAAGATGGCACATGGCTGTGGAAAGCCATCTTTGTGCTCAGATGATCTACCTAACAAAGGCACCCTCCCAATTCTGCATTACTGTTCATCACTGGGAGGTTCCTGCCCCTTGCAGTTCTGTGAGGAAAGGACTGCAAGAGTTTTCTGTAGCTATTAAGGGCAGTTAACCACATTTGCTTACATCATCACATCATCTTACTAGACTATTTAAACTAATCCAGTGATTTGGTCTGAAGCAGGTTAGCAAGTACCTGAAGATCCCTTCTGCTAACAGAAAAGGGGGGAGCAGCCAGGAAGTGATTACATCTTTGATCAGCACAGTTGTGGGTAAAACTACCATTTGTCCTACCCTAAGAATTAAGTTGTTTGTTGCTAGGCCAAATGTATCTTAAAGTGTACGGTATTTCCAGCAGTACTCCTGGTCACATTTAACAGAATGTGTTTCTTGTAGTCACGTTGTGCAAGATAAAGCTTAGAAGCCTTTTAAAATTATTTTTTCCTTGTGGCTGCATATTTAATGACATGCAATAGCTAATCAAGCTGACTCAGCAGCAGACTCCAAGCTATTCAGTAGCACAGAAATTTGGGGCTTGAGAGCTTTTCATAACCGAAGAGAGGCACGTGAACATATTTGCAATTTGCAATCTTGATAAGATTATTTTGCAAATATTACATTAAGAACATTGAGGAGATCCAAGCCAGCTAAAGTGATATGAAAAGAGAACATTAGGACTCCTAGCTCAGGAATTAAAAAAAAAATCTAGAGTTGAATTTCACTACCCTCATCCTTAATCACAGAAGTAGAAATATGGAGAGGTTAAAAAGCCACGGTGCTGACTTCAACACACAGGTATCACCACCTAGGAGTAAATCAGATCAAGGAATCAATTCTCTGTTGTCCATTCTCCCTAGATCAGATACTTAACTATTCTCAACCTGGACAAATACTGGACTACAGACATTATTTCATTTACAAGGTAAGTCTTACCATACATTGTTTATGCTCAAAAGGTCAAGGAGGGAACATAAGCATTCATATAGAACCTACAAGCCTCTTTGTCTCAACTTCCGTTGTGATTTTGTACTCGTATAACTTCAGCAAAATTACTGATTAAATCTAGGATAAAAAAAAAAATCACCCTCCGCCTCCTGAGTGACTAGGCTGATGGATGGAAAAGGCATATTCATCACTGGCTATCACCCTTGGATCCTCCTCCCTCTGCCTTTCCCTATGTCTCCCAACCTCCTCTGTCTCACAGTGCAAAGCTCACACACCAGTTCATTTCGTTCATCAACAAGCAACGTGTTCCTGTCTTCCAGCTTCCGGATTGTGGCATTCAGCTCTGCTATCCTCTTCTGGTTTCTGCGCAAGTCCTGTTCATTGGCAACAACATAATACAGTTACTGATTCTTTTCAGAATACATGCTTGGGAAAAGAATCCTCAAAAACCACACACCACTCAAGCTGTCATCGTCATCATGAACAAATTATATTTATGGATTTTTTATAATATTGAACATGCTGGCAAATACATATATATTTTTGGAAGAAAGTATCTGGTTTGGGGGATATTTTAATTGAAAATTCTCAGCTGTTTAAAAAAAAAATAAAGAGAAAACAACCAAACAGATGTCGATATTCTGATGGGGAAGAAAAAACAAAAAGCTAAAAGATTCTAATTTTTATTGCCTTTTCCTATACATTGCTTCTATTTGCTGCACCACTATGTCAGGTGAAAAAGGACATCCCTTTCAGCATCAATTGCATTTACTTTCTTATTCCTCATTTGTGTATGTATGTATATATATACACACACACATTTGTTGTGTAAACATCATATATTTATTCACACAACCAGTGAACTGCATGCTTTGTGAATGACAGCAAGGGCAGTATATGTGGAGAATGAGAAAGAGGAGGATCTCCTAAGAGTCTCCCGCATCGCTCCTTCCTCCCCTGCAGCCTTCTCCCTGCCAATCTTCCCAATTCTGTCTGCTTTTGAGAATACATGCTATCCAGGTAGTTATGTTCATGGAATGAATCTTTCAAAGGGGCACTAATTATTTAAGATGTTTTATATTTGTAAATACAGCAACCGAGGAAACAGCCCAGCAAAGCTTTGTCCCACTAGCATTCTCTCTGGAGAATCTATGGACATAACTGCTCTGTAGTGAGTAAGAGTGGGAATGTTTTCCCAGGGCCTGAGAAAATATTTAAGCAAGAGAAACACAGCTATGTTTCTGTTTTGCAGGGGCCAGTAAAACCTGCATACAGGGCTGCTGCAGTGCTCCGAACCATCTCCGGCCCTTCCTGGGATCTCTCTCTTGGGACTGCTCATGTTACATTCTGCCTCCTTCACCAAGAAGAGCTGTTCATCCAGAGCTTCCTTCTGCAGCTGCAGCTTCTGCACATAGCCTGTCTGCGTCTCCAGTTCCTTCTCCAAGGAAAATATGATCCTGTCTTTAGCCTTGATCTCGTCCATCTGAATGAGAGAAACACCAGAACGATACTACTGTGTAAAGGCAACAGCACTTCAGCCTACTCCAATCCAGTAGTATATGATTTACTTAATAGCAGTGTTCACCACTTAAATCTGCTATATCATACTGCACCAGGCTTGTAAAACAATACACTTTGAGGTTTCAGCCATAACTGTATGTTGGCACAGTAGCAGATTCACCAGCGTTACACAGGGTGAAGCCCAGGAACTGAGCGTGGTGTGATGTGTTAATGGCTAACGGGATGAAACATTCAGGCTTGGACATTGCATTTTGGTCAGTTATTTATAGTAGTGAAAAATAAGTATAAACTCTGACAAGCCCAAGAAGGTTAGACTAGCTCCTGCTTGTGTAAATGGAGCTACATTAGCTGAGACAGTAGAGGTTACAGTCTGATTCTCACAAACGGAAGATCTGTGCTGACCTGGTATTTCTTAAAGCTAATCACCATATTATTAATCTTCTACTGAGTGCAAACTCAAGGCTATTCATTTTATTGGTACTTCATTTCTGCCTAATATCCCAGGACTATCCAAGACAAAAAGAAGTGCCTCTTATTTCATCTCATAGCAACTTTAAGAATGATGGCAGAGAAGAAAATTTTAGATTAAAACTTAGATCAGTCCATACAAGCCTTGCAACCATAAAAATTGATACAAAGCTGCTAACATCATTAAGCTCAAGAAAATTTGGTGAACCAGAATTTGCAAATCACTCTGGCAAAATAAAAGTACAATTATCTGGGAATGATATGAATCATTCCCTGAAAACAAAAATTATATATATGCCAAATTTTGCCTGAAGCTGCCAAAGATACTTCCTGGTCTTGCAGCTTTTTACACTTGCTGAAATCCTCCACAAAGTATTTTTCAAACAAGTAGGGCTAGATTCTGTTCTCCATTAACTAGATGTCACTCTGATGTAACTTCCTCCACTCTGATAGCAATAAAATTGATTTAGAAACCACTTGTATAAGTCAGATAGATAAAAATAATTCTGGACTTGTTCAAGGTTCTTATGAAAGTAAATAGCCTTCAAAAAGCCTTTCATCAGTTGATAAAGATAAATTCACACAATACATAGGTGGAACCTGAGTTGATCTTAATGTTACTAAATGTCTCAGTTTTATCCTAAATTTCACTATAGGTCCTTTTTATATTAATCCCCTGAAAAAATAGATCCTCAATTTCAGATGAGAAAAAAAGAACAGCAGTTTGTCCTCATGGCTACACAGAACTGCAAATGGGAATCAAAATAACAGGAAGGGTCAAAATTCAGAAGGCAGATAAGAAGAATCCACCACTACTACTCTGTACTATGTTATTGAGCATTTTAGCAACACAAGAATATACTTCCAGTACACAGATTTTGAATTGAGGAAAACAAACCAACAATCATTCTTGACAGTTCTATTTACCATTTATATTACCTAACTGTCAAATCTTGAATTCCAGTTTTCAAGCCAAATTTTCCACTGCTGCAAGCAGGTCCAACTCCCTGGATGACAGGGAAACATGGCAACTTGGACCATTGCTGACATGGGCCTCATTTTGTTCATTTTCCCCAGTAATTACTGAAGGCTATGCCAAGATCAAACCAAAAGACATCTCCCCTCCTGCCATGGTTTCATGTGTTTAGGATACCACCACAAGGGCTAGAGAAACTAACAAACTGCAAGTGCAGATGCAAACACTCTTTTTCTAATATTTGTATTGCACATGTATTAGCATCTCAGCAAGACAAATCCTTAGGGACTAGGCCAATCGCTCTTACTTTAAGGTGTTAGCTGCCATCACAGTGGTTGCTCTAGCCAGCTCACCGTGATCTATTTACTGCTGAGAAACAACAGTAAGAAGTTTGTAATGCTTTTGCAAACAGAGGTGCATTGCAGAGTTCTGTTATTCACAAAAACCAAGAGGCACAAGGGACAAACTCACTACAGCATAAGAGAACACATGAACTGTTTTGGTTACTGACCAGGCGGCGAATATCCCTTTCACTCTCCCATTTGATCTTGGAAATGGCTTCCTGGTGGGACTGATGCTCACTCCGAAGATCCCCTGCCTTGATCTTATCAGCTTGGATCATGTTGTTAAGGGCCTCATCTACCTGCTTTTTGGCAGACTTCAGTTCAGTAATTTCCTGTAGAAGTTTAAGGCGCTCGGAGTCAAACTGTTTTCTGGCCTCTTCACGAGCCTCAATAGTCAGCGCTGTCCTTACTTTATCACTGCTCCCATCCCGCAGCGCGCACAGCGCTGACTTGAGGCGCTGAATTTCACTGTCTCGGACTTTCACCATCCGCGTCATCTCCTGCTCATGCTGTTTGATGAGGTTCTCCCTCACAGCCTGCAGCTCCTTCATTTTCTCCTCATGGAGTTTTGCTTTTAGCTCTGTGATCTGCACCGTCTGCTTGCGCTGCTCCACCTCGCGGATACGCTTAGTTTCTTGTGTCTTCTCTCTTTCAAGTTTAGCAACCTACATTGAGATAAAATGAAAGTCACCTGCTACCAACATAATGTTATCAAAACAAGCCCACCCAGACATACAGTCACATCAAATTGAGGAAGACCCTGCATCCTCCTACAACAAAATATGGGCCAACTCCTGAGGCATTCACATAGGCAAACGAGAGAGAAGTGCTTGCCTCTATATGATCCCAACTGAGGTAAGGTGCAAGTCTGAAAGTCCAGGAAACATTTCATCTTTTACAGATGTTCTTACCCATACATAGAGCTTTAATGGGCATTTGTAGTCACTTCTTAGACACGTATCTACAGAAAAGCATGCTTCACTCATTATTATGCTTATGGAACAGCTAGCTTTACTTAAAATATGTCCTTTGCTACTCTTTAAAAATTGTTGTTAATTAAGTTCTTTGTCCATTGCTTTGGAATCAAAGTTACACAGCAACCCACCAGTCCTCAGTACACTTACACTAATATATCTTTAGGTGCAACTTCAGACCCCTGAGCAATTCCACAATAGAAACCTGTGTGAATCTACACCAAGAGAAAGTAACGGATAAGGAATGGTTTCAGTTCAAAGCAAACTCGGTAGGTTTGTTATTTACAGTGAAAAAGAATGTGGTTCCAAAGATTGTTAAGAACTTCCTTGTTAAGTCCTTTTTAAATAAAGACCACAAAGAACGAGGAAGAGTGAGCAAACCTTTCAGAAAGAAAAGCCAGAGGAAAAACCAGTAAATATGAATAAGCATAGTAGTAGGTGATCTGAAAGCCCTCCAAGAGACACTGGTGGTCCAGTTTGCAGGCCTAATTGATTACTTGGAGAGGATTTAGTGAAGGTAGAAAGTGCTGTTAACTATATGCAGAGCTGATGATTGACATTCTTTTTTCTCCCATGCTATCCTCATCTTATTTCAGATATACGTTTCCCAAAATAAGCCATTAGAAGAGTTTGAAAGCATACTTTTTACTCTGGTTTCAATAACCAAAGTCATTCTGACAAGTAACAGACTCTAAAAATGAGAGACATCTTCCTCAGAACACTCCAGGGAAAACAAATCTGAAAGATTCTCCTAGGACGCAAAAAGCTTTTCAAAGCAAAAGTATTCAAAACATGTTTTTTAAAGGTGGTCTACACTTGCAACTGCCACTGACTTCTCCGAAGGACTTCAGAGGCTATTGATACAGTAACTCTGTGTAATAATACACGTCATACAACAAGATTTTGCAGCCAGGGACTAAAAAGCAGATGCTTTTAATCACATCTGTACAATTCATGTGAGATATTAAAATGCCTTTACTACATAGATCACTTCTGATAAGAAAGCCACACATAACCTTAGCGCCTCAGCTCCCAAGTCCTTAGGACAGGTTTTCGGTTTGCGTTCACTCCTTTTTCATTCTAGGTTCATCCTTGATTTTGAATACTCATGACTAAAAATGAGCCTGATGCCCTCTTTCTTTCTTGTAACACATCTCTTCCTGTTTAATAAAAAGACAGTTGAATGCACTGCAAAACAAGGTACAATTATTGTAAGTGATCCCTTCTGGCATGACATAGAAAAATACACCTAAACTTTCACAGTAGTTTGAGTATCCACAATGGCGCAATGCAGACCCAGCCAGGGCCCAAGTACAACCCCAGCTAAGCTCTAGGATGCCTGGTTTTATGGCTATTAGTTTCCAGGCTGCCTAGTTTATTAAACTGAAAAGCCATCAGATGTTAGGCTGACTTGTAGATGTACCATTCTGATGGGAAGAAAGGGAAAGTGAATGAGGGCCTTGTAAGAAAAAAAATTATATCTGAAGTAATGGAAAAGAGACCTGCTCAATAAAAGACCACAATGGCCCAGAGGTTTCTACCCTCTTTGGATTCATTGGTAGAGTGAACTTATTGCTAGCAGAGACAGGAAAAGTCCAAAGGTCCTATTTGTTTGACCCCTTTGTGGGATGAACACTTTCTAAAAGCTCCTTCTGATGTGGGCAACTGCCCAGTTCGGTGTCCTATTTCTAACCTGATTTTACAAACAAGGTTGTACCACAATGTCCAATCTGAACCTGCTTATGTCTACACAAAAAGGAGGAAAGAGCTAAAATCTGAATTCTAGGTTGAAATAAAATTTTCAACGATGCCTACTCCTCTCAATCCAAACTGCAGAACAATTCAGAAGTGTGATCTGCTTCCTGAGATTGTATTTTTTAGCCCCTCACTACTCCATGATGACAATTCCTTTAATACCCTGAGCACTCAGTCCAATTTAGTTGCAGGAATGGATGACAGCACCTATGGATGGGCATCCCAAGAGGTACTGAAGCACGCTATTTCATTATCTTGTTCATGTTCTGCTCTCCTTTCCAGCATTACTCAAGCACATCTAAATATATTTTAGATAAGCTTTTCTTGGTTTTGTTTTCAAGACTTACTTATTCTTGTAACTCTCATTATTTTGGGCCATCCTTGAAGTGATATCTGGCAACAAAAATCTGCACTGGCAACTTCCGTATTGGAATTCCATAGCCACAGTGATAACAAAAGCAGCAAGACTCAGAATATAGTGGAAAGCATTACAGAAGCTCCTAGCCATCAGTTATCTGGCAGCCAGCCTGTGGCTCCTTAAAAGAATAACTAAGTCTTGCCTGTGTGCAACACATGAATGCCAAAGCTTGCAGGGAAAGCAAAAGAATCGCAAAACATTTTTGCTTTCCAAGACTGTCATTGACTATCTATGAAAGAAAAGGACGCAGAACGAGCTTGAAAGAGTGATGATTTGAAAGAGTCCGCTTTGTTGCAGCTTGCAAATCTTGTCTATTTTAAAAGGTTGTAAATTAATGGATATAAATCTCACTAGTAGGTGAGGGGAGAATGCCCCCAAAGGTTCTCAGAACATCAGATAACACAGAACTGGCTATTCTTGCTTTCATTTAGCTTCTCCTAAATTATACAAACCAACTTCCACTATGCTGGCTAATAGCTGTCTGAGATTACCAGTATGATTAACCTTAAGATATTGGCATGAACATCTGTCCCTAAAAGAAAGAAATTATGAAAAAGACCTCTTAGAGGCTGAAGGATTTGTAGTTATTCAGGTTTGGAAGATAGAGGCAAGTCATTCTGGGTTTATTTGCCCAGGATATATGCTTATCTGTGAAGGAATGAGAGCCAGGTTGACGAACTTCAATTATATTCCATTTGGAAAAAAACAATATATCACCAGGCATCATCCTTTGAAAATGTGGCTGCCACCAGACTGCAGGTAGGGGCTGCCTGGCTGCAGTTAGCACTGCCTCTAGTCCACTTTGTAAGAATTCACCAGGAGTTATTAAACAGACATTTGTTATCTTCACGGCTCATAAAGAACACACTGCTAAACCTGAAGACTGCCTTAATCTCACCAATGTTCAGGGAACTTTAGCCCTTACCATGTAAGGGTTTATTGCACAAAACCCTTACTCTGACTATAAAACAGTCATATTGTACTTGCCGCTAGAAGCATCTCTAAATGAAGAGGGAGCAACACTGTGGATAGCAAAAAGTACACATTTTTGCAAAACCACTTCACCATCACCTGCGGGAAAATTGATGCTGCTTGCAAGGATTTTAATAGAATGTGGGCAGGGTACATGCAGAGTAAAACAACAGCAAGTATTTTATACTTGGATAACACCCAGCCTGTTACCTCTTTACAGCTTACAAAAGCTGTACTAGTGTAATGAGATAGTGTGTGTTTCACAAGGGCTGTCCTAGCATAGGCAACACAGGAAAAGAGGGTGAAAAGTTCAGTAGATGTAGGCAAGAGCTGAAACTGCAGCACACAGCCCTGAGGTTGTACCAAAGGCTTCTAAAGTAGATGGGAGGCATGTCAATACTTCACAGGTACGTCTATACTATAGGGCCATGGCTATACCCTGTGTGCATGATACTCAGATGGCTTTAGACTAACTACATATCTGAGACTAACTTGGGCAGATTATTGGTACCTGAACAAGCTTTAAACAACGCACACATACCCTGGTGTATACAACACAGCTGGGCTGCACTGCAGATCGATTACAAGGGTCGACATGAATTGTCATGCTACACATTTAAGGAATACTTCACTCAACTTTGAAATAAGGGAATCTCTTGCTGAAATATCAGCCATTGGAAAACAGCAACACTACACAATTTCTAAACAGTGAGTGGATAGGATGAAACCTACTAACTGGAATATGGCCAAAGACGTTACAAAAGACATATTGCTCTATTTGAGAGCCAGAGGCTTCTTAAACTTGTACCTCAGTAAAAAAGGAGTCTTTTCCACAGAAGCAACAGGATATCCACAATAAGAAAATATTGTACGTGGGAAAAGAATCAGACCACTGTTCTAGGAAAGAGTTATGTTGCATCTGTTGATTTTTGTGATACTATTTTTTCCATGTGTTTCTCTCCTTCAGCACAGACACTGTTATTTAAACCAAACCCTCACTCACCTTAGACTTCTCCTGATGCAGCTCAATTTGAATGTCTGTTAGCTTGGTCCTGAGTTCCTCATTGGCAGCCTGTAGGGCAACAATCAGTGCCTCAGGCTTTTCGCCCTTGCTACGTCCTTTTTTTGACATGGTTTTTCTTATCAGCAAGAGTCCACGTGTTTATTTCAAATATGGACTGCCATCTTTTTCTGTTCCTTCCAGTGCCAGTTAATTCAGCACCTACTGCATGATATTCCTTAAGGTCCTGGAGTCAGCTGCTTTGGAAGTCCTGTGAGAAAGAAGACATACTATTATTTGTCAGCAGACACTGCAGCATGACAGCTCACATGGTTACAGAATACAAGAGATAGCTCACTTCTCCAAACACTGCAATCTTTGTCTGAAAACCTGCAAGGGAGATCCCGGCACAATCAGGCTTCTGTAGGCGAGTCTGGCATACTAGGGGAGATTCCATATATGCCCTTTTTCTGTTCTTAGAAAGGGGCACCATGCAATGAAGACAGGAGTTTGTTTACCATAAGGATTAGTGCTGTTGAGAGTACAGGACTAGAAAGGACAGGCCGTTTAATCCAAGCCTTGCAGTCTGAGATAACCACAAATTGGGCACTTTAATCTCAAGGATCTACCAACAATATCTTCCTCTTACCCTTCCCAGCCCTTGATCCACCCCAAGATCCTGTTCCAAACTCAAAGACTTTTCACAACACGCCTACAATGCCTCTGGAAGAGAGGGGAAGTGCTGAAGTCCTCACTAGCATTCTGGGTCTCTGTAGAAGGAGAGAACTAACAACATGCAAAAGCCTGTATCAGACTAGATATTGTCCATTTTGCCATTTCCAAGGGAATGCAAAAAAAATCCAGCAATGGTTTCCATCAACTGATTTTTTGGGGAAAATTCTGTCCTAAGCCAAAGTGTGTGGTAAGCTTAAACCCAAGCACATCAGCAAGATATACAGCTCAGGAAGCCAAGGAGGGTTTCCATATCACTAAGAACACAAGTGTGCCTCTGTCCCATCTACCTGTTGTTTTGAGTTGGTTTTGTTTTGGTTGGGTTTTGTGGGGGTTGCAGGGGGAGGGATATGGGTGTTGGTTTTTTTAGCATTTCTCTTGGTTATTGGCACTGACTGACAGTCTTGGATAAAGAGGTATTTTGTCTACCCACAAAATAAACGTGGATTTAATAAGCTCCCTAGAAATTTCTGTGTCCTTGTGTCTCAGCACTGAACAGGGATTGAGAGATGGTGCCATGTTCATGTTCACACAGTCACTTGGACATTCCTACCACATCCACAAAACGTGCAGAAATGACACACATCCTTTGAGATGACAGCAGAATCCTGAGTAAAGAATGTCATTGCAATTTGAACAACACAGATTCACTTCTTGCCATACTGATCCTGTTATCCTGAAAACACTGCCCTGTATCACCTGGGGGTTCCTATGTTGCTTCCAGTTACAATACCTCTGAAGTCTTGGCATTGCATTGTATACATACAGCTACAAATGAGAGCAGGATCTGATCCATATTTCCCACAGCGTCTCATATTCAATACTGATAACAAAGGATCCAATCATGCTAGTTACACAACAACTTTTTCACCAGGAGGACTGAAACCGTACAACATCAGAGCTGAGCCTGCTGTAGGTACAGATGATTGAGAAAGAAAATGGGCTTTGGAAAGCACTTAATAAAAATGGCTTGTTCTTGTAATGTATCATGTAGCACAGCACATATATATCTGATTTACTGCTGGCTTGAAAAAAAATCAGGTACAGATGGGACAGAAATGGTCAGGATGGCACAAATTTTTGGTTGTCAATACCAAATGAATACTAATACATGAAGACTTGTTGGGTTTGAGCAAAGGGTGACACTTTCACCAGATTAACCATGCAAAGGATGGCTTTTGAGGAGGAAAACAGTACATAAGCAAAGCAGTAAGGACAATAGATTTAAAAAAAAAAAAAAAAAATCACAGATTATCTTCTGCATAGGGAAAATGCTTCTTTGCTGTGTCATTCAAGATCCTCACCCACTCTAAAAGCAGCAAGCGCTTTCAGAGACTCCTCTGGCCCAGAGGCCCCTTCAGCAGAAAGCACAAGAGGCTTTGCGCACGCATGGCAGCTCTCGCTGGCGGAGGCTGCCCTCACAACCAGCACATTTCAATAACCACTGCAGCTGGCACGCAGCACCAAGGGCAGCCCTACAGTCATGGATGTCACATCACGTCATGCAATGAGCTGCTGTTGGGTCAGTCTCCCAGAGGCTAGCAGTAGTTCATAAAAGATTAATGTTTTCATTCAGGAATGAGATACCTTGGATGTTTGGCTTGAAAGAATAAAGACAGGTGATTACAGATATCACCCTGCAGATGGAACACTGCCGTGCTACCCAAACAGGCATGGCATTTGGACAGTGCAGACTGGAACAGCAGCAAAAAAGCTCACATCAAGTGGCAACAGAGCATGCACACGAGTTAGGGAAAAAACACAGGAAAGGGAAAATACAGAATGGGGTGCAAAAAACATGTTCTCAGTCTTATACAAAAGGATAATTTACACCCTAACAGCTAATCAAGCAAGAATTTATATTTTTTTCTCTGCAGATAAAAAATTACAGGCTTAACATTTGTATACAAAGCCATTCTAGAGGCAGCAGTGATATACTGTAGCACTGAGATAACAGAAAGTTCTACTAATGCATTGAGGCCATATAGTCCAAACGTGACAGGGATGCTATTTACTGGGGCGTTCTTGTGATTACTTCTGCTGCCTCTTTCCAGACATGGAGTCAGCAGTCAGCCACAGCTTTAGTGAGGCCAGGTTTTTCCAGTTTTCCCTGAGAGAAATTTAGAAAGGTAATCGGGTAGGGATGGGTTAGGGGAAAAATATCCATCAAAAAAAAGAAAAAAGAACTGAGGCAAAATTTCTGTTACCTGCAAGATGGGCTACAGGAAACATTCCTAACAGTGGAAAATGCTTTAACAGAAACAGAGAAGTGTTTCCGAGCCTAGGAAAGGCACAGTTCCAAAGAGGAAAAGAAGTGAGAGAGGCCTAATTGGTCACTTTCATCTTTTAGTGCTATTCTTCTTTGATTACTGAAATAAAGTAACTACCTCTGAGGATGCCAGGGGGATGATATTAGGCCTAGAATACATTAATGCAGCTGACATTACAGCAGATACGGCATGTATATGAAGCTATACACATACATATGCATATACTCCATTGAGCAGAAAGAGCAGGCTGCTTCATTTTTTCCTCTTCCAGAGTCACCCCCAGATGATGTTACCCTGCAGTTACTTGGAAAAAACCCACTATTTGCAGAGTTTTACTCTGTCAGCAATGAATGTGGGAGCTGTAGCCTCCAACATTGACTAAAACATATCTATAAAACTCAGAATGCTGTCAGTCACTTCATTTTTGCTTCCTTATCTGTATTTCCTTTCTTAAAAGCACTTAGCACTTCTCTGTTAAATTCCCTCACTTCTCCTGCTTTCACCTCTTCCAAGACCTTTTTGAAGAGCAGTGTTCTACAGGGCTCCTCTCAGCATGGGGCCAAGGTGCCCTGGCAGTAAGGGTGCAGCCCTGCTCTCACCTGAGCCCTTGGGTGTTCTGTCACTTACACACAATATTGATGTACAGGCTGCGTATTGCGGGCGGAGGACCACAATGTACGTCTAGGATGGTCTTACTGTCACTGGAGTCTCCTGGCTTATCTAACAGCCATTCCTGCCTTTCTCTATGCATGCACTCAAGGGCTGATAAAGCCACACACACATAGCTGGAAGCCTCAAGGAGAGAGAATGGAGAGTCATTACAGGAAGCATGGGTTGCATCCAGAACAGATAAGGGTGTTTAGGAAAGAAAGTGGGTATATTTGCTATTTTAAAAACATAGGGACAGTTCAACAACAACAAAATGCCCTGGAATGTCTCCCTGCAAGAATATTCTGAAGTTGTGAATGTCAGTCAAGTTTTTAAAATCAGAAGCTGGAGGATAAACAAACAAGCATGAAGCTGGGAGCATTCCATAAAACTGCCTTTACAGTGTGCTGTGTTCTGAATTAAACATAGAATTATTGCTGCATAAACTGCAACAAGTATCCTTCTTATTTATAGTTCAAGCACCTTAAGGCAAAATATGAGGATTTAGACAGTCTTTGCCTTTGTTCTCATTGCTCTCTGCTCTCTCCCTCCTCAGCTCTCTCTGGATCCCAGTGCCCATCTCGTTCCCTTCTTTTTTTCCAAACCTTTTGGACTCTTCCAGGCAATCCCTGAGACCACTGAGTGTGGGACCCCAGGACTGATAACAATCAGAGCACTGCTGAGCTGCTGATCATAAGCCGAGCAGACAAGGCTTCAAGGAAAGTAGGAAAGGGCAAACAGACAAAGCAGAACATTTTCTACTCCTGTGAAAGGAAAATGAGATATAAAGCATGAAATTATTCTCATTCTCCTGTGACAAAACACCACAACTCAATGATTTAGAAGCTGAAGGTGTTTTGTTGGGTTTTTTTGCTTAGGAGTCCCCTTCCTTCCTTACTGCAAGCCTACATGGTTCATTGCTTCCACTAGCATTGTCAGGTTTAATATTATCCTGCAGGCTCTTCCAGTGAAGTCCAGCTCTCACAGACATGCTGCTAACAGTAAATAAACAACAACTTCAGGAATTCTGTTATTCTGCATGCAGTTTGCCCTTTGATACAACTGATACTTGGTCAAAACGTGAAGATTTGCTCTGGAAAGCAAAAGACATCATTCAATAACTAAAGCTGGCATGATAATCTTTTGACATGCAGAACACTGAGAACCAGGAAGCACCGGAACCATATAAAAGGGAATGACAAGTGTAGGTACATGCTCTCTGTCTACCTGGCCTGCAGAGAATCAATGTGATAAGAGCTGTGGGAACAATATCACCAGGAGTTCAGTGTTGTGTGCAACTTTCCTGGTGAATGGAAAGAAAATCTGTATGGCATAAGGATGAAGCAGATGTCAAGGATGGCAGAATGACTGATGAAGGTGCAACTGCTCTTCAGCAGTCAGTGTAAACTGCATCCCAAAGGGCCACAATCTTATTCCTGCCAAAATCACTGCAGACTGTCATCTGCCTTTTCTGAACTGTCTCTGAGAAACAGACAAACAAAATCTTTCAATTTGCCCAAATTAAATGGAGCTTTGAAACAGGAATAAGCCCAGGAGCAGTACTGTCCTCCTCAATCTTCCGATAGCTTTTAAAATTGAAACTAGATGCAGATAACTCCCGAGTCTGGATGCAACAGTAGGGAGGCCCTAAACACCCCCAAAGCTCCTGTACACCTTGGAAGATAGCAGATGGCAAGTCCTTCAGTTACAGCACATCCACCACCCCACATCAGGTTACCTAACAGAGGAGAATGTGAGCTGGGTTACCAAAGCTGAACAAAGCACTTCAGGTATTAATGGCAATTAATTTCAAGAAGTCCCAGACTGGCTGCAGCTCTGTTCAGGAATTATCTAGTAACAGGAATGACTGCTCAGGAAGTGTAACCGCCACTGGTCACATTATCACTTCCTCACCTTATCTGCCATTGAAAGGAGAGCTGCAAGGTTTGGAAGAGAACCACAGCATATTCCTACTGGGTCTCTTGACCTGGACATCAGGCGGGAGAACCAGACTTCACAGCAAGCTATGGGGCACATTTGCTCTGCAGTCTGAATGTGGTTTTCGGTGCCCAATACCAGAGCTTTAAACTTTTTTCCAATTTTTTCTTTAATAAAAGCATTTGGCAGCTGTCTCAAAATGCCTCTGATAATGCCAAGATTATTTGCACTGGTGTAGCTACAGAATAATAACCCTGAAGTCATGGAAGAGATGCCAGTTAGACCACAGTAATTAGAAAGGAAAAAAATCTACCTCCTGCATGGAAATTTTACCCTTAGATCCAACAAGAGGTCTACTCAGTTATCTAGGGTACTGCTCCACAACCAAACCAAAAAGTACAATGGTGATTTTCAGCCATTTTCTTACGCCACCCAGTGGAAGTGATGTGTGGAATAAGTTTTACTGATGCAAAATCTTGGGACAGGTGCACAGTACACAAAAACAATTCTTACATTGCTAAGTTTTCACCTGTGTCTGGTAGAATCACAGAATGGTAGGGGTTGGAAGGGACCTCTGGAAATAGCCTAGTCCAACTGCCCTGCTAAAGCAGGATCACCTAGAGCAGGTTAACAAATGTTCTCTCTTTCCCAAATCACAGCAAAATAGGGTTTGGTTAGACCAATTGTAATTAAACAAGGATCAACACTGGGTTTAATGCAAGAAGCAGAAGAGATGAGTCACAGAGGCATAAGCTCTTCCACCTTCTCTTGCAAACTGGTGAAATACTGCTCCCAGGAATTCACCTGTCTTATGTCAAAACAGCAGTACTCATATCCACAGCAAAAAAACAAAGCTGCATCAGAAGAAGTTCAGACTTGACATGAGGAAGCATTTCTTTACCAAGAAGGTGGTCAAACACGGGAACAGGCTTCTTCGAGAGGTGGTCAATGTCCCAAGCCGATCAGTGTTTATGAGGCATTTGGACAATGCCCTTAATAACATGCTTTAACTTTTGGTCAGCCCTGAAGTGGTCAGGCAGTTGGACTAGATGATCATTGTAGGCCCCTTGCAACTGAAATATTCTTTTCTGTTCTAACACGAAGGATAACGGACCAGACCAACCTTTAAAATTTAGTCTATTGATTTGAATGAGTATCCCATTAAGACATGGGGAGGTATGTAATTGTAAAGATATATTACTCTATTTTATGCAAAGCAGGTCTAAATAGGTAGAGTGAGGTTGGTCAAAAAATACACCCCTGAAACTGCTTTTTCACTGGCACTTCCATTTAATTTAAGTAAATTAATATTTTAGGCAAGAATCATCTTCTTTCTGTGGAACTCTTTTTCACTGAAAGAGCGTTGTGAAATTCAGATGCCCAAAGTTGTATCTTTTCACCTGTCAAGGTAGCCTACCATTCTTTCAGAGCGAAGGGTCCAGTGATTTTGTCAGTTCTCCATCATACTGCTTTAAATGCATAAAGTTTGAATTTTATGCCAAAGCATTTCTAAATATCTGTATTACCAATGCTTGCTCATAGACTGCAGTGAGGGAATAACCTTTCATAAAAATCCCTAGTATCCTGCAATACCACATACTCCCCACAGGGTGCTAATTATATTACTTAAGAGCACTGTCCCTGCAGTCTGCTGTGGCAACCTAGGCAAGTTAGGAGGTTAATTTCTCCAGCTGCCATGTCCTTACTGCACAGAGCACTCTCAATTCCAAAGGACGGAAGGGAGCCAATAAGATGTATTGGTTCTCAGCAGTGCACATGATCAAATTCTAGATTTTACATCTGAGAAGAAGTTTAGTTCCCTAAATAAATTCCCTCGATTTCAGTGGGATGCAGCCTTCAGTATATAGACCTTTCTATGAAGTACACAGGGCACAGTGCTGATACCATTAGCCATATCAACTCAAGGAAATTAAAAACACCACAGCAGTCCCAGATTGTGGGACTAATGCGACCCTAGTAACTGTTTCAAAACCTGGTAGTCTATTTGGCAATGCAACTATTTAGAGATTGCTAGAAGCATCTGTCAGATGTCTGTAAGCAAAAAGACCGGCAGAATTATTTATGATGAATG
The DNA here is from genome assembly GCF_011004875.1 of Balearica regulorum gibbericeps. Taxonomy (NCBI): domain Eukaryota; kingdom Metazoa; phylum Chordata; class Aves; order Gruiformes; family Gruidae; genus Balearica; species Balearica regulorum. The sequence goes on from NC_046197.1 coordinate 21,624,739, forward strand.
ACTGCCAAGTACAATAGCAGCTGAAGTATCCTATGAGCTGAAGCTCCTATCAGCTTTATCCCCTACCAGCACATGTCAGTATAATCTGTAGGAATTACTGTTGGAGCCCTTGGAGCCATGAAAACCTCTGGTTAAGCAAAAGAAGTCTTAAAAAAAAAAAATAAATAAAAAATCCTATATGCAGACTTCCATCCAAGATGGCAGGATTAAACCCATTCCTAAAGCATAATACATTCAGTCTGGAGCTCACAAGGAAAGATTCTATTTTGCTCCTCTCCCCAGAAAATCCATCCAGTAAATTCTGCAGTAACAGCTGCACACATTTCTGTTGATGCATCTTGAATGAAAATCAAAATGAATTCACTGAAGAATTTGCCACACTTTTTATAAGAATTAGTAACACATTGCTATAAGGCTGTGGAGTATTTATCAGCAAGAGATCATGGCTACACTTGAACTTAAATTAGAAATGCTACTGTGTGAAAAGGCATATTTGAATTTCAAGGTTTGTTTGTTGGTTTGGGGTTTTTTTGTTTTGTTTTGTTGTTTTTTTTTTAAGATCAATTCAAGCTTAGCTGCATGATATAAGCAGGTAGAAGTTTATTTATATTCACACTCCAAGAGGTCTGAAGCAAATATTATTCTCATAGTATGACAAGCATTGAGTGTGTAGATAACGGTGTGCTGCTTCCTGTGGCAAAACAAGCCATAAAAAGCATAAATGCCTTGAGGAAAACACTCCGTAATCTTTAAGTCTGAATGTAACAAGACAAGTACAACAGGATGAGCAATCCCACTAGAAGCTTCTTCCTACCTAGCCTCTTTAATCTTCTATTTTCCTTCCTTCCTACAAATTTCACCCATTGTTATTAATTTTCTTTAGGCTTCCATGCTTTCCTTTTTAAATTCTTTCTTTTCCATGGCATTCTAGGTTACCTTTGTGTTAACACCTGCGTTTGGTAACATGCTAGCAAAAGTACAGAGGAAAACTACAGCTACCTACATGTGCTCCCAGATAACACCATTATCCCTTATCTGAAGCAGCAAAGGAATCTGCTCTGAACATTGCTCCCAATGATAATCTGTGGCTAGTCCATTTTTCTCCCTTTTTCTTCTAGTCATAAGTTGCTTTGTTTTCTCCAAGCCAATTAACAGTTTATTTCCAAAAACGGGCTTTGCATATTATAGAAGTGGATAAATACCTTTCTCTGTCTTTACAAGAGACACCTAGGGATAGAAACACCTTGGAAAGAAGAAAAGAGCAGTTCACCACCACAGACTTTACCCTATTGAATCAGAGTGTTCTGGGCTCTCAGGTAGGTGGGGATACCAAAGTGCTACAAAGCCCTGTGCCTCTGCTTCAAGAATGTTCAGGATCAGTTAATCATTTTCATCAGTAGCTTTCATGCTTTTATTCTCTGCTAAATTGCCCCTGCATGATATTGTCCAGAGCAGGAAAACAGTCAAGGATGTCTAGCACCTTGACCATGAAGTATATGGGTCTCCCTACAGAGGCACAAAGCCTCCACAGGTTACACCTAGATCTCAGAAGCAAAGAATACAAAGGACAGTCCAAACCCACTCCTATCACTCATTTCCCTATTACTTATGCCCTAAAACCTAATTTCAGGCTGAAGATAAAAAAGCAGGGGAATGTAGCTGGCTTTGAATACTTTTTTCCTCCCTCTTGCAGTGCATATCCTGCTGCTGAGGCCTTGGGAATGATCGTTTCATTTCAAATTTCGAATACTTTTTTCCTCCCTCTTGCAGTGCATATCCTGCTGCTGAGGCCTTGGGAATGATTGTTTCATTTCAAATTTCTTTTTAAGCCAGGCATCCCTTTCCCAGGAAAGCCCAGTTAACTGCTCTCTGAGCAATTCCTTAACACAAGACACAGACGTGATCTGTGAGTACATGGGCAGTCAATCAGAATCCTTGGCAGATGAAGAGGTGGCTCTGGTATGGCTGCTGAGAGCTGAATTCTACTGGGTTTGGCAAAGAGAAGCCAAATCGACCTCAGTCAGGCAGCCATACTCATGGCCACAGTCAGACCCCAGACTCACCGCTGCTACTGCAAGTCTTAGCAGGACGTGAACATACCACAGGCCGCTTCCCCCAAGCTCACATGAAAGGCTACCATGATCTTAGGCTAAATGGTCTTCAGCCTCTGAGGTGGTGAGGCCAACCCAGAAGGATTAGTAGAGGCAGGACTCATCTGCTAACATAGGTTTCCCACCTGGCTTGTCTCCTGAAGCTGCCTTTGCAGTCAGTTCAGACACATGCTTGCTTATTCACACCAGGAAAAGGTAGGTCACACTCCCTGATCTAAAGGGATCCAGGACAAAACAATCCTACTAAAGATACTTGAAAGTTTGGGGCAGGGTGGAGCTTAGTATGTATGAAAGCCTTCCCACTGTATTTTTCAAGGCTAGAAGCTCATGCAAACTGCACTCAGACACGTTTCACTGGACACCCTTATTAGTGTAACCACCACGCAGGCTCAGCCCCAAGTAGGGGCACTGAACTAGAGTCTTATATCCAAGGCAGTCCACAGGTGAATCTGGGGAAATGCTCCATGTATATATCGTGGTTTCTACAGTTATGCGGAAGATGCTTTCCAAAAAAGCTATCAGTAGAAAGCCCTCTTGCTGCCTTCCCCTGTAAATACGTAAAAATCACTATGATCATACTGAATGTTAATTTGATAAGTTGGAGGTCAGGCTATTTCAAAACAATCTGTCTTTAGCGAAGGCCTTTGTCGTGGGAGTTGAAGGCTCAAAATTGGCTCCTTTCTCTGTTTTGGTTTGCAATGAATGAGACAAGTTTCAGAAAAATGCCTTCCCAGTCTCACTGGAATAACAGCACAAGCACAAGAGAAACTACACACTCTTTATCGGGGAAGTACAGCCGAGTATGAAGAGGCATGAGCATGTACCAATCCAACAGCCATAGGCATATATGCTCTAGTTTGCACATGTGACAGGCGAGCCTGTATTTCTATTACAGAAATTGCCTGGGGCCTTGGCAGGAAAATAACTGAGGCCATCGTTCTCTTACAGCATTGCAACAGTTCCCTACTTGACTCTCCCCATTTGTAGTAAGAATCTTAGCCATTTTATCTTGTTTTACTGTAATAAAATACATTAGAGGAATCTAGCCAGACCATTTTTGTCTTCTGAACCATGGGTTTGTTTCTTCTATGAATTACGTACAAGATCCACCTGAAATGGCATGCCTAAATTATGTGTGCAAAATTAACTTAATGTAGAGGACAAACATAGTGGACATAACTTGGCTGTGGGTGCAAAGAGGGTCAAGGTCACGCACTTAGAAAATAATACGCCTAATGCCAATTTTGCTCCTGCCCCAGGAAACACTATGTTATACACCTTTTATGTGTGGCTAGACATACAGACCTATGTTCAAGTGCATAGATCTAATGGCATAACTTCAGGCTATGTCTTTTCCACATAGTAGTTACTTGGTAGTTTTTCTTTGTCTAAGAATTTCAAAACTGTCAACAATGCAAAGCTACATCAGCTCAAAGCCACCATTAAAACAGTAGTCCTGAGCTCCTTCTGGCCTCTGGGAAATAATCCTGGGCACATTATCCTCTGTGGGACAAGGACATACTTTACTCTCTCTGTTGACCTCACGTTTAAACTGTCACATCCATGAGCAACACAGGAGGGTTTCACTGGCAACTTGTGACTCAGAAGAATTGGACCAGCCTAACAAGGTATTAAAAAAAACAGTAAAATTATGTTGCACTCCCATGACTCATCTCAATTGAAAAAGACCTGCTGCTATATTTTGGGAATTCCTTGGGATTCCACGAAAAATCTTTTTTCTTATGGGGAATCAGTTTCAAATAAAAAGTGAAGAGACACCAGGCCCAGCAATCCCTCTGCCCCAGCCAATTCTACAGCTTCACATGCTCCTCCTCGGTGCCCCAAGGAAGCTGGTTTAGGATATGGGGGACCGGGAGGATGGGGGTGACACGCAGATAGTTAACCACTAATCATGTACACCCAGGCATCCAGGCACGAGAACATGGGTTCTGGCATTCAGCGTTTCCAAAACAAAAAAGCTCGCACTCGGGAGCACTGCAGCCTTCCCAGGCAGCCAAGGAAAAGCAGCTACCCACTAGCCCATACAGACACAGCTCCGCGTGCCTGGGCCCCTTTGTTTTCCATCTCTCTCAGCTCTTCCTCTCCACCACTCACTGCACTATCTTCTTTCATCGACCCTCCAAAATACCAGGCCTGGAGAGCCATGTAGTGCCAGGTGGCCACTGCAGTTTTTCCTGCTGACAGAGCCTACCTATCTCCTGCCACGGGAGCCCAGCTTTCCACTGAGTGTGAGACGCAGCCAGCCACGGCTATACCAAACAGCCACAAGTGACTATGGCAATACTCTGACCACAGAGGGCAGGTTCCAAAAATTACTTGTTTCTAGGCATCTTTCCTTTATCAGAAATAGATGGTTCTCAAAATAAGACATCATTTTGTCTAAAACTTTTGTCACCTCTTAAGGTAAGCATGCTGGAAGGTGAAGGTTCACAGTGCCTTACGGTGGCGCAGCAGGTTACACGCCACTGGAAGACCTGAGGTGATTTTTTGCAGCTCTGTGCACTTTCTAGGTCCCCACACAGCATGGCCAGAGGAGGAATAAGGCCTCAGCATACTTAGAAAAATGCAGCAAATTGGAATTGATCTAGGTGATGTGGGAATAAGAACAGTTGAAGACTCTGGATCCAAGAGGGCCCCAAGGAGGCCTTGCAGAGCGTGTTCCTCAGGCCCATCTCAGCACTGGAAGCTATGTCTTCGCTTAGGCCCCGCTGAAGTTTCTGTTTAGATCTAGGGCTGTAGCAATGAGCTCCCCTGAAACCCAGCTGGAATTCTGACTCAGAGATCAAGCCTGAACAGTAATTTTTCAGAAAAGCAGTAGCATGGCAGTTTCCACAGAATTTAGAGAATCAATCAAAATACCTTTAAAACACATCCTAAAGCATAAACCCTCCTTAGAGCAAAGCGTCTCATGAGCTAAATTTGACTCACTCCTGAATAAGTTTTGGGCTGTTTGTCCTCTACACATGAAATTTGTAAGTCTCAACACAGGAATAACCTTGATTATGAATGAACAAAACCACATGCTGCGCCTCCTGAGGAACAAGGAAACCTACATTAATTCAAAGTGGTAGAGATCACAGTGCAGGCATCTAGCAAAGGCAAAACTAAAACCAAACACATGCTCCTAATAGCCTTTTGCAAGGGCAGAGAAATCAGCTCATCCCGATGACTCTTTTGTCATCTGGCCTTCAAACACACAATAGAAATGGACCCAAAAAATAGACTAAGAATGCCTCCTCTGCATATTTTGTGCCCAAATATTCAGTGGAGTTTGGGCCTATAACTCTTTTAGGGCTTTATGAAAATTCCAGCTGTAATATTTTCCTTTAAACAAATAAAAACATCATCAGTTCAAAAAAACTTTTTTCTCATTAGTGTTGGGAAAAATACAAAGTATTTAAATCCCATGCATCAGCACGCTGTTTGCTCTGACAGGTGGCAATAGAGTATAACTGTTCAGTATATATTTTGCTTTCCCCTCTGCGCCTGATCTACAGAGAACAGAAGCCTCCCAAAGCTACCATCTGTGGGAATGCATGACCAGATTTATAAAGGTAATAGTGTGCCAAAACATTCACAAGGGATTCTCAGCACTGTCTGGGCCCTCACTCCCTTGTGAAGTGGGGACAGTTTTTCAAAAATAGCACCAGTCCTGTCCTCACTCTTAATGGTCTAAGTAGTTTTAATATAAATAGTCAGGTCCTGCATCCCTGGGTGTACACTTTAACATCTCAAGTTTCAGAACTAGAAACCTCCAGTTCAGGTCCTAGCAATAACTAAGACAGCAGTAACAGATTAACTACCACATCCTCTTGCTTGGTGGCTTCTTTTTTTCCAGTCCACATCCAAGAGGACTTTTAGCAGCTGATGTCTAAGTAGCGGGTCAGATGCTCAAGTAACAAAGATGCATTGTTTTTGATGATCTAGTCCCATCTATCCTGTTGAATTCTGCCCCCAGGAAGGAATAATGACCAACACAAGTCTAAACTGGGAGAGGAGTGGCTGGAGAGCAGCCCCGCAGAATGGGATCTGGGGCGCTGGTGGCAACAGGCTCAATAGGAGCCCGCAGTGTGCCCTGGCAGCCCAGAGGGCTCCTGGGAGGTATCAAACACAGCAGGACCAGCCAGTCCAGAGAGGGGATTGTCCCGCTGTGTTCAGCGTTGGTGCAGCCTCACCTGGAACGCTGCGTGTGGTGATGGGCCCTGCCATTTGAGAAGGATGTGAAGGTCCTCAAGTGCGTCCAGAGGACGGCAACCACGCTGCTGAAGGGCTGGAAGGCATGTCCTGTGAGGAGCGGCTGAGTACTCCAGGTTTGTCTAGTTTGGAGAGAAGGAGGCTGAGGAGCGACCTCATCGCTCTCTGCAGCTTTCTGAGGAGGGGACATGGAGAGGGAGGTGCTGATCTCTTCTCCCTGAGATCCAGGGACAGGACACCTGGGAATGGGTCAAAGCTGTGTCCATCAGGGGAGGTTCAGTCTCGACATGAGGAAGCATTTCTTTACCAAGAGGGTGGTCAAACACTGGAACAGGCTACCTCGAGAGGTGGTCGATGCTCAGTGTTTAGGAGGCATTTGGACAGTGCCCTTAATAGCATGCTCTAACTTTTAGTCAGCCCTGAAGTGGTCAGGCAGTTGGAGTAGATGATCATTGTAGGTCCCTTGCAACTGAAATATTCTATTTCATTTATAATTCCAGAAAGCCTCTAAGGCTATTGCGCTTCCAAATAAATCATGCTATCTAGCTACAGAATAAGGCAAGATACTGGCCACTAAATCTAAAGCACAGGCAATGCAAGATGTTAATCCCAAGGATTTATTTTTAGCATGTAGTATCTTACAATCTGTCACAGGGCGAGAAATGAGTGCCTATGCCTTCAGGAGGGTAAGATCCTAGCTTACAAATGACACAAGAATTGGCAATATTACACCATAATATAACCATTAGGTTTTTAACATCTAGTTGCTATCTGTATAAAATAAAATTCTGGACATTAGACAAGAATCATCATCATCCCTGTATTCACTTCCATTTGATGGCATTATTATTCCCAGTTGTGGCGGCTAGCAGAGGGAATGCTTGGAGATTTGGTTTGCAATGTTGGAAAAAATCTAGTTTGTCTGTTTGGAGACGGGCAAAGTGCTGAAAAATGAAGCCTGCAAAGAAGACGATAGTGAATACTGCACCAACGGTCACGAAGCTTTGCAGGAACAACAATCAGCACTCTGATGCTAAGGCAAGCTTTCCTGCATTATTGTCAGGCTGCACATTAATTTTCATTTTCTACTTACTTCAAGTACAAAACAAACAGAATCATAATCTCCTGTGCTCAAACAGAAATAGAGACCTCCAAATATAAAAGTCTGTTTAACTCAACAAAAACTTGCATGCATCAATAGAAGGAAGGGAAAGAAAAGAGCTTAATTTTCCTGTTTTTTAACCCAAGAGGGAATTTTGAGACTGTTCCAGTGAACCTGACCAAACTCTCATTTGAGAGTACAGAACTTCTTGTGGCCCTTTACTCATCCCTGTCCTTCTCTAGAGTGCTACAATGACAGCATCAGTGCATAATGACAGCCGCTTAATACTAAGGCTGATAGAGAAAGGTCATTTGCAAACCGTAGACCTGGCATGCTCCAGCTGCAGAGTGCATTTTTTATAATGGAGAGCAACCACAGACCTTGTTTAGCCAGAAAATCAAATGGGATTTACCATCAATATCACAAAGCAAAGCAGGCAAAACACAGTAACAAATCTCCTTTTAATGTATGGAGATGGATATGACCTACAGAATTCAAACCTGCATTTTAGAACAAAAGTTCCTGCTTCAGCAATAATATTTCAGTTCAAATCCAGAGCACAGATCTCACACACTAACAAATCCTCAGAATTAAGGTTTCCTCAGTTAGTTATTATATACCGTAGGGATAAGACAGAGGAAAAATTAAGATGCAGTCTCTGCCTCAGTGATCTTTCAACTTGTTCAAAAATTCTATTCAAATTGTGAACAAGTACCTTCCAGAAGACAGAAAGAACTACCCTTTTGCTAACCTCGGATGCTGCTGTCCACTTTGATTGTACAGCATGCATCTGCACAACAGTCATCACAGTTACTTAAGTCTGTCATTAATGCATCTCACAGCAGGCCTCATTACAGAAGAATATGGGCATAGCTGTACATTTATAGCAAGAAGAAAGACCCTGCTAGTTATGCAAGAGCTGCCTAATATGAGGGCCACCAAATACAAGAGGTATCTGAAATAGCAAAACTCAGAGAACACTTGTGTGAAATAACTCTACAGAGAACCATTGAAAAACTGTTGGACTGAGGTTTTCATTTTCCTTCCCTAAAACAAGAAGCTCCCATGGAATAGTTGTCCACTTGTCTATCAAACTGCAGTTAAAAAAATCATACTTGAAATATGAAAAAGTGCCTTCAGTTGAAAACTGCTTTACCAGTATGTCTGTACAGTGCTAAAGTAAAAGGGAACTTTGCCATTGACTGCAACAGGAGCAGAAAGTAGGAGACCAATTATGTTCCCAGAGTAAGTGAATTCATAAGACATACTTACAGTTGAGTCTGGGGACTTTGGAAAAAAATGATGAAACAGGCTTCTATTTACTCTTAGAATCTTAATCAGCCATACTGCCTTTCATCTTGATGAATGAATAAATTAATGTACTGATGGTTTTTCTTGTTCTTCGAACAATGCCACACATGTACTAGAATGCTGTAGTGATGGGTGGGTAGTGAGAGGCTGAGAATTCATAACTCTGGTTTGACTAAGAACACTTCAGCAGTGTTAACCAGCATTCAGATTATTCATAATAACCCATCTTAATTTCCTCTCCCAAGAGAGATCCAGAGAAGTATCATTTAGCCCAACTGAAGTTTAAATATGAAATTAGGTTTAAAGTAAAACATAATTGAACAGTCCCCCTTGCTGTACAGGTATTGTCTGCTCTAGATGTATATTGAAGATGGGCACAAGTACCCAACTCTCATCTCTGCTGAGTAATTTCTCCAATGCATGCTTGGGCTCTTTACACTTTCTTTACCACAAACTTGAATGCTAGAAGACACGTATTGTAATTACAGATGTGTTTGGCATACTAGACTGGGATTCAATTTAAAATAACTTGGAACAAAGTAGACAAAACTCTGTGCAGGGCAAGATGGAGAGAAGAATAGAAAATATTCACTAACAGGTGTTGCATTCTTTAAAGGAGATGAATATAATTGTACCACAATTCAAAGTGGTGATTTATTAGACCCAGCCATAGGAGTCCTAAACACCCTGTGTTATTGTGAAAAATCAAGAACAGACTCAGCAGTCTCCTCTCAAAATAGAAATTTCTTTTTCCAGATAAGAAAAAGGTATCTGAGCTAAGAGATCTATGAAGTATCTTTGGATTCAAAGCAAAAGAAGTGAAAGAAATGCTGCCCTTATGAAGTTAAGTGTAGCTTTGGCTGAATAGCTAGTGAAGGCTATAGCTAGTACACAGTGGTTGAACTTTGCTTTTGAGAAATCCTATGTTTCTGTTTGTGTGATATGAATTTATCAAGGGGGGGGGAAATTACAACGACTCATTATTATAATTTACATTTAAAAGAATTATTTGTTTTAAATAAAAGCATATATCTACATATGAAATATATACTGAAGTATTTTGGATAATTGTATCACCCCAGGTTTCTGTTTTATGAGGCATATCAAGCTGCTTTAGGCATATTGTACTGATTTCTGGAGTTAAACATGGTATGCACAACACTGTTTGTTTTATCAAGAAGTAGCAGGTCAAAACATTGCAGAACAGAATAAATTCTGCTCAGGCACAGTTTTATGATCTCATTCCACGTGGTGGAATTTCAAGTACTTAACATATTTTCTGCCTTTCCAATGCAGGAGGTAAATCACGCCAATTATTTTACCACTTCTGTAATAAAATAAAGTGTTGGGGTTTTTTTGTGAAGTATTAGTCGTATTGCCAACTATCATATTTGCTACTAATTTGTTACTAATAGTATAAAATAAACTGTATGCATAATTGTGAGGAAGTGTTATTCATGGACTTCGAGCCCCACACAGGGATGTGCTGCATGTAATTTTATCGTATCCCATGATGCTAAGATGCAACTGCAGTAATAAGATAGGAAAGATGTATGATTTTAAACTGAAAAAGGGTAGGTTTAGACTGGACATAAGGAAGAAATTTTTTTTATAATAAGGATGATGAGACTCTGGAACAGGTTCCCCAGAGAAGCTGTGGCTGCCCCTGTTCAAGGCCAGGTTGGATGGGACTTTGGGCAACTTGGTCTAGTGGAGGGTGTCCCTGCCCATGGCAGGGTGGGTAGAACTAGATGGGCTGTGAGGCCCCTTCCAACCCAAACCATTCTATGATTCTATGACCTGAAGATAGTGTCCTTTTTTCTGGCTAGATGTTAAAAGATTCCCTGAAGTTTTCATGTTTCCAAGAAAACCTTTTGGTAGCACTGCATTCTTCACTAATAGAATCACTGAGTTTGCAGACTTCTAATCTGGGCAATAGTTTGGCACTTCCCATATATACACAGGGGATTTGATGCCGTTTTCTTTAGCACTACATAGATTATTTCTGTTGAGTCTTAAGTGACAGAGGACAATGTTTTACTAGAACTGGATCAAATACTTCAGTTACTTGCTAATACATTGACTGTTCCCTGCCATCCTCACCTCCTTTTTCCAGATCCTTGAAAACAGTTATTTAAATAATGAAAACATTAAAAACTATTATTTTTACTTTCTGTCTCTCCTACCTGCAAAGGAGGTCACAGAAGATTATTTTTTTTTCCTCCAAATGGAATCTCCACCTCAAGCCTATGCAGATCCCTAAGAAATTATTCGGGCATAGAAAAGATCTGTGTTAAGATTTGAAGTTCTTTTTAGTGATCAAAATCTTAACTAACAAATATAAAACTACACTTTGTGGAGGAAATTTTCATCTAGGAGAATTACTGGACATCTCATATGTACTGTTTATACAATTGTGAAACAGATAGATGGCCTCCATTTGCCAGTAAAGATTCTCTTCAGGCATTCACTTTTAAAGACTCAAAGGAAAATACATTGTCGTTTTGGCAGCTGTGTCCTCCAGGAGGTCTAAGGGCATATGGTGTTTTTAAAAACACATTTGCCTGTATAGAAGTCAAAAATAAGCAGCTTCAGCAGCCACTAACTTGACATCTTTCAATGGTTAACGTATCTCAAATATGAGCATAACACAAATAACTTGATGGCCAATGCCCTTCTCAGAGGTCCGCGTGTCTGTGGGAGGTAGAAATGTATTCCAGATTGACGAGAAAGCACATCCAGATACCATGAGGGCAAGAGAGGATTAGACATCTGTGTACCTTTGCACATGTCAAAAAATTGAGCAGTTCTCCAACGTAGGATAGCTCCTTTCAGATAGCAGGTATTCTTAATCACTTTTGAAAGCAATAGCTTAAATATGAGCAATGGCATGGGTACAATAGAGACCAGTCATTTTAAGCATAGATTAAGCTAGAATTAGGAACACAAAATGCCAACCAAGAGACAAGCATGTATTTATGCATTAAAAAGTGACATAGAAGTCCACTGTCATAAGAATATTTACTGGCGTGCAGTAGAAAAAGTATAATATTTTGTCATATCACTAAAAGTAATCAGAAACATTAGGCTTGTATTTTTTGTTTCCAAATTTAACAGCGCTATGATTTTCTTGGTCAACATTATTTACTTCTTTGTCCCCTTCAAAGACCCCAGCATCATCAATAAAGAAAATATAATTATCTGCACAACACATCAAGATCTTCACAGAGCCCCATAAGTTCACAGTATGACCCTATTAACGAGAGGGTTGCATCTGTTCCTAAAATTGTACTGACCATATTGAGTCTGAAGGCATGAAATTCTAGACCAGATCATGATTAATACTGTAAGACAAATCCTCTCTGTGTAATTTCTAAATCTCTTCCTTTCTCAGCATTAAAAAAAAAAAAAAAAATAGAAAGTCCTGCAGGATGGGGGGAGGGAAGAAAAGGGGTCAAATCTAAGTAGATTTCAATACAGTCTCAAAACCTAGAGCTGATTTTAAAAAGTATCATAATTTATGTAGTGTGCAAAATCTTGAAAATGAAGAATTTATCTGCCTAGCAGAAAAGAAATGGAAACTTTCAATATTTCCAAAAGAGAAATACCAAAGTATCTCATTAAATTGCCCAGCTATTGTGAAGTCAATGCATCATTGTTGAGAATACTATTTTGATTTATATACCATGTCAAACAAACAGCTGTGTCAAAACCAAGCAACTCCATCAAACCAAGCACTAACTAAATGTTGTTGAAAATTGTAGCAAAAGGGTTGCTTCAGTTCGCAACACCTGTTAGTTTTGTGAACATTTATTTACCAAATCTGACATCAACTAATTGTTTGGCAGAACAGCTTTTACAGAATAAAGGAAAAAAAATATCTTAATAGATAGCAGCCGCTCTTCCCCAACTTCCATTCTCAAGCTGATCTACGGAGTTGCAAGAAAGACCCGCATCTTTCAGGGATATGAAAGCAGACTGAAGAAGCAGTAAACCCTCATCAGGTTGAATTCTAATGTACAGCATCACCAAACATAAATTTCATAACCAAATCATCATTGCATGCTAACTCTGCAAAGGACTCTGCCTCCATAAGTTACTGTCAGGCCAGTCCCTTGCCAAGTTTGGATTTTGTGGTCTCACAGAACCTAGCCTGCGGTTCAGAACTACATCAGCATTTCCGTAAGTGCTAACGTTCTCCTTGTAGCAACAGAGTAAGGTGCTTAATGCAAATCTGCTCACTATTCATACTAGTATACATGATTGTGAGGCTTATCAAAAAGGAAAAAGTATCAACGGACTCAGGATTTCGGGGGGGGGTGTCGGTTTCAGCTCCTCTGTGCATGAGAGGACAACAGAAACATGAGTGCACGCTGTGCCGTTCAGTACTACTGACAATCACTAAATTAAAAAAATTAATAATAATAATCACAATTTAAAAGTTAATACCTCAGTGAACTGTTAATGTCAACCTGCTCCATCAACAATGAGAAAGAAGGCACATGTGACTGAGTATGCTTACTTAATCCCAGTACTTCAGACTGATATTCACCTTTCTCAGAAGTCCCTACTACAAAGGAAAAAAATACTTCAGTTGGTACAAGCACTAGCTCTTATCTTCTGTCTCTTTCAAGGGATCAACTGATAACTAGTAACAGAACAGCTTTCCATTCTCTGACTGTATCCTCCAAAATCCATAAAGTACCAGGAGGAAGTTTCTGGGGATAACCTAAAATATTAGGGGGGGGACTATCAGGAATTCTTGAACTGTCTCATTTGTGTAATATCTATATTCTACTAAAGAGGAACTTGTCACATGGGCAAGTCATTTTATCACCACTGAACAAGTTGCTTATATCTGAAATTGCAATTAAAGGGGCTTTTATTTATTTTGCCCCATCTGAGCTCGCTCTAAGGGTCATATTTCAATTTCAGTTACTCTTTAATTTTCTGTTTTGCAAGGGCAAGAGCAGATAGGCATCCCAAGTCATAGGCGTGCTCCTCCCAGAACTCTGCTATCAGACACTTGGCTCTGCTCAAGGAGGGAATGACATTCATTCCACTGTGAAGTGGATTTAGCTATGTGAACAAGCAGAAACTCTAATGAGTTTAAACTTGTTTTCTTCAGGGCTCAGAGCCAGCATTTCAACTCTTGCCAAGATAATTATTAACATGCTAATTCAGAACTCCACTGACCCAACTGTCCACCAGACAATGGTGCTGGGATTAAGGTTAGCTAACCCTAACATCAGGGGTTTTTCCAAATCGTGACTGCTGATCCAAGCACCCTGGCTCCAGATCCCAGTGCTGACTCTAGAACTAGAACTTCAGAACATAGCAAGTCAAAAACCAAATCTAGCTGTTACACCTTTGCATCAATTAGACAAGCTTGATGGTGGTTCAGGGATACAAATAGATATCCATCCCTATGGCAGAGAAAAAGACAACTTCCACAAACTTTAGTCAAACAACACTCTGTGGCCTTTAGTAGTTCTTCCCTGAGTTTGCCGGTTCTTAATGCATATTAAGAAAACTAATGCAAATAGCACTGTGAAGGTTTTTCATCCTCAGCAAATCCTTGTTTACTTCACCATCTCTGCCAACAACCTGCAACAATTTTGAGAAATATTTTCTACTCCCACAACACAGTGAAACTCCCTTGGAACTAGAGGATCAGTTCCAGTGCTTACCTGCTGGAAATTTCACCCCAGTAGCTAGATGGGATTCATGCTTCTTTGTTCACCTGCTCTTAAGTGATATTTTTAGGAAATAACATTTCCACATAAGCCAATTCCTATCACTGCAACAATTCTGTTAGCTACAAGGGGAACACTGGCCATACACATTTCCCTATCTCTCCAAAGCCTGTCTCATTTTGCTAGTGGGATTTGAATAAATCCAAAATTAAGTCTTTGCTTTTGCTTACCCGGTTTCACCTATGCTGTGCGTGTTAGGTCACATAGAATATATGACTAATGAAAATGGTTTTATATTATTTTAGTATGAAATCATAACTCAGCATCCCAAGATCAACCCAAAAAACTTAGCTCAGACTTACTGCAAATATTTGCAGTGTTTATACAATTCTGTTCTGTATTTCTTTTTATAGTCAGGACACGGCAAATTTCACGTGCTAGTAGCTTACATGTGTTTTATTCCACCAAATGGTGATAAACAGCTCTTCAGAACAAATCCTAACCACCCCCTGCTTTTGACTATACAAAAAATCATAGTCTTGTAGTTAGATTGTTAATCAATACCACAATAATTTTCAGGAACATTAAAATACCTTCAGAACTGAACTCACAATATCCTTCAGGTTCGGGGCTCTGCACAAGGAATACAGGATGAATCTGGTGCTGCTAGGCCACTCACGCTAAAATTACCATTGGCCCTTGCTCTAAAACATGAACCAAAACACTCTATCCAAGTTGCTGGCGGCTCCATGGAAACAGTCAAAAGGGGACAGAAGCATTATTGTTATCCGCAGCAAAGCTGAGGAGATTTGTTAAACCAATATTCTAGTATTCTATGGCTAAAATGCCATCTGTCTCTTTTTCATACAATTATTTGCCTAGAAGTTGCCATAACACAATGCACACTGAGAAGAACACTACTAGTGAAAATATGAAATCCTGCCCTATCCTGAAAGGAAACGGAAGTTTTCTGGAATCAATATTTTTCAGAATGACATGTACACGGACACAGATTAGACACACTATTTAAGAATGGCAGGATTGTTAGGAAAAGGATGAACTCTATCAACCTGCCCAGCTCATTCAAGATGGGGGTCTAAGAAAACATTTCAGTGGTTTTCTACTTTGAGCATTATTCGAGGCCAATTCTTAGTTGACAAAAAACATGTTTTTGTAAATGTATTTTATGCAGGTAGGGTCACACTCAACCACTGCCAGGGACAACACCTACAGCCTGAAAGAGATACGTTGCAGTTCCCAGAGTTTATGGTATCAGGCTCTGCTTTCTTTGATTTTGATTTTCACAAGCCAGCAAAACCATCTTTTATTTAATTTAAATGCATATAAAAAATTAAAAAACCCAAACAGTGAGGGAAAGTTCATGCCCCATCTTTCTCCTGGAAACTTTTCCTTTTCTTCATTCTAAGGCCATAAACATGGTTATCTATTGTCTTACAGGTATGAGGAGGATATTTTATGTTCGCTACCAAAGATTGTCAGATATTTAAGTAAATTTTCTACTTAGAGTAAGAGGGTTAACTTGTGAAAGTGTTTGTAATTTTTTGCTCAGCTCTTGCTATAGCCAACAAAGGTAAATATTGATGTCAGAATGAGTAAGAAAAATCTGCGTTCTGGCCTCCTGCGTTCACTTTCAACAATGTAGATCTCTACGATGAACCGCTGTCTTTTCTGCACACCTCACTTCCAACCAGATCACTACCATCTTGCAGTTTCTTATCAGCTTGCAGTTCAATATAACTTGAAAACGTGCATTCTCTTCTCCCACCATATCACTATCAATGCCTTGCAGAACCTCATGTATATGTTGCTCTAATTTCCCATGTCCTATATCCCTCTTGCCCTTTCCTTCCATTTTTCGGGAAAAGAATCTGAATAGTCCATTATCTTGGAAGCTCAGCAAAAACTAAGCCAACATGGATTGCAGTTTGTCTCTTTACATCAACTTTTCAGCAGAAATGGAAACACGTATGCGAATATCCTATTATCCATTTCTATCCATCTTTTAGAGTCAAGCTACCTTTAAAAATAAAAGCATTACAAGCAACATTCACTAGAAACACTCACAATTATTCACTTATGAATATACTGTGACCAGAGTTGGTCTTTTTAATTTCTGAATTGTTGTGATTCTTACCCTTCTATCATATGTTGAACAGAGGTTCCTTCAACATCCCTAGAGTCTGTGAGCTCTTTAACAATGGTCCAAAGCAGGACTTTCACCAGGTAACACAGAATTCTTCTTTTCTGTTAATGATCAGCTAAGGGACAAGTAACTGTCATTCCCTGCCCTCTCAACAGAACAAATCAAATTAAAACATACAACGTAACACCATACATGCTGACTTACGTAGCTCTACTCATAATGGGAAGAACAGGACTCAACTAATGAACAGCCAAAATAAAATGAAACTCCTGCTAAATGTAGAATTTATCCTTACAGTTTACTACTTAAAAACTGCCCCTGAAATTTAGAGGGTGATTTTTAGCTGAACTCTGCTGCTTTAAAAATGGAAGCATGAGCTAATAGTGATCAGGGCAGCAGCATTCTCCTCCCATGTAAGCAGGGTTGGATGGGGTGGATGCTCAGCTGGCAAAGGTGTAACCATGCAAAACCACTCGTTAAACCCAGCTGAGATGATGGTTCATACATGAGGTAGCAAAGTAAAAAAAAAAAAAATTAAAAGATTTCACTTATGAGACATTCGGGATACTGTTTTGAACACACATGTTTCCAATAAGGCTGCATCTGAAACCAGAAAAATATCTCATGGTAATTTCTGAGAGATTTTAATATGCATTAAGCTATTGTATATAATTTCAAATCCATTTCCAAAAGACAATGCTTACATCTTCATTGAGTTCGCCTAACACAGGCTACCACACACATCACCAACACTCACTGCATATTCCAGGAAAACAGCAACACGTAGGTTGTGCTGTGACCTACAAAAATGTGTGACGCAAATCAGAAGGGATCTGCTAACACAGAACCTTGCAAACATGGGCTGAATACCACTAGGTCAGTAATACTTACCACTGGATATGCATGGATGCTTATTAGCTATGTCGTGCCCCTGTGTCCAGTAAGTGTTTCACTCTAAACTTACAGGCTCATTCTTAAAAGCATTTCCAAATTAATTAATGCAACCTCTTGCTTAGTTATAAGCTACCAAATAGTAACCAACACAATTGTTCTTTCAGCTGTAAATTACTCAGTGTTCTTCAAGTGCAAGAGTCCCCATATACTCTTAGTTTGTCTAACACTGATTATAACTGATTATAATTCCCCATCAGAGACGGGAGATGAAAAGGGGATATTACTAAGGGTTGTATTAAATTAAAGCAGATTCTCCTAGCTGATCATCCAAAAATGACTGCATCTCATTTTGTTCCTCACCAATGCACAGAGAGAGAATATAGCAGCTTGCAGAACCTTAAATATTAAGTACAAATAAATACAGCGTAAAAAAACTCAATGACTTATCTACAAATAACAGAACTTCAAGAACAAAAATAACATTCACGTTCACAAAAATGTAAGTGTGTATTATGTATTAATACAATTCTAAATCTTTTTAAAATTCATCACTAAAATATTTGTACACCAAGCCTACCCCAAATACATGCAAAACAGTATAGTATTGATTCTTATTAATTACTATCACCTGTAACATTAAGAGTTCTAAGGATTTTGCATACACCATAGAAATGAATAATGAAAAACATTTCTGCATCCATTTTAAAAGAAAATCAACTTAGTGAATTTTAGCAAGACAGTGCACATGCAAAAAAAAAAAAAAATCCAGAAGCCCTGACTCCCCCATTTCTCCCAACTTTATTTGCTGTCACTCATTATTGATTACCCTAAACCACCTGGAACCTCAGTGCAATTTTCAACTGCTGCTGCTGCTTCTTTTCAGTTTTAATTTCCATATTACTTAGACCTTTTGTTTACAGTCTATGCAGTGTAAACATTAACAAGTCTTTTGCCTAAACACTCAAAAAGAATACTATAATAAACAATTTTAACAAAATTCAACAAATAGCTTGACAAATTGAGTACAGGTGTTAAATGGTAACTGTGAGATATTACCTCCTACGTGTAGATGGGAGGAATGCATAAAGTGAAAATAGGAGACAACATGCATTTTAAGATCAGCTGTTCTCAATTAATTCAAAGAATTCACTTTGTTATTTTTGATAAAATAATCTGAGATAATGTTATACTTTGCATTATCATTTTCAACATAAAAGAAGACTTGGCATACCACACCAGCTCTTCTATCTAAACAGTTTTCTCAGGTACATCAGTTTGCTTTATCATTCATCACAGAGTTACATTTCATCCAAAGTTAGAAATGCAACTGTGGTCTATCCAGACTTCATTTGTATTCCTTATTTGTTGGTGTTTGTTAAACTGTTAGCTAAGAGGATTTCATTATGCAGCTATGTACTAAAAGGTTTGCTGCATTTGTTTGCCTCTTTCTTGTTTAACTGTGCTATGTGGATGGTCACATACATCAGTTCACTTTGCCTCTCTTCTGACAACAGCTGATTCAGACTATTTAACATAGGGAACTGGCTGTGATCTTCCAGATAAAACACAGGTCCTAAAGGTTACAGGAGGTGTGACAGTTTCTCAGCTACCCACCCAGTGACCCAAATGCATGGCAAGCAAAGCATACAGCACCATAAATTTTAGCGAGATGAACTGAAAGCCTGAATTCCTGAAAGTGCTTGCATGTCGTTATTTTTAAGTTCACTGGATGTTTTAGAATCCAAATTGCAAACTGTGATCCACACTTTCTGTCATTTTCAGAGGTTGTATTTACACTCATTTATCTTGACAATGCTCAGTGTGGCTAGACTATAGAGCTTTTTCATGACTCTTCCAATACGCTGTTGAATTTTCTATTTAAAGTCCCACCTCCTGGAACAAAGATTTCTAGTCCTCATAGTTTAAAGGAGAAATTTAAATGGACCTTCAAGATACAGGAACTAGAAGTACTAAAAAAAAAAAAAAAAAAAAATTTACATTTTTCTACCCTCATGGATTCTGGATCGTGAGCGCTGATGACACGGAGAATTGCACAGTTGTAGATGATTACTAAAAAGAAGGCAGCAGAGACTGCATCTCTGAGGATGGCAAGATAAATTTGCTATAATCTGCTAAAGACCAGATCTTCAAGTGATAGAGATTTATAGATGAACTTTGAAGAGGTTACCTGCTGGGAATTTGAGCAAGCTATTGATTTAGAAACACATAATGCAAAAATGCCATTATAAATAGTAAAATAATTATTTTTTAAAACCAAAGCATTTGTTTTGCAGTCTTGTAACCCAAATATTGCATTGCCATGCACAAAGATTAAAAAGAAATCTGACAGAACCCAGAAGATACAAAGAATGGTGACTAGAAAGCAATCCAAAATTCAGGTATCTGGTAAAGGACTATTTTGCTGCCTCACAATTTCACAGAGCAAACAGAAAGCATAAATATTGACCACAATTAAAAATGACCATGACTCAGTAGTGAAAGCCAAGTTGTAAGCATCTTCAGTCTCCCATAGTTTGGTTCAAAATAAGAGATTAAAACAAACAAAAAAAGTTATAATTAACAAACTACTTGGATTTCAATTGCTCAAGTTACACCTATGTTATACCAGCGTTATGACAGTAGTATCCATCACCATACCTTTTTTACAGTTGAAGGACTATTTTTATACACTTTTTAAACCACAATATCAACTGTCTATCAAATGGACTAATAGAAATCAAAATTTAAAATTATTCTGGGCATCCTTTTGCCAGTTATGTTTCACAGCATTTTCCTGACATGAATACCCTGAGCCACTTATCCTTTGCAATGACAGAGAAATTATGCAGCATCTTTCCAGCTACACTAAGGTCTTGAAAATAAAATGTCTAGCAGAACCCAGCAAAGATTTACAAATTACAATAGCCAATCAACTCGTTAACACACAGTCATGTTTCAGTTGTACCTTATGTCCAGTTCCTAATAAGTAGGATACAGAATTTCTTATTCAGAAGATTATTTAGCTGGGAATGGCCTCTTGAAGCAGAGGGATTATCAGAAGCCACTGAAAGGTGACAGGGACAAGGTTATCAGAAGGGAGGTTGAGGCAATGCATTAGTATCTGCAACATCACAGAATCTGAAGTTAGGCTTCTGGACACTGTGGAAATACCTCGCTTGAATTCATCTCCAAGGTGAGGGCCATGTCTCTCCGCCTTAGGCACTAACAGAACAGTCAGTCCAAGATCAGCAAGTCAGAAAGGCTGCAGCACCTGTCACTGGCAGCCTGCTCCTGGCTGGAGCTGTGCTGACAACCAGAAAATCCCAGCAGTCCACCACACTGCCACAGTTCTGGGAATGGGACAAGGCCAAAGGCACAATCACATCAACAGCTCCTGGCAGCCACCTCCACCAGGCAACTCCTATGGAAATCCCAACGGAAACTTTCCAGCCTTTTCTCCCTGAGGCTCCTCCTCAGGATTTTGTTCACTGGGGAAGCAAGGGTGGAACAGGCTGCAACCCCATTAACTTGATTAGAATCACAGAATATCTTGAGTTGGAAGGGACCCATAAGGATGATCAAGTCCAACTCCCTGCTCCTTGCAGGACCAGCTAAAACTAAACCATATGACTAAGAGCCTTGTCCAGATGCTCCCTGAACTCTGACAGGCTTGGTACCATGACCACTTCCCTGGGAGCCTGTTCCAGGGACCGACCATCCTCTCAGTTTAGGACCTTTTCCTAATGTCCAATCTCAACTTTCCCCAGTGCAGCTTCATTGCATTTCCTTGTGTCCTACTGCTGGTCACCAGAGAGAAGAGATCAGCACCTTCCCTTCTGCTGCCTCCCCTGAGGAAGTTGTAGACTGCGATGAGGTCACCCCTTGGCCTTCTCTTCTCCAAGCTGAAGAAACCAAGTGATTCCAGCCGCTGCTCCTAAGTCTTGTCCTCAAGACCTTTCACCATCCTGGCCACCCTCCTCTGGGCACACCCTAACAGCTTGATGTCCTTCTTGTATTGAGGCACCCATGCTGTCTTTCGATTGCTACAGAACTACATGTTCTACAGCACCCATGTTCTACCCCCTCTTCAACAATTACCAGCTAACCACTCTCAGACTTCACCAATATCATAACCATTTCCAGAGAACCTCTTAGAATCACCAGATATCTACCTCACTCAAGCATCAATCTAAACTTGGTCAAGTGCCAGCAAAGCTAGCCTTTACAGCACAGCAGGCCTGGATTTGAAATTTCTATGTAGAGCAGCAGGCCAGATCAATAGAAACAAAACCTGAGTCAGAGCAGAAGCAATAAACCTCACATTATTGCTTGAAAAGGGGCAAAACATTCTCCTGGTGAGCCACTCAGACTGCTAGACCAGGCATGATATGAGCACCAGTGCAGAATTTGACCCAGCGCATCAGAGATATTGAAAATGGGACTCCAATGTATCACTTTACAGGGATGCACAGGACAGTATCAGAATGCAAATGTTTTTAAAAATACATCTCATTCTTTTTTTTCTTACAGGGGTTAAAATTAAACTTCTAAAATATGTACTTCTCTATGTTCTAAGGTATACTCAGCATCTTCTATATATTTGCATTCACAGCAAAAAACAGAAACAGACTACAAATAAATATTCAATGCCGTAAGATAGCCCAAATGTACAATCTAGATCTGTCCTAAGTAGCCATAATGAAATTGAGGAACAGCAATCCGGTAATTTAAGAATAAATTGCACATCAGCCCAAGTGGCATGTTTCATCAGTTAATGGCTGTGAAACAAGGCATGTGTTGCACGTACAAAGAGATGCATCTTGCGGGGTGTGTGTCTACAAGAGAGGGTCTTCACCCACACGTCCACAAACACACCAACCCTGACACCCCAAGACACACACAGGTGCATCTCTAAAAAGACACGCTCAGCAAGAAGCCTTGTGCAATGCTGTGCGTATAATGGAACAGGCAAAGATGCACCGCGAGTAAAAATAAACCAGGGGAGTGCCTTTACAGCTGCTCTCCGCTCAGCTGCGCTGACTGCCCACCCCCAGATGCCATCTCACCGAGGCCCAGCCCAGGCTCTGCCGGCTGCAGTGTCCGCACATCACATTCAGCCCTGGAAAAATCCCTTCCTTTGTAACCAGCAATCCCACCCAGCACACCGCACTCAGCACGGGAAGGCAAGACAATGACCAACCTGGAACACAATAGTGCGGGACCGGGGAGAGGCTGAGGTGGCTCCGGCACGGCGCTGCGGGCTGCGTCCTGCCACACCTCTCCCTCCATCTCCTCTCCATCACCACTCCAGCTCGCCTCCCCGCCTCCCCATCACCTCCAGCTCACCGCCATCGCTCCCTCTCCCCCACACGCCGCCGCCCCGGCCCCTCGCCCCGCGCCACCGCCCTCGCCCCGGCCCCCCGCAGCTGGGCGAAGTCATTGTTCCGCCGCCGCGGGGACCGGGCGACCCTCCCGGCCGCCACCACTCACCGTGCCGCGGCCAGGAGAGGATGCCGAGCGACAAGCACGACACATCCATCTTCCCGCCGCCGCGGCGGCCGCAGCGCCCAGCACCGGCCCTGCCGGCCTCCTGCGCGCCGACGCTGAGGGCGGGCGCCCGCCCCGCCGCCTCCCCGCGGCGGAGGCCTGCGCTGCCGGGCCGGGGTCTGCGGCAGGCCCCGCCCCGCCGCCGCAGCGCCCGGCCGCCATGGCAACGCCGCGGCACGGTGAGCGGCGGCGGCGGCGAGGGGAGCCGCGGGGCAGCCGCGGCGGCGGGAGGCGGTGGCAGCACCCGCGGAGGGGCTCCGGCCGCACCCCGAGCCGCACTGCGGCCACCGGCGGGAGCTGACCCCTCCGCCAGCGGGGCCGAGGGGTCTGTCAGGGCGCCGTGCACGCCCTGCCCCGGCGGGCAGTGTGAGAGCCGCTCAGGGTGGGCCTGGCGACGCCGACCGGGCGCTCGCTGAGGGTGACAGGCCGTAGCCCTCGGACTAGAGCTTGGGCGACCACCACAGTCTACGGGGCCACGGCGCTTGGGAGCTCTCCCTTAGAAAACTTGTGTAGACCGGGAGCGAGAGAGGGCCCAACATCCCCACACCTGAAATCGCACCCTAGGCCAAAAAAATGCCTTCAAGAAGGAGCAAGCTGTCAACAGGATGGGTGTTAGACCATGAGGCCGTGAACCTCAACGGAAAGGCACCATAATGTTCTGGGGAACAAACTCCAGCCCAGACTGAGTTAATCAGAACTGTTTATACATCTGAATTAACTGCGAAAGCAGTCACACTTTTGCATAGCCCAAACATCAGTGCGGCAGTCATGCAAACAATGACCGCAGAAGCCTCTGCTCTTTGCGTTCTTCAGACACTTCCTCATCTCCATCCTTCTGAAGACTGACAGTGATATCCCTGAAAGAGGTTGGTAGGCTGACAATAAATATATCAAGAATTCCAATCATTATCCTTTGGGCACTTTACAGAGAAGATAAGCATAGCTATTAGACCTTGTCACATAAGGTGTTAGTTTTTCTGCAAAAATAGACTCTTCTTTTTGTGGACAAACTGAAGACAAATGTGGGATTTGGTTGGGTTTTTTCTAACGACAGCAACATGCAGGAAAAAAATTTGTAAAAACTAAAAGATACTTTAGCTGGGTACTGGATTTGCAGATTATCTCCATTCTATAAAAGTGATTCCCTGGTCAGTGGCAAAATCAGAACAAAACTAGTGACGAAGTCTGAATTTTATTTTTTTCCTCCACCCTGAACACCAAGTTCCATCAGAGTCCCCCTTAACAGGTAGTTGTTAGGCCTCACTTTAAGTGCCAGTGTTTCAAACCTTTACTGTGAAATCTTTCAGAAAAAGAAAGGGGAATCTCTATCCTTTATTGGATGCGGAGGGGAACATGGCCACCGAGGATGAAGAAAAGGCTGAGGTACTTAATGCCTTCTTTGCCTCAGTCTTCAATAGTCAGACCAGCTGCCCCTGGGACATTCATCCCCCTGAGCTGGAAGACAGGGACAGAGGGCAGAATAAACCCCCCATGACCCAGGAGGAAGCAGTTCATGACCTACTATGCCACCTGGACGCTCACAAATCTATGGGGCCGGATGGGATCCACCTGAGAGTGCTGAGGGAGCTAGCAGAGGAGCTTGCCAAGCCACTCTCCATCATTTATCAACAGTCATGGTTAACAGGGGAGGTCCCAGATGACTGGAGGCTTGCCAGTGTGACGCTCATCTACAAGAAGGGCCCGAAAGAGGATCCGGGGAACTACAGGTCAGTCAGCCTGACCTCGGTATCGGGGAAGGTTATGGAACAGTTTATCCTGGGTGCGCTCACCAAGTGTGTGCAAGACAACCAGGGCGTCAGGCCCAGCCAGCATGGGTTCATGAAAGGCAGATCGTGCCTGACCAACCTGATCTTCTTCTGTGACCTGGTGACCCGCCTAGTGGATAAATGAAAGGCTGTGGATGTTATCTACCTGGACTTCAGTAAAGCCTTTGACACAGTCTCCCACAGCATTCTCCTAGAGAAGCTGGTGGCTCATGGCTTAGACAGGTGCACTCTTCGCTGGGTAAAAAACTGGCTGGAAGGCCAAGCCCAGAGAGTAGTGGTGAACAGAGTTAAATCCAGCTGGTGGCCGGTCACAAGCGGTGTTCCCCAGGGCCAATGTTGTTTAATATCTTTATCAATATCTTTATCAATGCTCTGGATGAGGGGATCGAGTGCGCCCTCAGTAAGTTTGTGGATGACACTGAGTTGGGAGGGAGTGTCAATCTGCTGGAGGGTAGGAAGGCTCTGCAGAGGCGTCTGGACAGGCTGGATCGATGGGCCGAGGCCAACTGTATGAGGTTTAACAAGGCCAAATGCTGGGTCCTGCACTTCAGTCACAACAACCCCAGGCAACGCTACAGGCTTGGGGCAGAGTGTCTGGAAAGCTGCCTGGAGGAAAAGGACCTAGGGGTGCTGGTTGACAGCCAGCTGAACATGAGCCGGCAGTGTGCCTAGGTGGCCAAGGCAGCCAACAGCATCCTGGCTTGCATCAGGAGTAATGTGGCCAGCAGGAGTAGGGAAGTGATCATCCCCCTGTGCTTGGCTGTAGTGAGGCTGCATCTCAAGTACTGTGTTCAGTTTTGGGCCCCTCAGTACAAGAAGGACATTGAGGTGCTGGAGCGAGTCCAGAGAAGGGCAACAAAGCTGGTGAAGGGTCTCGAGCGCAACTCTTACGAGGAGCGGCTGAGGGAACTGGGGTTGTTTAGTCTGGAGAAGAGGATGCTGAGGGGAGACCTTATTGCTCTCTACAACTACCTGAAAGGAGGTTGTGGTGAGGTGGGTGTTGGTCTCTTCTCCCAAGCAACAAGTGATAGGACAAGAGGAAACTACCTCAAATTGCTCCAGGGGAGGTTTAGGTTTGATATTAGGAAAAATTTCTTCACTGAAAGGGTGGTCAGACATTGGAACAGGCTCCCCATTGAAGTGGTGGAGTCACCGTCCCTGGAGGTGTTCAAAAAGCATGTAGACATGGCACTTCCGGGACATGGTCTAGTAGACATGGTGGTGGTGGGTTGACGGTTGGACTTGATGATACTAGAGGTCTTTTTTGACCTTAAAGATCCTATGATTCTATGAGAAGGAAACCCAGCACTAGAAGCAGAGGTCTCAGAGCAAAGACACTGGCACTGTATGCCTGACTCATGGCTGACCAGTTTGTCCTGGCTTCAGCTTCCTCACCCGTAAAGTGGAGGCATTTAGTTTTTCTCAGAGTGGTGTAAGAGATTCAGTAATTTTAATTTTTTTTTCATTTTGTTTAGCAGGACCTGTAACATAGTACCAAGGGATCCACATGAGCATGAGATGCATATAGTAGAGCCTAACACTTACCAAAGAGTGCAATAGGTTCCTCTGTTCAGCCCCACATGAACTCTGTCCTTACACACCTAAACTCACCTCAAAAGGAAAAGCACTTGCCATTTATATGACAAGCTCTAAGAGCCCGAAGTGGAAGATGCTATAAATGGGCTTTATAGAATTACAGTGTTTTCATAAGAAAAATCCCATGGGCAGTTAACACATTCAGTGATTGGGGGAAAAAAAAAAAAGCTTCAATGCCCAAAATAAACCAAAGTTCTGTTTTTTAAAAGATGCTGTTTGTATATGTCTAGCCTAAATGTTTTATTTTGCATGTCTTGGTTATTGATTGCATAGCTCTGGAAATGGCCTTCTGAGGCCAATGGAAGGTCTGAAGTACATCGAAAAGGGAAAAAACAACTGTGAAGAATACTAGGGTGCATATAACATGGCATGATTCCTCTGGGACTGCAGGCACAAAGAGACCGTAACATTAGCCTAACAGGTTCTGGGAGGGTCAGTTCAGTGTCCTAGGGCAAAGAGTCAGCAAAATAGCAATAGCTTGTAGGCCTCTTCCTCTGTCTGCAGGCTCCTTAGGAGGCAAGGCTGTGCTGTCATAGAACAGTTTAGGTTGGAAGGGACCTTAATGCCCATCTAGTTCCAACCCCCTGCCACGGGCAGGGACACCCTCCACTAGCCCAAGTTGCCCAAAGCCCCATTCAACACGGCCTTCCAGGGATGGGGGAGCCACAGCTTCTCTGGGCAACCTGTGCCGGGGCCTCACAACCTTGACATGGAAGAATTTCTTCCTAATATCTAATCTAAATCACCCCTCCTTCAGCTTAAGGCTATTCCCCCTTGTCCTGTCACTCCCTGCCCTTGTAAACAATCCCTCTCCAGCTTTTCTGTAGGCCTCTTTAGGTACTGGAAGTGGCTCTAAGGTCTCCCCAGAGCCTTCTCTTCTCCAGACTGAACAATCCCAACTCTCTCAGCCTGTCTCCATAGTAGAGGTGCTCCAGTCCTCTGACCATTTTTGTGGCCTCCTCTGGACTCGCTCCAACAGCTCCATGTCCTTCTTATGTTGGGGGCTTCAGACCTGAAAACAGTACTCCAGGTGGGGTCTCATGAGAGCGGAGTAGAGGGGGAGAATCCCCTCCCTTGACCTGCTGGTCACACTGCTTTTGATGCAGCCCAGGACACGGTTGGCTTTCTGGGCTGTTGGCACACATTGCCAGGCTCATGTTGAGCTTCTTGCCCACCAACACCCCCAAGTCCTTCTCCTCAGGGCTGTTCTCAATCCATTCCCCACCCCGCCTGTTTGAGACCATCTAAGGAACCTGAAGATGCACAAGTCCGTGGGACCTGATGAGATGCATCTACAGGTCCTGAGGGAAGCGGTGGATGAATTTGCTCAGCCACTCTCCCTATTTGAGAGGTCATGGCAGTCCAGTGAAGTTCATGCTGACTGGAAGAGGGGAAACATAACCCCCATTTTTAAAAAGGGAAAAAAGGAAGACCTGGGCAACTATAGATCAGCCAGCCTCACCTCTGTGCCCGACAAAATCATGGAGCAGATCCTCCTGGAAACTACACTAAGGTACATGGAAGATAAGGAGGTGATTGGTGACAGCCAACATGACTTCACTAAGAGCGAGTCATGCCTGACAAATGTGGTGGCTTTCTAGGACAAGGTTACAGCGTTGGTAGATAAGGAAAGAGCAACTGATGTCATTTACCTGGACTTGTATAAAGCATTTGACACTGTCCCACATGACATCCTTGACTCTAAATTTGAGAGACATGGATTTGACATATGGACCACTCAGTGGTTGAGGAATTGGCTGGATGGTTTCCAGTGTCAAAGCGGAGATCATGTTGCAGCTGTGCATGCATCTGGCCATGGGTCCTGGTGGCCTGGATCACAACTTGCCTTCCCAGCTGGACCTCAGTGAGCCTTGTCACTGTGGACCTGCCCATCAGCAGGGCCTCCCGGCTGTCCCAGATTAGCATCCCGTGCCAGTCCTGCTCACCTCACCCGGGCACTGTGGGGGAGGCCCCTGCCCTGTCAGCCTTCCTAACGCAGGGGTCCCAGTTCTCCACTCCCTAGGGGAGCCCACGCTGCACCCTGACATGCACCAACAGAGACGGCAGATATCAGCACCACCACTGAGCCTTTCTGATGATGTAGGTTGTTATAACCATCGTACTGGTGTACAGACCTCCCTGTAAGTGTATAAATTCTGCAAAATGCACAGTGGAAAATAGTTTAACAGATGGGATTGAGAGACCTTTTCCTTTACCTCACAAATCATAATTTGGGAGAATAGTACTAACAGTGCATGTGTGTTAAGAAATCCAGATTTTGCTCGTTCCAAGGGGGACTCTTAAAAGAGCATTACATTGCATTTTTCACCCCAAGTTGAGAAGTGTGGTAGCTACCCAACAGAACAAAACAGCTGAGAAGATACTGATGGCAAAATTAACCAATATCTTACTAATTTTTGTTACACATACCAGATTGCAGAGCGATACAGTTATCACAAAATTCTAGGCATGCAAAATAATCAGAAAGGTCAAACGGAGACTGTTCCACAGGCTGCCATGCAGCACAATGAGCATCAAGCAATTCCCATCACAGACTTGAGAACCAGCAGTAAGAGGCTATCATCCCTCTCAAACCCTACTGGGAGGTTAAGGGTAGCACCAATATTTGCATGCTTGCAAAAGCAGGAAAATTATTAAGTAAAATTGAGCCTTAGCAATGGTACTCACTTTATACTCCAAAGGCAAAAAAACTTCTGAACTCTCTCCAATTTGTCCTGCAGGGAAATTCCTTTCTGCTGCCAAATCTGATGATCAGTTTAACTCTGAGCATTTGATCAGTTTCCCTTTATTTGACCTAGTCTATTAGTAAGAGTCTGTTAGAGTTTTCTCACTGATTATTTATTATAGATGTTATTTAGGTCATCTTCTAACAGTGATTCTGTCAATACACTTTACACTTCCAATCAACTAATGCATTAAGCTGCCTACACAGAATGTATGACTAATTTTAGGTTAGCCTGTTTCTTCAAGGTTTTTTTGGTGTAACATTACTATGGTCTGGACCCTGTCATTTTTAATTCAAGGGGAACTAATAATTTCAAAGAATAAGAATCTGGCCCTGTATATTCACAACAGTATACAGCTTTTTTGGTTTTGAAAGGGTCCACTTATTTCAAACTGTAGATCTTACAATATCTCAACTGAAGAAAGTTACATAATAGCAAAGGGCATACAAGTTTTGGGCACACATAACAAAAGTAAAGAAATGCTTCAATTTATTAAGGAAACACAGATGGGAGAAAATGGCAGCACTCCTGGTCTG
Organism: Balearica regulorum gibbericeps; assembly: GCF_011004875.1. Classification (NCBI taxonomy): domain Eukaryota; kingdom Metazoa; phylum Chordata; class Aves; order Gruiformes; family Gruidae; genus Balearica; species Balearica regulorum. The sequence goes on from NC_046197.1 coordinate 21,654,445, forward strand.
AAAACATTTCAACTACTCTTGGAATTAAAAATGTTTCTTTTCTGACAAAATACTAATTTTCTAAACAAGCAAATAAATTACTAACCTAAAGTCTCATCACTGAGGCATACGCATTAGTAGATGTCATCAAATACAGAAATCATGTTGATGAATATATGCATAAGTCCTGAGTAGTTGCTTATTTCCTTCTTCCCTTATTTGCTCTCAACAGACAGGATGCTTTCCATATGACTGCGTGTGCTTCGTACAATACCTGTACTCATTTGTGTGAATAATACAATGCTCAGGCAAACAAATAGTTACATAGATATTTAATCTTTACTATTAGCTATTTTTGATAATTAGAAGGTAAGGCTTTAAGTAATGCAAGAGAGGCCACACTGGGCAGCACCTGAGCATGTAGTTCAGCACACGCAGCCTTCAACCACCTCGTCAGCATCCTTCAAACGTACTGTTGCACGGTCCTCTGCTCACTGCTGCAGTAACAGAAAACTTCCAGTATTCAGCAGCCTCAGAAGTAACGTGCTTACCAGCTCTCTGCCAGCAGCAAGGCTGATAGGAGCTGGGAGGTCTCCCAGGACGGGTGTCATGTAATCAGAGGTGGATAAAGAGCCCAGCGCATGCCTTCCTCTGACCCACAGTAGCAGATGTGCACAGGAGTCCTGCTGGAAGAAATCAGGGGTTTTCCCTCCCTACTCACAAACATCACAGTATTTCCAAAGAAGGAAAGTTTATGATGCTCCTCCACACTCCCCTGCTGGTTTATACTGCTAGCAAAATAGTTTAGCATAAACATCTGCAGATTATCTGTAATCACAGATTATTTATAATACATGAATATATTCATAGTTGTTTTTTCATAATTTATAACCCAAAATGTATACAAACCTTAAGTACTTCTTAAAAGACCTCCAGGTTGTATCAAGCTTACAAGTTGTAACTGAACAGCACAGAGACTTTGGCTGAAGTAATCTGAGGTCATAGGTCAAATGGACATCCCAAACTGTTGGTTGTTTTTCACAGGTCACTGCTCAAAACAAAATCATATTCCTCACATGCGGGTGAAGCCCAAACATAACACTGTCTTTGTCTGAAGGGCACTAAGTGTCAACAAGCAAAACGATTCGAGTCAAAGTCACCAATGTTATTAACCTCCATCCTTCATGGCCTCAGTGAAATTGTGAACTAGGTACATGTCCAAGGAAATCTGGTTAACAGCTATTCAATGTAAAAGACAAGACAATGAACAGGACAGGTGATAAAAGCAGCACCTGACAGCAGATAACCAAGAGCAGAGCTCTAACACACAGGTTGATGGGCCATTAAAGGAACCACCCAAGTGCAACTCTGGAGATTCAGCCAGGAGCTTTGTAACCAATAAGACTATGGTTAATTATCAGGAAAGGTCTCATAGGCAAGAACAAATTTATTTTAAGATGCCTGAAGGGGATTGCAGGACCGCTTAAAACATATCATAAGATGTCTCGGGGAACGACCACAGACCCCAAGGGAGGCGGTGAAGATGGGTCAGGGAGAAACAAGCATAGGAAAATGGGGGGTGAGGAGTGAGAGTTGACAGACAGGGGGAGGCAGAAGAGCCACCAACTGCACACAAGTAGGCTGCTGATCATTCACCTTTGTCTGGCTGAGACTTACAACTCATCACCATAGTGTGTTCTACACCTTTATTAATTAAATAGTATTGCAGCCTGTTTTCTCTGTCATTGCAGTCCTTACTGTTTGTATACATACATGAGTGTTCCAACAGCAACCCTAACTGGGACTAGCCAGCAAACAGATGAAACCCAGAATCTGTAAATACCCTAGGTCCAGGGTTGAGACTGAACAAGATACCCAAGATCTAGTCGTGGATATAGAAGAGACTCAAGGTCATGGGCAGCGACTGGAGAGACCAGAGAATGTGAACACATACTTGAATTATATGCTCCACTAGCAAACTTTAAGCAAGTAGGAACAGGATCAGGCCACTTCTATGGTTTCTGTTTTCAGCAAGTGCATCTAAGGGCACTGTCCTCTTGTTTATGTTAATCTGTTAATTTATGGTCATGTCTGTAGTACATAGGCACATGTGTGCATCTCTAAAATTCACACTTAGTCTTACTATTGGCTGGATAGGTGAACAGGGAGAAGCAGCAGCAGCCCCACAGGGGAGGCACCCCATGTACCATACTGTCCACGAGATGTGGTAATCCTTAACAAAATGATCCATTACAGTTCATCCCATTTCATTTGCTATAGTACACGTGAAAGCTGCACCATAAAGAAGCACAAGGACAGTACCTTAACCATTAGTTTTTTTAATTGTGCTATCCCACCTGCTGCTTTTCTGCTGAAAGCCATAGTATCTGTCAGATCCACACAGACAGAAAGGCAAACAGCTGTCACTTGTGGCTACTTGGAATTCCTCTGACCCTTCTCAGTCCTTCAACATAGACGTGGCACCTATATCTAAGTGCCTATATTCTACTGCTTTAGTGGAACATCTTCTGTTTAGTTCAAGACAAGCAAAAATCCTTACGTAGCCAGGCAAGTAACAGTTTCTGATGTAGACAGCAGTGGTACTACTAAGAGTTCATCCAAAGAAGTTCAGTAAAGACCAGAGGTAACAGGGCAGGCAGATAAAATATAATTCAAATCAAACTTGAATTATATTTTATCTCAAGCACACAAGCTCTTCCAAATCCCTCATTTGGAGTAGTCCTGTATTCTGGAACACATCTGCCCTCTGCATGGAATGACTTGGTAAGAAGTACAGCAGGTTCTCACATCTCAGCATAGGCACTTTCATGTAGGCTGCACCTTTGCCTGTTGAGGCACATCCGTCTTCAGCTGTGGGCTCTAGTAACTCCTACCCTTCAAGTGAAGGCAACAATTAATGTAGAAATTTCACTGGAAAGAAATAAGTGGTTGCAAGCCCCATCTGCAATGTCACAATCAATGCACCGGTTAGAAGTATCAGCATTGTTCATGGTGTTACAGAAGACAGATTGAGCGGGGAGACACGACGCGTGGGAGTGTTGTTGGCAGACAATGATGCAGGGAGAAAAAAGGGAGCGGCAATATCTGTGGATGATGTTTCTCCTTGGTTGCGAAGCTGTAAGATCTGCCGCAGCAGGGCCTTTCCTTCTTCTCTAGTCTGAAAAGAATTTGTAAAAAAAAAACAAAAACCAAAACAATACAGCTATGGATGGGTGGTTTCTGAATCAAATTCAGTACGTAAGCAGTGTAAGTTATACTACTATGTCATTCTGTAAGGCTGTAAGCTATAAAACACATCCTCATTTCTTTTTTATTCCGCTAGCTAAAAAGGTTAAGGTATGTCACTTTTTTTTTTCTTTCTTCCTTTTACTCACCTGATTTGCATATGTTACTTGGGTATTTCAGACAGCAGTACCATCAACCACTGAAGCTGCCTAAATATTCCAGTGAAAAGCAGATTGGAGAAGCTTCAAATAAGCTGAATTCAGGTTCTCCGGAGTTCCAGACAGCTTTCTTAAGGATAGGCCACACACCCTGCACTCATGGCTAGTGTCTACCACTAGGCTGAAGTTAAAAATCCCAAACTGCCCACTTACAGATACAGAACATCTCCGAATATGGAGTCACATACAAACCCCATATACTATTATATCCCCTGCACTGTCTACACACAGAAGGTGAGAAAAAAAAAAAAAAGAAGTTATGTGAGTACCATCACAACACAGCGCGTGGGAACCTGTGACCATTTAACCACCTCCTCGAGCCTCAAGTTCTTTTATTTAGTGAACACCAGTAAGACATGGTTCACTTTTACTATCTACACCGTATTCCATTATTTTAGTCAATCATAAGCAGCATTAGTGACCAGGTGTACAACACCACCACTCAGGATGTGACCTGCATGACAGACAGCCCTCACTCCTCCAATAAAGGATTCCTTCTACTCCAAGGGGAGCAAAGCTCAAGTTCATAGATCCCCTAAGAAACACCAAAGGTTGCACAGCTACTCACATCATTGAATGCACAGCATTTCTGAGCACACGCTGAGGCTTCATCCCAGAGCTTACACTTGAAGTAGTACTGGGCTAGGTAACGGAAGGCAGTGCTGACCTCCAGGTGCTCCACTATCTCCTGCAGTGAGGGGGGTAAAAACCATCATCTTTGAGTGCCTCCCAAGGTAGTTTTACCCCAATGCTTACTTCTCCTTTTATTCCCAAGATCCCATCTTACCCCACAGGAATAGATATCCTGGATGTATTTGATATAGCACTGAGCTGCCTGTTCAGATTCATTCAGCTGTTCGTGCAGCCTAGAAAAGGAGAAAAATGGGCCACTGGAACAAGACTGCACTGTCAAAGACCTTCTTGGTCTATGAGAAAGTACCTACTCAACCTGACCTAGACTAAAGCCAGGTCTTTTCCTTCAGAATTTGCAAGACATGCACCATGTACTGCCCCCCATGGAAAGAGATGATCCAGCTTGAGAACATTTAGATTACCAGGAAAGGAGCCAGTCAGATACTAACTGCTAGAAGCAGTGGCAACCGAAGCAGTGGCCTTTGCTTATTCTGTTATATTTTAAAGCTTTTAACAAACCTTTGCTATCCTATTAACTGGCTATTTCCTCCAGTGCTTCTTCCCCTGCAACATCCCAAAAGTCTCTGTACAGCAGCTTCACCTTTCACTTGCTCTTTTCCTTCCCCTTCACATTACTTTATGCCCACCAAAAATTAGTCCTGATGTCAGTGTTCACATTTATTCCACATTAGACCATTTCCCAATGTTACAACCATATACTGGGGGAAGAGGGAATTTAAAAAGAAAAAAAAAAAAAAATCAATCTACAATTTTGTACTTCATCTACCATCATGGATTGCTTTAAGTTTCAATACAACAAATATAACTGCTAGCATTGCCTGCTCACATCACCTTAGGATTCAGAGGTCCCTTGCAACCAACATTATGCTATGATTCCCTCCAGTTATCCTGAGGGAAACTTACAGCTGGACACCAGAATTTGCAGTCACAAGAAACCCAAAGATACCCATTATTACATAGCTCCAGAAGTAATACTACCTAACAGAAATTCCACTTGTTTTACATTTAGTATTTTATCATTAGGTATCAAAGCGCTAGTTGCATCTAACACGATATTGGCAGTGATAATACATACTCACTTTGCTAGTTTCACCAGTGCCATTTTCTCCACATCTCCCACAGCATAAGCTCTCCAATAGCACTGTCAAGGAAGGAAAGTCAGTCCAGCACACCACAAAACCAACTCCAGCTCATGACTCATGCAAGTTAGAAACAGAAAACAATGTGGCTTTCCAGCAAAGGGGCATGTATCAACTGTAGATGACTATTTATCAGCTGCTCTAGTTACATTGCAGCAGAGCTTCCCCAGTTGTAACCACCACAAAAATTATTTTAATAAGCTCCTAACAACACACCGTATGCACTTCTGGAAGCAGCAGCTACACAACTCTGCTGTGACTCTACCTAGTGTCCTGGGAAACATCCTAACATCTTACTCCACACAGCAGTTCTCACTTACCTTTTTAGCTTCCACCAACTGATTGAGCTTCTCATAGCATTCTCCTAGAGCAACCAGCATACGAGAATCATTTGGTCTGCAAAAGAGCAATTCCTAATAACTAATAAACTACAGGATTTGAAATAGTGAGACTGCACAAATCACATAGCATTGATGCTCTCCCTTCCCCAACTTAGTTCCTGTGTGTAAATTCCTTAGCTAGTAGCAACCACTTGAGTGTGAATGTCAATAAACATGGCTCTGTTCTCAAATCTACCTGAGCTGGTGGGCCCGTCGATAGTAATAGAGGCAGTAAAAAGGCATTTTGAGGATTTCATAGGTTTGCCCCAAGCCATACCATGCTCTGTAGTCCCTTTTGTTCACCTCTATTGCATGTCTGTCAAAGAAAAGGAAATAAACTAGTCAGAAAGCAGTCAGGATCAAAACCAAGACAGAATTCAGCAAGACTAACAAAAAATAGAAGATACTACTTCAAGTCCTTACGTATGCAGACTCAAACATTGTTTTGTGCTGTACGTGAGCGATACCTATAAGCCTGGATAGCTGCAGATGTATTCTTCATTTCCATATACTCATGTCCCATGAGTGTCCAGGCTCCCAGGTAACGAGGATTCAGTTTCAAGGCCCTCTGGAAATAGAGCGCCGCTTTTTCATGCTGGGAACGCAAGCTATAATAATTCCCTAAAGCAAAAGTCACAATGTTCAAATAAATTTTAAAAAAACCACACAAGCAAACAAAAAAACAGCAAAGAAGTAGAGAACAAATGGAAGAGGTATTATTTACTACCTCCTAACTCAAATTATAAAAAGAAAAAGTCCTATTAAAGGCAGATCTGATTCAAACCTCAACACACCCAATAGCACTCTGTTCTCCAGTGTTCTGGTCAATGAATTTCCAGTTGTACCAATCAATTAAGATCCCATTCCCCTGGCCTTAAGACTTACGTCATGATTAACATTAATTTCCTGGTCCTGACACACCATTATTTCCACTGGAGTTTCAAGACTATAAATAAAGGAATTATCAGCTACGTGGACCTTCACAATGATTTCCTCAACTCCTTTCTGCACTGATAGTATTACAGCAGCTCTTTCAGAGAGAAATGAGGGAAAAGGGTACTCTGTCATTTGGTCTGTTTTTTAGGCTGCTTGAAACCACATTCACCAAGTGGTTTTGATAGTCTTGCTGGCTGATCATTTTCACAAGTGTTTCTAAGATTTCCTTGCACAGCCTGCAGACAGTATAACAAACATAAAAGAGCTGGCTCTCACCAATTACACAGCAGGTCTCAACACGATACTTGTCTATCTCACAGAGATTGTGAGCCAGGTAGCTCAACTCAGGCTTCATGCTCTAGTGAAAGACAGAAATGAAAGTGATGAGAAAAGGAGCGTGTTACAGTTTCAAAGAAAACTTTGGCAGTTAGCAATGCATACACTGCACATATTTAATGGAGTTGTGAGGCAGTAAGCAGAAGCTGAAAGTCTATATTCAGACAGGCTAGACAGAACCAGCTGCTTTGCCAGTGTTTAACATACCTCTGATAAATACCATCATTATGGATAGGCAATAGAAAGAGTGCTTACCCTTACGTATAGCAAGTTGGAGAAAGTGTCCATGTTTTCTATCCTGTAAGGATCTTGTTTCCTTAGCTCGTTAAAGATGGATAAAGCTTTGTCAATATCTGAAGAACAAACAGCAGATGGGAGAACAAGAACAATGCAAGCTTGGCATTCATAAAGGGGCTCATTCCTACTAGTTAGTAAGTATCACTGACCTCGGATATTGTGGTAGGCAACTGCAATCTGAGAGATGATGTAAGTGCTTTTGGAAAATCCTGCATCAATGAGACACTGATACTTCTGCAGAGCCTCCTCTATCAACTGCAGCTCTGTGTAAATGTGTGCAAGAAAGAACTCTTTCATCCATGTATCTGGCAAGGACAGGAACTTCAACTAGCAAGAACCAAAGAAGAGGAGGAAGAGATGACAATCAGTAGTATTCTAAGCCACTTGCAGCAAAGAATCTATTATCTTCCCTCCTGTGATTTAGTAGATACTCTTGAAATAGGAGGCTTTCCCGCAATCGCTTTCTTAAGCCATAACACCAGTTACAAAAGAGCAGTATTGGGACCAAGAATTAATATTAGGTTCTTCCAAAGGAGATACTAAATAATGCCTATAAATTGAGACTATTGAAACTGAAAAGGAGCATTAAGACATCCAGTCTAAAAAGCAGTACAAATGGACCACATAATTATATTTAGTCACTCCAAATCTATTCCCATGACTGCTGAAGTTGCAGAAGAACTGAAGCCATTTCATTTGGTCCATCAGTGAAGGAATTATTGTTTTCAAATCTGACAGCAGCTGGCTTCTGCTTCAGCCACTAGCCTTATTTCTCCGTTAAATTCAGAAGTCCTTTGAAAGACTGTATTTTCTTCCTATGTTTGAACATCAACATCACATCACTATTTTTGATAACCTAAGTGAACAGACTCCAAATAATCTCATCAAAAATGCATTCTCCTTTTTTTTCCACAAATCAGTAAGGCTCACTTTTGTGCCACCTCTACTTTTTTTTTTTTTAAATACTCCACCAGCCAGAACTGACTGGAGAATTCCAGGAGCTGTCTTGAAATCCCATGCATAAAGAAAAATAATCTATTTTGGTTTTATATCAAGTTGAATTCTTTGATACAGTTCATCTCATATATGTGGTTTTGTATTTAACGAAGGGAACACCTACATTAGTGTTTTAGTTTTAAAAGCAGTGATTCTGTATATCCTTTGAGGCCACCAAAAATGCTCAATAACTGTGGAACTAGAACCAGATTAAGCAAAAAAAAAGAAAAAAAGAAAAAGAAAATGTGAAGTATCTTAGGAGGTTCTCCTTCATGTGACAAGGCAATAACCCTGCTGACAACTACTTCAGAACACATGAATTAGCCATGTCTTAAACCACTTTGTGGGTGAATAAGAAATTAACTCTGCCCATATAAAGATTCTCATGCTACAACACGGCAAGCAATTAAAGAAAAAAAGGCTTTAACAACATAATTTACAACCTTGCGCTGTCTTGCCTGAGAGAGTCTCACAAAATAAAGCAGTGTAGCAACTGAACCACTGGTTACTGAATGAGGTTAAACTCTGGAATTTGTTGCCACATCTCGATATCCCCCAAGTTTTACCATCTCCTTATCTGTAATCAAGTTGCAAAGTTCCAGCCAGGCTCCCCAATGCAAAGGTAAGACATGGGCAGCTTCAACAAATACATCTATTGCTTCTTTCACCAGGTCCAGCTTCCGCAGCACGACACCATATCTGTAAAGAAAAGTTATCAAGTCAACAAGAATGATAAAACTCTGCATATCTATATAAATACATTAGATAAACATGCAGACACTTACAAATAAAGGCCAAATCCATCCAGTTCCCGTGCCTTGTGTTTCTTGCTGAGCTCAACTCTCAATTCTCTTAGAGCTTCATTTTTCACCTGTCCTTTTTCCAGAGGTCCTGCATGAAGAAAAAGTCAAACAGCTAGCTTTCAATCAAGATTCTTACCACAGCAATTATGAAGTCTAGGTTATATTCAGAATCATCACTGACATGACCTGAAGGCTTATCAGTCTGTGATTATTTTTCTCTTTTTAAAAGAAAATCACTTAGTGTGATCACCTGCTTTAACAGAAAAATAGATGAAAATCTGTAATCTGTACTAAGTCAATGAATTGAGAGAGAATGAAAGAAGTTGTGTTACAGCACACTATTATTCAAAAATTGAGAGGAAAGCCATAAAACCAAGATGATTTACATGAAGAGGCATTACTGGAAGCTTCATTATATTGTCTTGTGTTCCTTGACACCAGAGACCTACCCAAACTATCCACTGTCTCATCATCCTTCTTCTTTTCCCCTGACTGTGGAAAAACAGAGGAAAACCATGATTACATTACAACAGCATATTCCTTATGTTTGTTGCAATATTAGCAGCAGTATGCAAAATGAGTTTTCACAAACATCACGGTTCTAAAAAGAACACTTCTACCGCCCTTCCCCCCAAACAGGTAATTTGGACTTCTAGGTGGTCATTTGGAATAGAATTGGCAAAAAATAAGGTATGCCAGGGAGGGGTAGGAAGCAGAGGAGTTCAATGCTAAAAGGTGACTTTTCTTTCTATCTTACCAGGTATCGAGAGTACATATACAAGAAGTAAGCTTTCTGACTCTTGCAGCCCCGTAGAAAATAGGCAGCCCTTTCATATTCCTTTAGATCAAAGTAAGACTTGGCTAACGTGTAGGCATCCAGATCACGAGCATCCTCCTGCAGGGACACAGAAGAGTTCTGAGACCTCAGAAACTCTGACGTTCTTTAGAAAAATCACCCAGTTACAAATATATCCATGAAACTGCTCTGAAAGCTAAAAATGTAGTTTATTCATCCTCAAAGACGGTTTGAGTGCCATTAGAAAAGTCTCTCCATTCCCTTACATAATCAGATCTCTAGTTCTCAAACAGTGAGTACAGACTAGTTAGAAACATTTAAAATAAGCAGTGCAATTCCAAAACACAAATTGTGGGAAGCTACCAGAAGGCATGAATTAGCTGTTCAATGAGTATGAATAACCATAAATAAGAAACCTACTCCAGAATTCCCTGTCAAACAATACTAACCCGCTAGCTTAAACACAAACATTTCCTTGATAACTATGCCTTGAACTGCATTTATGACATGTTACACTGCTGGAATTTAACAAAACAGCCATGTACCTAAAAGTCCTAGTGTACACCTACGGAGGTGGGGGTGGAGACACAACTTGTCTCTCTTGTGTCCCAAGGAGCACAAGCTTAATGGCACAATGTAATTTGTATTACAATAGATTTTGACCTTGGTAAAGATGAATAAAAATAAAAATTAAGTAGCGTGATTTCAAATTTTGCTTAGAGTATCTCACTCAGGGCACAGCAGCATGTAAAACGGAACGCTTTCACTGCGAAAGCGTATTCAGCTCCGGCACCCCATTAAACATATACTGGAAGGGAATTTCACGGCATCATAAAACAAGCAGCACGCACAACAGCCTCTTGCGCGTTTTTAAAAAGATCGCTATCACATTTGTAGTAGTAGTTGTAGGCAAGATTAAAAAGCAGCCCTGCCAGCAAGAACTACAGCACTTTCTCTTCGGGCTCACAACCCCTTCCACACCCGCGAGCACAGAACGGCCTCAGGCCCGCCCCACCCGGCGGCCGGTACCCGGGCGCGGCAGCGGGCCCCGAGCGGGTCGCGGCGCCGCAGGTCGTCGGAGCCGCGCTCGGCCGGGCCTCCTCCCCGCCCCCCAGGCCGTACCTCCGTGAGCGCAGGGGGCGGCGGCAGCTCACTCAGCGGCAGCGGGTCCAAGGCAAAGGCCAGCTCGGAGGCCCTGCGAGGAGAGAGACCCGTTAGCACAGGGGCCGCTGAGCCGGGGCCCACCCGCCCGCCCGCGGCGCTCACCACTTCCCGCTGTGCTGCAGACCGCGCTCGCGGCTCCGCTCCGCCACGCTCAGCAGCTGCTTCTTGATCTCCCGCAGGTCCGAGAAGTCGCTGCTCCCCAGCCCCGCCGCCACCCCCGCGGCCGCCATCCCGCCGGCGCGCCTCCCGGCCAATCACAGCCCCGCACACTGAGCGCCCTTCCGCTCTATAGACGCAGCCTTCTCCTTGGGTGAGCAAGAGAAGCTGCGCTCCCAATCAAAGGAGGCGCGCTGAGGCCTTGGCGTCTGATTGGCCAGTTGTCGCGGAGCCGCGCTTTCACCGCGTATCGCTCCGCATCGGCCGCGATGCCGGCAGCTGGCCCAGTGTGGCCCGGCCCGGCCCGCTGGGGCGTGGGGTGCTCGACCACCCCGCCTGCGTATCTTCCCGCTCGGAGCGGCCCCGACGCGGCTTGGTGGTGCCGCGGCCTTTCTCGGGGCTGAGGCCGGCTTGTCCTGCCGGGCTCTGTGGCGTAGCCCGGGAGCTCTGTGTTACTCTCGTCGCCCGTGCTGCGGTTCCGGGCGCCGGCACCCGAGCGTGGGTTACACCCCGAGGAATGGGGAGCGGGCCCCGGGGCCCTTGGGGTCCTGCCTGAGGAGCCGCCGCTCCTGGGGCTCCTTCATCCCCTGCACGCTGTCTGGGTGCCTGGAGGCCAGGGCCCTTGCTGGGAAGTATCTCCTTTTGGAGCAGGGAGGCGGAATTGCAGCAAAACAAGATGCTTTGTGAAAGACTAAACATAAGGGTTCTAATTGCTCCTTTACTTTCTGGAAGTGTGGGACTATTTATCGTGGTGCCGTCCTTCCCTCCTCTTTTGTTATTCTTAAGTAGTTTGCACCTGCTTTTTTGCATGCTGTCTGAACATTATTAACTGTTTGGGCTTTGTGCCTTTCCACTAAGGTAAATAATTATCTTTCTTTAACATATGTCTATACTGAGGTGCAGAAGCTAATGTTTTTTGAGGCTACAGAGTGAGGAGAAGCAAGGACTAGAGAAATCTAGAAGAAAGGCCTTTCAGAGAAATCTGAGAACAGGTTAGGACCGTAAGGAGACTTTTTGGAGGGCCTTCCCGCAGTTAATAGCAACTGAAAATCTCATTCACTGCTTAGTGTTCCATTTATTTTGAACTTTCCCTCTCCTTTATGTAATTAAAATTTATCGACTGGCAATGCCTGCTGTTGGATGAAAGCTGGGGACGCAAGTCCGATAACACTGAAGCATCGTAATCATTCTGAGATCAAGAAACACCAAGTTTTCTTCTTTCTAGTTGGTTAGTTCCTAGCTGATAGCAGAAATACTTGTTAGGTAGTGTCTGCGTGCTACCTCGCCCTCAAGTTCTAGTCTTCAGAGTCATCAGATTGTTTCTTAATGGGGTATTTAAATTTGCCTTTGTATTGGTAACACTTCCTAACTTAGTATTATTAGAAAATTTTCACTTGCATACTGCTACTTCCTGTGCTAAAAATCATCATTTAAAAACATTAAGTAGAATCAGTCCTAATACTGGTGTCTCAAGTCTGTACTTTTAACCCAGTATTTTCCTCTCCATTTCAGCTTCTGTTTATTTTCCTGTTATGCTCAGGGAACTTCATTGGAATTACACTAGAATGTAATTTAACTCTGTATCTTTTTTATGGTGTTTGGTTCTAACAGTACAGAAATGTAAGCACTTATTTTAGGATCATTGAGCTCTGCTTTTCCAGAAAGGTAATAGTACACCTCTGTGCTTATTCCAGTATCAGAATGTCAGCTTTAACACTCTCTCTTTTAAAAGAAATTAAGAAATAGCACTGTGAAAATGCATTTTGCCTGTCATTTGCAGGTTACACTTTTATTTTTCTCTTTTTTGGATGGTAAGAGCAGTATATTCTCTGTATCATGAAAGCGTCCTTTATAATCACTTCTTTTATTATAGAAGTGACTTGAATCAGAGGACCCAGTGTTTGAACTGGCTGCAAGCTCACTGGTAGTGAGAGGAGTGTAATTGATTAGCATGAGGTTACCATACTTGATTCACTATGAACATAATGAAAGTTGTTTGGTGGGTTGTTTTTTGGTTTTGTTTTTTTTTGGGGGGGGAGGGGGTTGGTGGGTTTTGGTGTGTTTTTTTGTTGTTGTTTGGTTTGTTTGTTTGGGGCTTTTTTTGGTAAGCTACTGAATGCCACTATTTCTTATTACACGAATCCAGGTTAGATTCTAAGGCTACCACCAGCTTTCAGTTTGTTGATGATTGCTATCACAATTTCTAGGTTGTGACTATGTTGTTCTGGAACCATTTAACCTGGAGCAGCCTGCTAAAATCAAGGTTATCAAGATGACCAAAGGGCATGGGCTGATAGGACAAGAAGGGATCACAGAACCAACAAAATGGGGCTTAAGTGAGGTCACCTTTATCACTTACATGTCAGTGAGAACGTGCCTAAAAGGCACTATTATGGGGAAATCCCCCAAACGCTTTCCAGGAACTTGACGTGCTGGGGTGCTTCTCTAAAGTGCCTGTACACAATGTACAGGTTCTTCTGCAAAGGTTGACAGAAATAGGAATAGCCCAGTTTATTGTTGAAGTGGGAAATGACGGGTTATTTATAGTCTTTCTTAGCCTTTCAACTAGACAAAGCAAATTAGTCCATTGTTTGAAGTCTGATTTTAATATTACGTGTTTTTTTCCTCTCTTAATTTTAGCCAAATATGTTGCAAGTTCGGTTGCAGCTTTGACAGAAAATACTTCTGTTACTCTGCCAGCCTGTATATCTAAAATGTAAATAAAAACTTGTTATTCTTCTTATTACAAAGATGAGTCTAGTCAACACAAAATGCATGACTCATTTCCCATTCCCTCTCTCCTTGCCCACCCCCAAAACACAAATGAAGAGTCAGAATTTTTTTTCTGAAAAATGTTTGTTGTCCTTACAGTCTCTTTTGTGTTCTCCATATCTGGGGATCAGCTGTTAGTGGGCTGTTCTGTATTCCTAGATTTTGTATTTGATATTTGTTTGATAATTACGTTGTTTTAATTTGAGGATGTTCAGTTTTTAGAAGAATTCAATGTGTGATTTTTATTACTTCTGTGTGTGTGAGGTCTGTGAAGTAATTTTTATCGAAGTCTGTTTATCTTCAGTTTTGGGCCCATGGTTATTGCATGCTGCTTTCCTGGCTGGAAGCTGTGACAATATGCTCAAGATGCTGTATGAGATTTCAATAAGAAATACGGAACCTTCTGCAAAAATGCACAAAGTGCTACTTATTTGGATGCTTGCTGAAATCTAGGCAAAATATCCTTTATGTCAGGTTCCTGGTGTGTGCCACTTGGGCAGCTATGCTCTAGCTGTTCATATGATTGTTCTTCTAGAAGAGCAGCATTTCTGACAGGTATGACATACTGAGCCGTTTAGTGAGAAAACATGTTTACTTTTTGGTACCCAACCACCTGAATTTGAATGTGTCAATAGCTGTCACTGCAGTAGCTCACCAGCTGCTGAAATTGTTATTTGTGGTTCCAGCTATTCAGCAGAAGGTGGCGCTTTGGGCTCTTCCCTGAGGCAGCAAGAAAAGGATGAAAAGGATACTCGATGGCTAAGAGTTCAATAATTCAATTTCTCAAGGCTTGCTTCATAATGAGAACTCATAATTCTTCCTGTCATTCCATTGTGTAATAGATGCATCTTTTAAGTGACACCCAGGTCTGGCTTTTAGAGCAGGGACTAATTAAATCCTCTGTGTATGAAAACTGATAATATCTTAGGGAGATACAGATTAACTGAGCTGTACTAACCGGGTGCTGTTGGAAGAGCAGGAGTTTGTTCACCATGTCCTTGCACAGCTACCTGGATGAGATGTCCGTGGTAACAAAAACCAATGAAGGTCACGGGATATGTCGGGGGGGGGGGGGAATTATGTCCATCATACAAATGCGATGTGTAGATACTGTTCTTTAAAAGGATTATTTTTTTTTGCAAAGTTAAAATCTTCAGATGTACAGCTGATGCTCAGTGAAATCCAACGTAAGTGGCCTTTACCAAGTCAAGTGTCTTGTCAATACATGGAATTTAATCTGTTGACAGAGAAATTCCAGACTTCTGCATTATCTGAATTCAACTTCTTTATTATGATGCTATCAAACTATGCTCTTTGACTTGTTTAAAAATCAGCTGTGATTATAGTTTCTTGTATAGTTTTACACTGAAAAATTTGATAAATAAATAAACAAAAACTTCTTTTCTACTGTTGGTTGTATTCTCTATTTTGCACATTTAATGCAACTCCTATTTTTGCTTCTTTTACAGTCTGCCAGGACATCATTAAGATTAGAGCTTGGAAACCATGTGACCCTAAGATGTGAGGGACACCATTTATACTTGATTTACATCGAGACTGAAGAATAAATTCTCACAAACTGTGGATAGTTTCAGAAGACAGGAGATTGCCTGTCAGAAGTGAAAAAGGTTACCCAGAAATTTGCATCAGCTTGGTGACACAGTTATTGAGTTCCTGAGTATGGAATTACTTTTATTTGTTTAAGCGACTCTTGTCAAACTTCTCATCCCATGGAGACAAGCTTTTTTCTCCAATATCCTTTATATTTCTTCTTTCTAATAGTATTCTTCCTTCCAGAAGAGAGAGTTGTATTTCTGTCTCGACTGTATGTGTATGCTATGTCAGACCTCTTTAAGTGACCTTTGGTTAAAAAAAAAAAAAAAAAGTAGTATGAATCTTCTTAAACTCTCTATCCTATAATTGGGTTTTGGATACTTGAATTGTAAGTGAAATTTGAAGGTAACTTCTTTAGCAAACTTTGGTATATATGCATATAAATATTCTGTTCATGTAACAGTCAAGATGTTTCTCATCCTTCAAGACCAGGACATAGGTTACCAGGTACTACCATTTCAAAGAGTGCCGCTAACACCCATGGAAGATCTTTGAACAATTTCTGCCTTTTGAAAAGTTGTACTGCAGAAGGTCTTAGTGTGAAACCAGCATATTTTTAAAGAAAATTCTTTCTCTGCTAGAAAATGAGAACTCGGTAGGTACTTGCTGTATTTCTGTAACTGTTCTGAGCAGAGTTCAGAGTGAGTTTGTTTGATCTGACCTTTTAGGATGTTCTCTAAACAGCATGTTCAATGAACTGTTTAAACTGCATCATCCTTGTGCAATTCCTGTGTGAGATTGCACAAATAGGTACAATTTGTAGATGCTATAAGTACAGTACTAATATATAGATTCTTGCAAGAATCAGCTAGTCAAAGCAATAAATTGATGTATGTAGCTTCATTAGAAAGTGACCAAAATATCTATTTATATTCTGACTTTCACTCTTTGCATTTGTAAAAGGTTCTTAATTGCAGATACACTCCTGCCCTGTAGAGTTGATTATATATATAACCTTTGGTGTTAGTGGGATACCTTTTATTGCGATTTAACTGTAGCCAGATTATCAGTACAGCTTGTAGCAGTTACAAAACTGCCAAATACTTGTCTCAAACTGTATTTGATCTTTCCTTTAGAGTACGTCTTTACCAGGTTTAGCAGCCTAATGCAGTTCATCATTTTTATTGGCAGTATAAGATAAGCCAATGATGCGTCATTCGCCAACCTGTAAGTACCAAGGACAGGATAATCAGAAAGGTACCTGGCTTACTTGGTTAAGCTGAGCTTATTCAAATGAAATGTTTTAACACGGCCAAATGTAAAACTGTATGTTTGAGTATATGTAGCCCATACTCATAAAATGGGAAGGTTTTTTGGAAAGTAGTGGTGCTGAAAAGGATTTGGGAGGTATGCGTACAAGTGAAAGTGAGTTTCTTCCTTGAGGCTGTAGCAAAACCAGGTAACATCATCTTTGGTATGTTTAACCACAAGTAAAGCACATGGAAGCAATTTTACTTTGGCCCAAAATCAGGAAGTTGTCTCAAAGTCTGGGACACAATCCCTATTCTGAAAACTTTAACATTTAAGCTTTGCATAGAGTTGTAGTAATATACATTGGAGGAGATTTTTGGTCATCAGGTCTAACCCCCTGCAGAAAGTAGGACCACCTGTAAAGCAAAACCCAACTCAAGTTTTTTCTGTATGCCTTCTTCATTTAATAAGGTGTGGGGTTTTTTTTTTTAATTATTTTTTTTCTCTTCCCTGTCCCACTGTCCTGCCCCCCCCCCCCCCCCCCCCCCCAACTCAGACTTGGTACTGGGATGAAGAAATGCAGCATAGAGCCTCTCTGGCAACCCTGGTGTAGGCTAGAAGTTGTCAGTAGTCAGTGTAGAAAGAGGAAACTTTAGCCCCTCTCTAGTTCCTCTGCATAGTACTGCTAATACTTGAATTCCTGGTATAGTTGCTTAGAGATAGTACAGTACTGGAGAGAAGTGGCAGAGCCATTCTTGGAATGTGAGAGGGAAGACTGACAAGGAGAGGAAGGCTGATAGGGAATTGGGAGGATATGCAACAAGGTTGATAAGAGCAACACTAGCAGACTGGGATCTCTTGGGTCTCCTGTAAGGGAGGGAGCACCACAGAGAAGAGTGCTTGAGCTGGAGTGGGGTGGCATGCCAATGCCACCAATTCAGCTTTCTCTTAATTTTAGCAGCAGGTAGGGCTTGGCTACACTTGTCCTAGAGCACTTCTGATTTCAGTAACCTCTTTGCAATTCTCCTCACCACGCCAACCTTTTCTTCAGAATGGATGTTAAAATGGGGGGAGAGGGTGTGAGAGGTACAGAAATGTTTAAACAACTCAAAGGTTTACAGAATGCTATTAAACAATGGGACTACAGGGACCGAAGCAGCTGGGACAGGGACTCTGCAAGGTGTGGAGAGTGGTAGGAAGTAGGGAGCGGACGGTTGATGTATGTGAAAAACAGCTGCCATCATCTGTCATCCTTCTTTGGGGTACTGTGGGTTTTCAATAAGGTCAATATGAAGTAGTGAGTGTGTTGAAACATACTGTCTATGTCTGCTATTAGGAAGTTCTCACTGTGGGATTTTTTGCAGTCTGAGAAACAGTTGTCAGAACCAGCCAGCAGAGACTGGGCTATAGGGACCGTTGATTTGGCAGCTTTGTGTTCTTGGTGGCCTTGGCGAAGTTTATGTGTTTGGCTTTTCTGACAGGAACTCTTTTCATACTGATTCTGGCCTGGTTATTACAACAGTGAAAGTGACAATCTGACACTGGTCCCAGTATTTCTGGAGGTGATTACCGGCAGAGTCATTAACAATTGTTTCAGGTAGCGTAAAGACAGATCTGTGAGCAGACAAAGTGGGAGCACTGTGAATAAACACAAAAAGAATGCAAACCCAAGGAGGGGGAAGAATTGTTTAGTATAAAGTGGAGGTCTGACAAGTGACATGAAATTAAGAATGTTATGAAAAAAGCAGAACTAAGCTTCTTAGTGAGGTGCGTTAGTGTGGACAGTGATCTTGTTGGGGCAAAAATAGACACTCTGTGCTGTAAAATGACACTTAAAATGCACTGAAAAGGGCAATGTTTCAGGGTTTGCAATCTTTGGGCAGAGTGGAAGAGGTGGGGTATTTTCCATCTTCAATTTGTGATATTCTCCCCCCCATCCCCCCATTATTCATGTATATACCAATATACATGTTGTATATTATTAATATTGTTAATCTTGTAAATCATATATGCAGCATAACAAAACCAGGGAGCCATTTATTAATTATGGGGAACTGACCACAGGATATCTTATGTGACAAAGTTGCATTATAGTCCACAATCATAGTGCTGACCAGTACAATCTAAAATGTGTGATGTCCAGAGAGCGTGTTAACATGAGTAATAGAGCACAGACTGTGATCTCGATGCAGTGCTATCTACCCTTAGGTGACAGTCGGTGATATGATACTCTGCAGGGGAAGTTTATAACTGTCCTGATTGAAAACAGATGTGTCTTCATTACAGACATGATAGAACAATATCATTCACTGCAACAGTTGTTTTCTCTTTTTCATGAGAATTTAAATGACAGGTACAGTGCAGATAGTCCTGGAAAGCATGTAGTCCTTGTCCAGAAAATTATAGCATGCATAGCAAGGCAGCAAGCTTTCATACTTCACTTGTACATCTGTGTTTTGTGTTACAGGGATTACCTTTGTGATAAGAGGAGAACTTGGGGGTGTGATAGCCAATGGATTTAATGTGGCTGTGGAAAAATCTCCTCTGCCGCCTTGAGACACTTCCATTGGTGGTAGACTAAGCAGCTAGATTTCATATTGCAACAGATGAGTTGTGGGTGCATGTTCTTTTCTGCCCTTCAAGGGCAAAATGCGTGGTTGAGGGACAGTACTTTCTTAAACTGTTGTTGGCAAAAATCTTGAAATGAAATCTTAAAAATGTCTGAACACCTGTAGTTTCCTTTGCCACTTTGCTGAGACCGCAGTTTTCTTCACCCATTCCAGGCTGCTTTATCCTAACGCCTGTGTCGTGCTGGTGATAGCAATTATGCAGTCATACAATCAACTGGATTGGGAAACTGATCTGGCTTTAAAAATATTTTGGGTGACAGACTGTTTTAGCTTTCAACTGAATCACCTTGTCCAGCTTGTGGGGAGACCATAGGACTGCTCACTTGGATGGCAAAAAGACCACAAGTGTATATGGGAAGGATGGGACTGTCCTTCGCATCAGCAGTTCGGGCTTAGTTTGCATTCAGGTGGTTTGGAATCCATGTTTTTCATCTGCTAGTGAGGAGGCAGTGCTAGTTGTGAAGAAAGTTTTGTAGTGTGGGCATCTCTGTGCTGGGGGCTTATGAACTAAAAGAGGTACCAGAGGGCAGTCAAGCTGAAACAGCTCCCTGCTGGAGTTGACCCAGTGGTTTGATACGAAAAACTGTATTTTTCTTCCTAGGATTATCAAGATCTGTGTAAGAACTGCAGAAATGTATGTGCTCTTGTATCCTGATCACATCAGGGTTATTCTAATTTTACTTGAAAGCACTGGTGCTATAATGCTGGATTGCTATAGACATTTTGAGCATCTGGTCCAAACACCATTAAGGCCTGGTTTTGTTAAGGTTACTCATTTTATGATTAATGTATTTTATGTTTGAGATAGGCTCTCTACTGATAAGAATATCTCAGTGTTGTTGGAACTCTACAGGCCTTTGCATATAGCTACAACAATCCTTGTGATTTGTTCTTTTGATTCATTATCACAGACTGCTAGCTTCACGCAACCAAAAAGTATTCCTGCTCCAAAGGAAGTACTGAATTTTCTTGTGTGGAATGCAGTGTAGCATAATGAAAAAAGTGTCTTAAAATTATGTAATGCAGTGCTGATGGTTATTTCTGTTGTTGCTGCTATGTAAAGGGTGATGCTGGAACAACAATGTCAGAACAGGTAGCGGCAGCTATTGAGTTTACAGTAAATTGCTTTTTTTGGAAGTAAGGAGATAGAAAACCATGTTGTGACTCAGAAGCTACTGTGAGAGAGTTAGAACTATTGTATTCTTTGTTTGCGGTATGTGCAAAATTGGGATGGGCAATGTTTCAAAGCTGAATAATGTGTTAAGATGTAGTTTGGAAAGCTTCTTTATCTTTCAGCAGTAATAATACCTTCATCAGCATCTGAAATAATTTCTCCTCTGATTCACGACAGGTAGCTGTTCTTTCTATACTCTTTATCGCCTGCTTTCCTGCTTCACAGCTGAATTCCAGGAAATCTGTCTATGACTCAAGTAATACACCATTATGACATCAGAGTAGGCTTTTGTGTGTTGTCAGTAATGTCTTTTTTTTTTTTTCTCTCTCTCTTGCTCAGATCTGAATTGCTTTCTTGGGAGGTTAATTGAGATGAAATGACATAAAATGCCTCTGAGGACCCTGGAGTCATGCAGCAAAAGTGTTTACTGTGCCTGAATCACTTTATATCTGAGAAATCCATTGACTCATGCCATATATTTTCTGTTTTGAAGATATTTTATCTAATTGCAGCTGCTGCTGAGCTTCAATGTAATATCAGCTATGCATGCATGACTAGCCCAAGTAAGGAAACCAGCATGCACTGTTTGCCTAGCATATTACCCACTAGGACCCTTAGAAACCATAGTGAAACTGTAAAGAACCATGCAGGTTCTTAAGGATTTTCTTATTCAAGAGCCTTCAGATAGTTGCTAAACTGCAGTTCCTGACATAATGGAGCATAGACTTGCTCCCTTTTCAAGAGACCAAGACAATAATTTTAACCAGTCTTCAAAAATTGTGGTTAGGCTGAATTGTAAGAACTGGATTAGTTTGAATGGATTGCACTTACAGTGCTGCTATGCATCCTAGAAGTCACTGAGGAGAAGAGAGACAAGACAATATATTGAGTGGTGGTCTTCACCTTGCAGGTGAGCAGTCGGAATCTGTGACTTATGAGCAGTCCAATCAGTACTGAGATACTGCAGCCTGTGGTTCCACTGTCACTGCTATCTGATGTTTGTGCTGAAAAGGTTAGTCCTATACTTTCCACCCTTGTTTTGATGCTAATAATTGTACACCTACGTGGTAATGAAAGAACTAAATGGGCTGAAAATCCATTGCTGTTTTTTCATGGGGCCACTGGATTTAACATAAGTAGTGAGGGAAGTGAATTGTGGGAAGGCAGAACCACCCGTTTCATTATTGGTGAAAGTTTATGCTGGAAGAAGTAGAAGCTATTGATATGCAATGATTTTTTTCTCCCTTCCCCCTGGGAACTGAGCATGAAAGTAAAATAGTGCTCAAAGCGGCTGGTAGTTTCCTTATGCATCAGAGCTTTGTCACTGAGCAAGTCAGTTCAGATTTCTAATGTCAGGAAACTTTTAAAAGTTCTTTCACAAATCCTTATTTATATTTGGTCTGTCCAGGTTGGTTTTTTGATGGTTTTTTTCCCTTTTTCACTATACTTAGTCTCCATTTGAGAAAAGGAGGATATTTTATGGTGATCAGCAATCCATTACTATGTTTTAAGGCAGCAGCATTTTATACAAATTGGAGCGGTAATTTTGACCTTACAAAATAAATAAATGAGCGGTACCCACAGCCTCTCCTGTTGCAAGAAGGACTTGTGGTTGCTCAACGCATCACAAAATCAGAATGCTTAGTAGCATTTCTGTTTTGCATCTGTGTTATTGAGAGGATGTATTTGATAGCAAGGATGTCATCATCAACTTGATCTGTTTAAATACAGTATTTCTTTAATATTCTTTTGAGCCATAATGTTGGTTTATGTTTTCTGCATACTTCATTAGGAAAAAAAACCTTTAAATAGCTGCTATAAACCCAACTTTTCTCCAGCAAAAAAACGTTGTGACTGTTTTCTGCAGTTTCTGTGGGGCTAATGAAGGCATAGTGCAAAGTAGAGCTGTATATATTGGAGAACAAAACCAAAACAGAGATAGGTAGTTGTCAAAAAGGTGTGATAGTTCCTAAGATGCTGAAGATGCTAGTACTCTGGATACCCTTGTAGAATTTACCTTGAAAAATAGCTTGTCTTGGCAGTTATGGACAGCTTGTGAGAGTTGATGAGTATCATCACTGCTCAATAGCAGAAATCTTAACTGTATTGTCTCAGCAAGATGATAGAATGAAAAGACTCATCTAGGTTTGTTTTGGGTTTGGTTTTGCTTTTGTGTTTGGGGTTTTTTTTTGTTTGGTTGGTTTTCTGGGGGTTTGGGGGGGACGGTTAATAGCTAGAGTAAATAAAAGTTCAGCAGGTAAGAAAATGAAGAATAGTTGAGTTTGTAAAGTGGAACTTTTGGATTGTCTGTTGTCCTTTACCCCTATAGGAAAAAAAATAGACTATGACAGGAAGAAACTTGTATAAAACATGCTACCTTAAAAGACTCTTTGGACTACTTGGAAAACCTTGATTTATGAAATATTCCTGGTTCAGAAAAAGTCCACTAACAGTTAGGCTTGACAAGCAAAGCAGGAATTGTGCAAGACATGTCACAGTGTGGTATTTTAGTAGTTTGTGACTTTTTTCCAATAGACAAGTCTTTGTAGTTGGAAGCAGTGAAGCTGTGTGATCTGTCATGTGTCTCAGACACTGGACTGGAACACAGAACATGAGTTTGGGTACTCATATTGTGCATCGTCTTGTTTGGATTTGGGCAAGTTGCTTAATTTATGCTGTGGTTGTAGATGCAGAAAATTCACAGAGTCACACAATGGTTGAGGTTGGAAGGCACCTCTTGAGGTCACCTGGTCCAACCTCCTTGCTCAAGCAGGTCCACCTAGAGCTGCTTTCCCAGGACCATGTCCTGATGGCTTTTGAATATCTCCAAGGTGGGAGACTCCACCACTTCTCTGGGCAGCCTGTGCTTGGCGGCCCTCACAGTAAAAAAGCATTTCCTGATATTCAGAGGGAACCTCCTGTGTTTCAGTTTGTGCCCATGGCGTCTGGCCCTTGGACTGGGCACTACTGAAAAGACTCTGGTTCCATCTCTTTGTACCCTCCCTTTGGATGTTTGTACACATTGATGAGATCCCTGTTCGAGCCTTCTCTTCTCCAGGCTGAACAATCCCAGCTTTCTCAGCCTTTCCTCATAGCAGAGACACTCTAGTCCCTTCAGCATCTTTGTGGCCCTTTGTGGCACTCTCTCCAGTATGTCTGTGTCTCTACTGGAGAGCCCAGAACTGGACACAGCACTCTGGGTGTGGCTTCACCGGTGCTGAGTAGAGGGTAAAGATCCCTGGACCTGCTTGGCAGTGCTCTTCCTAATGCAGCCTGGGATACCATCAGCCTCCTGTTGGCTTATGTTCAGCTTGGTGTCCACCAGGACCGCCAGGTCCTTTTCTGCAAAGCCACTTTCCAATTGGGTGGCCCCCAGCATGTATTAAGAAAGTAATTTTCTTTCTGCTTCATAGGCCTGGCGTTACACTGAAATTAAAAATATTTTTTAGCAGGTTAGGTTCTACTGTGGTGGTGATAAAATGAATTTTAATTTACTTTCTAGTATAGTCGTGATGACTGCTCAAATTTCACCAGTTCTTTTGGAACTTAATGATTTGTAAGCCTTGCTCAAGTGAAGAATTTCTGAGGACATTGTGAATATCCAAGTAAACAGCAACACTAGATTACAGGAGTTTTATTACCTGTGCTAATTAGATTAAAATTCCTAGCTTGTTAACTGAGCTATACTGATTTGGATGGAAGATAAAGTAGTGCACATGTAGACTTCCACCATGTTGATGAATTGCTGCAAAAGTGGTTTCTGCTGTGACTGGATCTGATATAAATGCAAAATTTATTTCCTTGATGTAACAGTGTATCATATTAGACATCCTGATGAAAATGAAGTTAAATATTACTAAAGTGTGTTCTGCACATAATTGACTTTATTTTCTTTAATTGAGAGTGATGCTGTTCTGAAACAGAATTTAGTACATCTAAATTGTCTGGTGCTAGCCACATTATGATGGATTAGAAAATCCAAGAAACCCAATAGTCACTTCTATGACATAGCTTGTTTATAGTTAATTTTCCACAGGGCAACAGAAATTGGGGTATTAAGGACCTTCAGTTTAACTGGTGGTTTAACTCCAGCATTGATATGTTGAGTGTTAGCTCAAGCCATTGAAGTAATTAATTTAATGATTTCTGTAATCCATGCTTTTAAACTGTTTCTGATAGTTTTGTGAATTTCATCTAGATGCCCAGATTGTTAAAACATATATATAGAATATGTCTCTTCTCCCTTTTAAAAGCAAGAAATATAAACCCCCCACAAACCCTGCTAGATTAATATAATGGAGATGCACTATAAGGGAATTTGTAGGGATGTTTTTAATGAAAGTAGATAACTTTGTTTTTCTTATCATCATGAAAAGTTAGGATGACTCCTGATCATCATGGAGTGCATATTAAAATACAACATTATAAAAATTCCTGGTAACAGTCTTGGTTCAGGAAAGGAAAATACCACTTCATATAGGTTTACTGCCAGTGGTTTGTGATTTACTGCTTATTCTCATTCTGTTTTATTAGGTGCTGACATGATCTGGAAGAACTTTTATGGCACTTGGATGTCTCCTCTTCCCAGGTTGCATAGTGAGTGGCATTTGGTCAGATGACTGTTAATGATTAAGTTAATAGTGATTTAAACTATTACTGCATCTCCTCTGAAATATGTCCCTTTATCTGCTGAAGGATGACAGTTGAATATCACTCTGCTCTCATCTGTTCAAACTAAAACAGGTTAGCTTAAATCACCATGGTGTTTCAGTGGACTAGAAATGTGTAGCCATTTGAAGGACACTCGTGCTTTAAAATTGCTCTAACTTGTCTGAAGTCATCTTCCCATACTGCTATTATGCTGTCAGGGTAGATAAGAAAGAAGATTCTATATTCAAAGGCAAAGAGGAGGCTTTTCATGCTCCCTGAGCCAATGCTTTCTGCCTAATTGAAGACTGAAACTAAATCAAGTGCATGTATTCCTGCTTAGTAATTGAATTTTTCTAGTAGTTTCACTTCAGGGAATGTTGGTGTCCTGTCCTCCTTCATCCTCGTGGCCACTCTAAATAAGTGAGCTAAAAGACATCTGTTGGTACCTAGCTTGTATAATTAATTCAGTTCTACAGACATATCAAATTAATAACCAGCAAAGAAGGACCCAAATATTCTAAGAGTCTGGAGTTTTCTGAGTGACAGGTACAATAAACAGGGATGATTGGACTGAATCCAGTCAGTTTATAAATGGAGAAGTCAGCACTGATGCCATGTCACAAGAGTGTAGGCACAAGATTTATTCAAGGAACATTTAATTAAACTGGAAGGTAATGGAAGATAGAGTGTGTAGCTCTTCCATTATAGAAAGTACTACATGGCTTAGATGATTTATTACTAGGGAGAAATAACAGCTTCATGTTTTTCCAGGACACAGTATGAAAGTGCTATATAACGTTTGAAAGCTGCACAGATTACATTGATACAACCTTCAGTATTTTTATTACGCTGAATTGGTTTTTGGACTGTACATCCAAAAGCAATAAATTCTGGTGGCCCATCTGAAGAGTTCGGGGTACTGTTATTTAAAAAGCACCTTTGACAAATACTGCAAAGTCAGTAGTGGAGCCATAGGTTATAATCTGATTCCTTGTGTCAGCGTGTATGTTTTGTGAATTGATAGCCAGTTCTTGATAGGCATGACACTTCCTTAATATACTCTGTTATGTTGTCATCTGTTAAAAAACTTTAATGGTTCCCTAGCAAGACTTGTAACTCTTTTTTTTTTTCTTTCTTTCTTTTTTTTTCCTTTTTCTTTTTTTTTTTTTCCTCTGTGACTTGGGGTTTTTTTGATGGAGAGAACTTGGGTGAATGTGCTGCTTGTCGGCTGGAGATTTACACTGCTGCATTATTTATGTAGTTGGACAATTATGCACTGTTTTCTATAGAAGTTGCGTGACGGGAAACTGATCTTTGCAATGCATTTTTAAAAACAGTAGTAGCTAGGGGTCAATTTAGCAATACCTTCAAGTTTACACAGCAATACCTTCAAGTTTACATAGCAATAAGGTGCCATGCAGTGAGGGAATGTCAGTTTTCTTGCTGGACTAGGCTGTTATTTTTTTCCAACAGAAATCTTGTGCAGGGAACAGTGCTGGTCCTTTAGGAACATTTTACTTCTTTAAAGAGATGCTGTTCTGTACACTGACTTCAGAAAGTCCAATAGAAAACAGCTCTTTCTATTTTACATTACATAGCAATTCATATATTCTCTCCAGAACCTTGAATGATCCTTCATATTTTCCATTTTCCGGTATGTGGGCTTTCCTCATGAAACCTTTCTGCTGTTTTTTGACCATGAAGTCACTCTTTTCATTTACTATGTTAACTCCACACATAAAATCAAGGCTGATGAAAGATGATACTTTCTGAAAGAGCGTGTATTTTGATGTGACAGTCTTTTAGAAATAACGTTATTAAGAACTGTATATGGATGGGGCAATAAGACACATTTTGGTAAAGTTTGGATAGACTGCAGTATTCAAAAATTTTGAGTGCAGTATATTAAACCAAATGACAGTGTGTAGTAGTAGTTGTGATTCAAAGTTAGAACTTCTACCACATGCAGATATCTACCTGTGCTGTAGCGTGAATACTTTTGCACATGCAGTTACCAGTTTCAAGAAGGCTTTTGGTTGAACACACTGAAAAATAGGGGCAAACGTTGTGTCCTGTTTTAAGCATGAAAGAATGAAGACTTAGTATGAGAAAAGGGAAAGGAAGAGTTGGACAGATGCATCCATTGATGTCAATTGTCATCCTCCTTTTTATGCTTAAGTGAAATGTGAGAAAATAAACTGTATAGCAAGGTCCTACAATAAACTCCAGGGAATGAGTGGGTTGTAGGAGAAGTAAAGAGAGGCTTATATTTTAAGAATATAGGTCTTGAAACAACCTTTAAACAATAAAAGTTAATGAAAGCATTAAGGTTTAGAGAGTTCTTAGGAGGGTGTTGTTTTGAGGGGGAGGATATGAAGACTTTTTATTAATTCAGGCTGTCTTGTTTTTTCTTAAATAACTGTGACATGCAATATTTGTAGAAAAGACATCATGTCCAAATCATTTGTCATGTTCACTTACATTTATTCTTAAGTCCTTTGCAGGACTGCCTGCTGTCAAGAATCCATTCGCTTTGTGACATTTGAGCCTCTCAAGGTGCACAAAATGGAACCAAGGAACTGATCCGGACAGAAGGAAAATTTCAGTCAGAGGGACAGATTAGTACTTAGTTCTAGAAGGTTTTTTGATCACTTCTTTTGACAAAATGGTAGTGTGTAGGTGGGGCTGCCCCAGTAGAATCTCTTACAGTCAGACCTGCAGTATCCAAATCACTGAGACAAAGCACTGTAATCTAAGTTGTCCTCCTGCTGTGCAGTGTCATGGACAGAAGGGAGATAGGACACCAGAACTGTGTTCATGTCTTTGGCTCCCCCAGAACTTTTAGAATGGGATTGTAGAAGCCATACTGTCAAAACTATTTTACCCTCTGTAATGAAAGGGGAACCTATCAGGACTCCCTTGTTTCTGAAGGAATCTCTGCTTCTGAGATGATCAGAAGTTGACTGGGACATTGCGCATTTCTGCTTTGAATGCACTTACTATTTCTCATGTGTATTTTTGTATTCTGTAATCTCTCTGATAATGTGTTTCTCAGTCTGCTATAATGTTCCATGCTGTTATGCTTACCCATCTGTCGTGGTTTAACCCCTGCCAGCAGCTAAGCCCCGCACAGCCGCTCGCTCGCTCACTCCCCCTTGGTGGGATGGGAGAGAAAATCAGAAGGGTAAAAGTGAGAAAACCCGCGGGTTGAGATAAAGACAGTTTAATAGGTAAAGCAAAAGTCACACACGGAAGCAAAGCAAAACAAGGAATTCGTTCTCCACTTTCCACCAGCAGGCAGGTGTTTAGCCATCTCCAGGAAAGCTGGGCTCCATCACGCGTAATGGTGACTTGGGAAGACAAATGCCATCACTCTGAACGTCCTCCCCTTCCTCATTCTTCCCCCAGCTTTATATGCTGAACATGACATCATATGGTATGGCATATCCCTTTGGTCATTGGGGTCAGCTGTCCCGGCTGTGCCCCCTCCCAGTTTCTTGTGCACCCCCAGCTGACTTGCTGGTGGGGTGGTGCGAGGAGCAGAACAGCCCTTGGCTCTGTGTAAGCACTGCTCAGCAATAGCGAAAACATCCCTGTGCTATCAACACTGTTTCCAGCAGAAATCCAAAACATAGCCTCACGCTAGCTACTGTGATGAAAATTAACTCTATCCCAGCCAAAACGAGCACACCATCTAAAGAGGAATAATGAAAATTCCATGTTACTGCTGTTTTCTGCCTTATAGATACTAGTCTCCCTTAACATGTTGTGGATATTGTAGCTACTCCTGTCTGATTCTAGTGCCAGTCAGTACTAGCTGCAGTACTGCCTGTTCCTAGTTGGTTACGGAATTCAAATTTCTGTCAGAAAATATTTAAACTACATATTCTGTGGCATTTTAGATAGAGTCAATGTTTGCTTCTATTCTGTTTGAAATGTCAAAGTTTGAAATGTTGTACACATCTGTGTAATGTGAACATGATCCTTGTTTCTTTTAGTACAGTCCTCTTATAGATGTACTTTTTATTATCTTGTTAAATAAAAAATTTCAGAGGAAAGATTTGGCTTTGTTTTGTAGCATCCACTCCGTTGAGCGGGAAATTTGTAATGTAGATGCTATGTGCTACCTTTAAAACAAAGGTAAAATTCAATACAGTAAAAAGAACTTCCTGGTTAGGCGATAAGACAATATTGAAGTTTTACTTAGGGAATATAAAGAATGGAAAATGTTTTAAGTTTTTGTCATGAAAAGTGTATGCTGCTACATATAATATCGCCGTGTCACATTTTATACCAGTTACGGGAGTTGTCAATTCAGTATTTTACACTTGCTGATTGCAATATCGACTTGTATCCTCTGCAGAGGTTATAAATTCAGGGTAAAAACTGTCAGTCTAGTGTGACTGACACGGTTTTGATTAATGAAGCCCAGGACTGAAGTTGGAAAATGGGGTGGATCTGCTGTTGCCGGTATAGAGATGGCTGTTTTACAGGATGGAGCATCTATATGTAAAGATGCTTTTCAGTCACTCTTTCTTAAGCTAACTGTGAAAATAGTACTGTTAATACATGTTGGAAAGCCAGTGAGGTTTTAATAGAAGTAAGTGTGGCTTCTCCAGACTGTAGGCTGCCAGTCCCATTTGGGAAGGCTTCTATGTTAATCTGACATCTTGTTTAGCACTGATAACACTAGAGAGTCCAATTAAAGTATTTCAAGAAGACATCCCCATACAAGACTACATTGATTGTCTGCTAATGTGTATTGAATTTTAGCTAAATACAGCCCCGGGTGCTGTGCTGGAAAGCAGGGGAGCTTGCTGTCCAAGCCCTTAATTCCTTTTATATCGATTTGGCTGCTAATGATATAACCTTCTACTCTAATTAACTGACATCTGCATTAGGCTGAACAAGAGCCCCCTGCTTGAAGCTGCCCACTTGTTTGTGTTATGAAATGTGTCTTCCTTTTATGTTAGATTTTGTCCAGATTACCTCAGTCTGTGCAAAATAGATCATCTAAAGGATTGACTTTTCTTTTAAATATCTTGTAAAGCAAGTTTGGTTTTCCACAGTCTACATTCTTGCCTAGTGTCCAGTGCTTATGTTGCTGGTGAGCCTGGCCAGAGCTGGTTCACTGGCTGGATGCTTTTCTAATCCTTCTTAATGGACTATTTGCTCCTTTGACTGATTTGAGGCTGCCAAGAAAGGTGTAAATTTAGATAAAGATGGGGTATGAAGACCTGAGGATAAATAGGTCATTTTGTATGTCTTAGGTCATGAAGCAACCATCAGATGTAAATGACTAAGTCAAGCCGAAAACATTGCTAGATTGGAAGGGGTAATCTGATTAGGAAATGGTATTGCCAAATCTACAACTGTCAGTTTCAAATTGGGAATTTTTTATTTCAGCATCTGAAAAATAAAATGCATGTGTTTAGTGCAAAAATGTTTTTACAAGAGTTAAGAAGTTAAAGCCACTAGTTTGCAGAAGTTCATCACAAGCAGCTATTTTGTTTTGTTATGTGTGCTGTTGCCACATATGTGTTTACACGTTTGCTTTGGGAGAAGGCTGTGAGTCTCATTAGTAAAGATGATGTGAAGTCAAGATTCCATTATGTTTTTATCTCTGTAGAAGCTTCGTGCTCAGTGATAGGCACTGCAGGAAGCTGGTTTCTCTTGCCCTGTGTATAAAGTGTTAGGTTTTTCTTTGAAAAACCTAGTGGTTCTACTTGAACCACTTGTTTTTCTATGTTGTTGGTGGGGTTGGACCATCTCCTAAGAAAAAGAGGTATGTATGATTGCATTTCCAGTGTTCATTTGGTGGCTGTTCAGCCAAAATTGGCAGCTGACGACTGTTTCAAGAGTTGTGTGTCTGTGCACTTCTGCAGCTACTAGCTATGAGGAGAGATGAACATTAGTGCTGAGAGGGACAACTGATAGAACTCAGCTAGCAGCTACCAGCTGCTTCAGTCAGCACGTGCTTATGTCACTTAATGGTCAGCACGTACGTAATGCTGAATGGGTTTACAGCAGTTTCCATTTCTTGCCTGGTGGGGATATTGTTAGGAATACAGGCTTATTGTGGGGGCTTATTGTATATATACACACACGCACCACTATATATATATACACACACACACACACACAGTTACTTCAAAGATGACAACTCATCTGCGAAAGCGGGTTTCGTTAGTTCCTTTGCTTAGGGTGCAAGTTGTTTCCCATGTTATTCTAGTCATATAATGATAAACCAAAAAATCTTACTCTAATCTGTGTGTAACAAAATAATTCTAGTTCTAGTTTAGTTATACTGTAATGATGGTCTCATTCCAGTTTCTGCTAAGAAAATGTACAGCTTTCAGTAATTTAAGTATTTATTCACAGTGATAGATTTTCTTTTTTCCTTATCGGACCATATTTGGTAAGAACTAACAAAATAATTTTTATATTATTTTCCTAGTGTTTATCTCAGCACATACTTAGAGAGGTAACTAGATGATGAAAGTAATAATTTTTCTCTCCCTCAGTACTCTACAGATTCTAAGCCTTTCCCCTTCTTTGTCTTTACTTCCTCTTCACTAATTAACTACCTTACTGCACAGTACGCATAGCCTTTCACAAAAGTTACTAGAACAAAAATATGATCAGTACCTGAAGTTCAGTATACTGATAATGTAAAAACAGGAAAGTTCAGGTTAAGTAAGATGTAATGCATCAGTCTTTCTACTGTATTTTCACCTTGCACAGACTGAGAATTAATGGATGTAACAACATTGCATTCCAACTTCAGTGCTGGAAGTTTTTTTGTCTTCCAGAAAAATCTCAACAGAAGCTGAGTGGCTTGTACTTTGTAACTATCTGAGGATCTGAAGGTCACCTTCTTGTCTGAGAACTGGAATTCTTTGATTAGAAAGCAGGCATTTTCCTTTCCAAGGGGACGCTTTTTTTTTTCCCCTTGAGGCATTAATGGAACAGTGTTTCAGTGCTGACAAACAAAATACACAATGAAATGTCTGGTTGTTATTCAGTGTGGTGGGGTCAAGCAGGACAGCTTTTAAATTACACTAATAACAAAATATGTGCCTACGTATTGGTGAAAGACAGTAGAAGTGACTGCTGGTTTCTATTGCTGGCAAGTAATGCTCAGGAAACTGCTTAACACTTGGCCTATACCTCTTTTTATTTTTTTAAGTCCTGTTGATTCCTAGTTATGCTCTTAGGCATATATTGAGTAATTAATTTTACTTGAAGAAACACAACTAGTCCTGATTTAATTCTTGATTCATCACTTTTTTATATGCCACAGACTTGCATGTGTAATTAGTACGGTCACCTTCTGTTAATAGAAAGTCTGTACATGTTGTAGAAGCAATAGTGATATATTCTGCTAGGTCATGGCATTGCTTTTGCATAATCTGGTTTCTTTCCAGCAAGTAGCTGTGAGCAGCAAACAGAGGAATGAGGAAATAGCGCAATCCAGAAAATAGAGAAATAGTAAACAATTTTTCAGTGTGGCAAAAGGTTAACGTGAGTGAGGCCCAAAGGTGGGTTTATCAGCAATTTTAAAAGAAAGGTAATTGGCAAGGAGATGAACAGTACCCAAAATTAGATAGGATGCTTGAGATCCCTGGTCATCAAAGGGATCTAATGAAGCTGAAGGAGTAGGTAACATGATTACAGATGAAATTTGGTGTTGGCACATGTTAGAGAATACATACAAGAAGGAATGATTGGGATACTCATGCTTATGGGGCTCTATATTGCTTATAATCACTTAAAAAGATCCATGTATCACTATGGCCAATACAGTAAAGACTTCTGCTCAGTAAGCAATAGTAGTGGTTGGAAGAGAAATATCCATCTTAAGATTTTGGTTTAAACAATTATTCTGGTGGTCCCATCTCTAGGGCTTCCAAACAGCTAGGCCTCACTACATCTGCTTTGTCTTTCTCTTATTAACTGTTCTATTCAGAGTGCAGAGAAAAAGCAAATCAGACATCAGTATTAAACAGAACAAGCCAGAGAAGGTGTCTGAGTTGGGGATTCCATGTTTGTGTTCCTGGCTGATACCCGGCAGACCAGTGTACTGAATCCTGAAGCCAACTTGCAGTAGTTGGCACTGAGCAATTGGGAGGAAAAGGCAGTCTCATGGAGAATTTATGCAGTCTCCTGTGAGATAGAAAGCCTAGCCTCTGCTGGTGGTGAGGACAGTTGAGTAGAGATGACAGTCACAGCCTAAAAGGAGCACAACACAGAGTAATTGATGCAAATCCACAGTTTAGTTTGCCTTTTTTCCAAAAATCATTACTCTGTAGTTCACATGTAGAGGGAGGGATCTTTTCTTTCCCCTCTCCTCTCTCAAGCGTCTGGCTTTATTCAAGAGCTGGGAACAGAAGAATGCAAGAGAGGTGCTTTATTGGAGCACAGTTTTGATCTATTCCTTCAGGAAGCTTTGCTGCTTTTGCTGAGGAAGTGGCCTGACATGCAGGAAAGTCTTGACACATTAAAGGCACTTCAGTTGATGCTGCTTCTACTTACTTGAGCAATACTGAAGAAGGTTGTGTAACCTTTGACAGAACGTGTTCCTTAGTTAGCCGAGGTCTGTGATACCAGGATGTAGTATGATTGAGCTTAGTTTGAAAGGTTGTGTTTGTATTTTTTTACATATCAGATTATATGAACTTTATCTCAAAAGCAGAAGTGAATTATTAGATTAGCAAGTATGGAGACCATTTTTACTTGTGTCTGTGTTGCATTGCTGGTTGAAGACATAATCAGAACTAAAACATAAAAGACATCTGAAGAAGAAAAAAAAATATTTGTGTCTTAAAACAGGGTGTTAGACTAAGTCTTGGAAATGTTATGCTTTAACATAGGCAACTGGATTTTTAATTGAAAAGTTCATGCTTGAAAATTGGAATGAAAATACAGACTCAGGTGGATACCTGAGTAATGCTATGCTATCATGAATAATAGTAAGATTTCTTGTGAGATTTGCTAAGCTGAGATCGATCAAAAAGAAATTAATAATCTCGTAAATTGATCAACTCATCTTTTCCCTTTCCTAACCATTTTATTGTGCCTGATGTACCAGATGATGATGCTGCTTGAGAACAGATGCCAACCTTGAGCTTCTAGTGTTAGCATTTCAGTCCTGTACATGTAATGTATGTCCTATGTAGTATGAATAAAACAGCTGAGATTTTACTCCCGAAGTTTTAGTAAATTCCTTCATGACAAGTCATAATCTCTCTCTGCCTAAGGGCCTTTCTGTGTTGAAAAACTTGCATTTGCACTGTGATTTGCAGTTCCTTATTAGTTTCATTTGCACTGTGATCTGTATTTACATGTCAAGAATGAAGTGTTCAGTGCAGTAAAAATGTGCTTCTGATGTGATACCACTACAGGTCCAAGTTGGATGTAGAATAGTGATCAGTTGTGTAGTGTATTTGAGGACCTGGACTACTTGTGCATTAAAAATTTTGCACAAGGCTGGATTGAAGTTGAGAAAAAAAGATGGGAAATCTCTTAACTGATTTCTGCTAGAACTATGACAAAAGATGCACACGCTCTTATTTGGAATGATGGGAGTGAAATCCAAAGAGCTTGAGGCTGGAAGAATTAGCTGCTAATCTCACATTTCTACAAAAAGACTGAGCAATTCCTGTTTTATAGCCCTGAAAACACAATGGAGCCCTGGGGATCACTGACACAACAAGCTTCTGAGAGCCACTAGCACTTAGCAAAATTGACTTCAGTTAATCAAAAGATTCTTTAGGGAGAGGGGGAAAAAAAAAAAAAAGCTGCTTGTTTGGAAAGCTGCAGAACAAGGAACTGTGTGTAGATGGTTTAAGAAATTTCAGTTCCTTGCAGTGGGGCTCAGTGACCTAGAATGATGGTATCTAATGGGCCAACTTAAATAGAAGGAAAAATAAGTGCTAGACTGGTGGGGAAAAAAGTGAAAGGGGAGAGTACAGCAGCACTTTGCTCACCCTTTATTAAAGCATTTCTTGAGTGAGTTGTGTATGAATCTGCAAGCACATAAGAGACTACAGCAATAATAGGTGCAAAGAGAACAGAATTATCCAATGTGCATGATCTGGAATATTAACGTGCTCCATTATGAAGAAACATTGGCCATTAATCTGACTCGTGCCATTTTCCTGTAGTCCTAGGTAAAAGGAAGCACTGAATTATAACTGATGCCCCACAGCTCTTGAAAGTCCTTGGCATTTTTTTGAAGAGCCCATGGTGAAATCTCTGATGTGGAATTCTAAATTCACATGTAGGTTTGAAGTCAGCTTGGGTTTAATAGTGTCCTTTTCTTAGGAGAAAACACATTTTATTTATGTTCTGCTTTTAACTGTTGAGTGCTAGATGTTTTAAGAGAAATCTGGGAGGGGATCACCCTTTCTATAGTCCACTGAAATGCCCAATATTATAAGAACAAAGCCAGAATAACAAAAATAGGACAAATATTGCAGAAAACAGTTTTGAAAAATTTCCATTTGCTTTTTTAGGAACTTAAGACTGCAAGGAACTTCCTGTGTCATCAGGCTCAATCTCCTGTTATCACAGTCCAAGTTCATGCATATAATCTGTCACATAATACTTGTTTTTTCTGGGAAAAAATGTGTTATGATTTATATGTCTCACAATAATGGACTAAATGTTTTTATTTCGGTGGAGTTTAAATTAGTCTTTTGTGGATGCCAGGGGAATTTATCTGCAACAGCAATTCCAGCATTATAAAACAGCTTGCAGCTTTTTCTTGCTGAATATGTCACTGTAAAACAAAGTTTTGATTTTGGCTCTGTAGGTGTTGCAATGCAGGTGTTTCCATGTAATGTTCCCTGCTGACCAAATGCCAAAAAGGTAGGAGTAGGAATGGACATAGTTTAGAACAAGAAGTATCGTTGCAGGAAAACACTTCTGATTTCCTTACTGAGCAGTATAGTATGGAAGGAGGAAGATGGGAACATAACGATTAAAATCTTTAACTTAATTTTGGATGTGAATGCGGAATCCTATATGGTTGTGGCAGGACAAAGAAAACTGAAGTCTCATGCAACTGTTTTATTCTGGCACTATCTTCAAGGGGATGATAGATGTGACAAAGTATATGTGTGGTGTAATGAAAGTGGAATAAAAATTATTAGATATATAGTTCCAGTTGCTGTAACTCTGTTTAGTGCTTTTCTATACTTTTTGCTCTTTATTTTGATCAGAGGTTGCTGAGATATAATTCAGTTGAAGACTAATTTACTAATTAACTTTAATTCAGTCAGATAATCAGTAGAACATTTCTCAGTCTTTTTATCTACAGACAGAGATAATGGTAATATTCTGCCACGTTCTCAAGCTCAGTAGCTCACTTGCAAAATGCTTCTAGAGGCTCCAGTCTACATCCCTTAGCTCTTCAAGCATCTAGTGGTGTGAACTCAGTGATTCTGGCCATGCAATACAACAGAGGCAAAGACGATTTTCTGTCCATCAGGATAAGCTATTTGAATGTTGCTTAATAAATTTTGTCATCTGGTGGGGAGAGGGGGAGAACAGCTGAATCTCATGCCTTACAGGAAAACAGGTGGGACCAATAAGAAGAAAGATGAGCCAAAAATCACGCAATTATTTTGTGCTAGCTTAATGGCTGCCTTGTTCTGCCCAAAGGTAAAGACATAGTTATCAGCGCCATTTATCAGGTACACCATTTTAGTATAAACTTGTTTAAAAGAGGGTAGAGCCCCTTTTTCATCTTAATTAGACAGTAACCCATTGATTCCAAGTGGGCCTTCATTTTCTAATTATTTAGTACATAATATAATGTCATTAAACGTCTTTGAGTGGACAGGATTGCTCTAAAAGCTTTAGCTCTAGAGCTCTAATATTAGGTTTTTGGCATTCATCCCTGTGTGTGAAAAGCAGTCAGTTTGTTTACCAGGAATTTAGATTCACATTACTGGGGGAATTAGCAGTGAGCTATTAGTCTGATTCAAGCACTTAACAATTGCTGATCATCTCCTCCTAGCCTGGGGATAATGGAGGTGATCAGCTGTAAATGGGAAGCATGTGGGGCTATTTTCATGAAGGCACTTGGAGAAAGTGCTGCATCCCCTGACCTCTGCTAACCCTGGAGTTTGCAAGAAACCCAAATACCAAGTCACTTCCTGGAGGAAAGCTAATCACCTATAAGAAGAGCTTCCATTAGAGATTAAACCAAGCTCAGACTCAACGCTCCCTTCTTCATCTGAAAAAAAGGTTCAGCCACAAAATCCCTAAGGTAGAAGTGATTAGCCTCTGATGGTATTTACCAGTATCTCTTTTGGTGGGGGAAGCAACTGTAGAATAGCGGCTGGTTTTGATTCCATAGCAGTGCTGAATGATCCTGTTCAGCTCAGCGATGCTGGTTGGTTTCCTGCTTCTCCGCTGTTGTCCCCAAAAGCTTTGTCTGGCTCCTGGACCCCTCAAAGATTGCTTTGAAAGATTTTTTCCTTGTCCTTCTGTAAAGTTGCCTATCATTTTAGCAATACAGTGACTTGTGATTTTTCAGATTTGTTGAATCATTCTTTATAGGTGCTGAACCTGTAGTGTTGTATTGTCAACTCAAAATTACCTTTTATTGTCAGCAGATTTTAAGAGGCATGCCAGGGATCGGTAGCCAGGAATTACTGTTTGAAGTAAAGCTTAGCTTTTCCTCATCTGTGATACATATTGTGTCCCCCTTTAACAGGAAAACTGCAGTCACTTGATCCTTGCTGAAACATACGCATTTGTTGGAGGCAGTGGAATGATTGTAGCGAGGCAAGGACACCATAAATTTGGACTTCAAATTCAAGGCTTATCTCTGGCATCACCTTGCTTATCACCTCGGGCAAGAAATGCATATTGCTTCTCTCACTTTTCACGTAAGAAACAACTTGTCTAAGGAAGTGACTGAGCTTACTGCTGGAGAAGGACTATATGAATGCCCTTTGTAGGTGCTACATTTGACCGTGTTAAGGGATCTAAAGCTATGTCAGAGTTCTAGAAGCCACATCTGAAGTACCTGACAGTGAGTGATGTCTGTAAAAGTTGTTGTGAGGATTGCTTTGTAAGAAATTCTAACTGTTCTTTAAATTTCTTTCCCATAATGCCTCCAGCAGTAGGAGACAAGGAGTGTAGCTTCTATTAAATGCAAAGGAAGGCAGGAGACCGCTAGAGTTGCGAGATAAATTTTATTAGTGTGATTTAGCATTATTTTACACTTTTAAAAATAATCTACATTACAATTAGAAGGTTCCCTCCTTTTATATGCTTGCTGAGAGCTCACTGTTAAGACTATATTAGATTATTTTTGTGTTTAGACCAAAGGTACTCACAGGATATTGTATTCCAGTTTCTGGGGAACAGAAGCTGAGGGATTTTTGTGAATTGCCGTATCGTATGGTTAGTAAGAACTGTTCTGAATTGGTCTAGGTAACTGTGCCAGTCTCTGAACATTGGTGGTGCTAACAGAACTGAACTGATACTGGCATGATGTTTCTCAGTACTGGTTATACTTGTGCATGCATGTATGCTGTGTGGTTGAATAACTGTGATATTTAGAGATCAGGTGTTACAAAAGACTAAGTAAAAATGGGTTTGTACTCATAGCAGTGTGAGTACCTATGAATGTAGGTGTATTTACAGCTGAATTTTGTTTGCAGTTATTGATGAACCAAGCCTAAGAGGCAGATGTATATAAAGATGCATATGTACATGCAAAAGGGACATAGGCCACTTGGAGAAAAACCCAAACTGACATGTTTTGCTTTAATTTCAGTCTAGACTAGCATTTGTCTGAGTGTCAAGCATTTTCCTGTGTAACACAAGACATGACAGGAGGCTGCAATTACAATCAATAACCTTCATAGTAGGGGTAAGGGAGTAAAGATCCACAGTGCTGTCTGTATGAACAACAAAATGGTAATACCTTTTCCCCCTATCAACCTTAGAGCACTAAAGTGGGGAAAGAGGAAAGATCACAGCGCAGATGAGTGGAAGATGAATGCAGTACATTGTGTGTGTGGTACAGATGGCTCAGGGAAATCTATTTCATTATTCTCACACTCTCACTGATTTGTGGAATATTGGAAGGAACATTTTCTTCTTCCCTGTCACTCTAATAAATTCTGGAGATGACAGACACTATTACACTACAGTCAAAAGTCTTGACACATTTCTAGTCCCACCATATGGAGGATGGTCTAATACAGATACTGGAATATGGTAATATGGACTCTCTTTTCATTAAAGAATGGTAGCAAACGTGGAAATAGTGCTGTGTCTTGGTCCAAATAGCCGTATTTCAGTAGGTAATTGGAAATACCAGCATTTGTACTCCTCTTAATTAAGAAAACATGGTATTTGTTCCTACTGCATGGAAATAAGATATTGCTTCTCTGTGCGACAGAGGAGATGGTTCTGCTCCATACAGCGATTTCCTTGCCCTACCTGCCCAGGAAGTAAAGAGAAGGCTGGAATTTGAAGTGGCAATATTACAGCTGCAGAAAGACAACTACTCTGATACACGCAACAACGTAAGATTCTGTAATAAGGTGTCTGACAGTGACTGGGAACCACAGCATATTACCTATCTGGTACTTTCCTTGCAACAGATAAAGCACAGGGTAAAAATACCCACCTGTTCTGCACCTATTCAGGATTGTAATATTGTTTGGCTGTGTATAATATTGTTCAGATGTGTTGTATCTTGTAGGATGAGCAAGGGGCACTACATGTGTGTGCAGAGGAGCGGCGTTGAGCTGAGTTTCTAGCTATCCTGAAAGCATAGGCTGGCTGATGAAGCAACTCTTGCACACAATTGATTGTGGACTATTAACCTATGCTCAGAAATCAATATTCACTTAACACCACATTTTAACAGGCAAATGCAGTACAAAATAACAGCAGTTACACAGTGCACACATTTACACTCAGAATAAACAGGTCATGAAATAGAATTTGGCAGCGGAGGAGGAGGAGATTGGGCAGGCAGCGTGGAAGGGGATAATGACAACTTGAGTATGTGGAGAGGTACAAGGTCGTTGCAGCTCCCAGAGATTTTTGCAACTGAATGCCCCGGGGGTTTTGTGGTCAACACAGCTTCAATGAGCTATATGTATTCTCTAAGCATTACCAGGAAGGATCATCCTGAGGCCAGGTAAGGTCATCCTTTGCTACCTAAATTTACTGGGGTTGAGCACAGAAATCCATCTTAAAACCCAAGTCTGTTGCTAGCTGTGATATTGGATGATATGTATGTTGCAAGGGGCAAACCAGAAAGGAGCAAGAATATAAACTGTAGTACAGTGTCCTTGATCTGGGGTGTTTTTTTCATATACTTAAAAGAATGGATTTGAAAAAAGGAACTGAAAGTAATCCAGAACTGGTGTTTACCAGGGACTTTATGTGTATGTTTACTGAGCTTTACCTGCAACCCACCCTGGAGTATGGACTTCGTCTTCAGGATGGTATGCTGTTCTCTATGCCTTGACAGGCTTGAGGAGTGGAGCCACGTGAACCTCATTAAGTTCAACAAGGCCAAGTGCAAGGTCCCGCACCGGGGTTGGGACAATCCCTAGTATCAATACAGGCTCTGGGATGAATGGGTTGAAAGCAGCCCTGTAGAAAAGGACTTGGGGATACCAGGGGATGCAAAATTGGACACGAGCCAGCGATACGCACTTGCAGCCCAGAAAGCCATATCATGTCCTGGGCTGCATAAAAAGCAGCGTGGCCAGCAGGTCGAGAGAGGTGATTCTCCCCCTCTACCCTACCCTACTTGGAGTCCTGCGTCCAGCTCTGGGGTGCCCAGTACAAGCCAGACATGGACCCATTAGAGCAGGCCCAGAGGAGGCCACGAAGATGCTCAGAGGGCTGGAACACCTCTGCTGTGAAGACAGGCTGAGACAGTTGGTGCGGTTCAGCCTGGAGAAGAGAAGGCTCTGGGGAGACCTTATTGTGGCCTCTCAGTATATAAAGGGGGAATCATAAGAAAGGCAGAGACTTACTACCAGGGCCTGTAGTGACAGGACAAGGGGCAACGGCTTTAAACTGAAAGAGGGTAGGTTTAGATTGGGCATAAGGAAGAAACTTTTCACAATGAGAGCCGTGAGACTCTCGAACAGGTTTCCCAGAGAAGCTGTGGATGCCCCAGCGCTGGAGGTGTTCTAGGCCAGGCCGGATGGGGATTTGGGCAACCTGACCTAGTGAAAGATATCCCTGCCCATGGCAGGGGGGTTGGATTAGATGATCTTTAAAGGTCCCTTCCAACCCAAACCATTCTATAGTTGTATGCCTGAGGAAGACCTCCAGAAGGTGGGGTGGTAGGACGCATTGTGTCAGGTCCCTCCCTGCAATCAGAAACTGAACCCTGCACGACTTCTGACAGAACTCAGATTTTTGTCTTAAAATATTGTGCTGGAATATTAGCCTGACTGTAACTCAAAATATTATCGTGGCAGAAGCAATGGTGGGCACCATATCTGCAGAGCTCAGTGCAAACCGATTGGGGGAAAGTGGGGTGCAAATTGTGGGGGAGGTTTTCGGTGACTGCCGTTCTGGGTTAAGGCTGTTCCATTCCTCTTTTCTGGAAGCCTTCTGTTTCCCAAAGGTAAATCAATAGTGGGAGGTGCCTGGATATGGAATAAGATTAATAATATAGGAAGGAAAGATGCCATTTATGTCAAGTTAACGTGGGCTCAGCAACAGGGGCAGGAACAGAGCCAGAGATGGCCAAGAACTAGCAGCTCCAGAATACACAGAGGAGGCCATAGGCATACTGCTGTGTTCGGAGATGTCTCGCTGTGTCTTCCCTTCAGCCACCTAAGAAATCAAAAGGAGGAATGAATCCCAGTTAGACACATTTATGCTCAAACATCTTGTTACAGAGCCTAAAGTTCTGAGCCCTAACATCTGAGCCCTAACATGAGACTATAGGAAACTCCTGTGGCCAGGCAGCATGGCCTCCTATTTCTGCTTGTCTGTGGAAGGAATAGCTCAAGGTAAAGTGGTCCAGGGTTCTGCATATGTGTGGCATCCCTTGCTTTGATGTCCAAAATCACACATTTCCGGACCCAAGGTTTTTCAAGTACCATCTCTAGGCTACCTGACTTGCTGCTTTGTGGAGGCAACAAATCGATGCATACCTGGGACATTTCTGAAGCAAGAGATGTGCTGGCACTGTCCCCTTGGAAACTTAGGGAAGATGAATAAAATAAGTCTTCCTGTCTTTCTAGAGCTGTCTGCTTCAGGTGCATTTGAGACCAAATGGCATTTTCTGCAAACAGAAGTAAAGCAAGAGTCTTATTGCGCTTTTCTTGAGCATGCCTTGGAGTCTAGTGAACAGAAGTATAGGGAAGCTAGTTTAGGAAATACACTCACAGGCTGTATGGCGTCGATTTAGAAAATACGTATTCTCTGTTCAGTGAATGGCCTGTTAGTTTGTGGGCTCATTTGTGAGGTTGAGCAGACTGCAAAGCCAATTTGCACTGTACTTGAGGGCTTTTGGGTCCCTCTGGGACTTTCCCAGCTGTCTATTTTGTAAGGGGCAGGTATGTAGTATCTCAGACGGGATGTTTAGGTTGTAGGTGCATCTATAGTGCTGGGTGTGAGGCTTTTCTATACAGCAGGAGGTAGGTCTTAATATTAATCATTTAGCTAATGATGCTGGTTTCTTTGGTATCATTTGGACACTTTTACAAACATAAAATATTTAAATCTTATTAAAGTCTGTTGCTAAAATGCTAGAGAGATAAAAGAAATACAGACTTAGGATTACATAGTTGCACGTAACAGGATTTTTGTAACTGCTATGCTGCTGAACCTATTAACAAGGTTATGTCAGGAGCCACTTATCTTGAAGTAAGTGAGGGCCAAAGGTGAGCGTAAGGAAGGAGGGGGAGAAGGGGAACCCCAACCCCATAATCCTGGTGCATTGCTACGGTTACTCAGGAACCTATAGATACAGCCTGTCTGACCTCCCCTTGTAATTTTTTTTGCAACCTCTTCATTTGAATGCTGTTTGGAAATAGCTTCGTCATGTTTGAGATGAACAGAAGTGTTGCCAAAAGACACAGAAACACTTCTGAAAGCAGATCCAGGCTCGTCCGATAGGCTGGATAAGAGATCATGGAGATGCTGCAGAAGAATACAGAACTATATGCAAGAGCAATGCAATGTAGGGTCTTGAAATCAACAGGATTTGAATTTCCCTGTGCTGAGCTGTTTCTCTGATTCTGTGATATGAATGATGCTTACCAAGGCATTTGTTGCTCTCAAACATGCCGAATATCTGGTCGCACTTCTCCTTCTGGTTTCCGCTGCTCTCACATGTACACCACAGGGAGACCTCCACGCTGGAGTTGCTGACATAGTTGGGTGTCATGGGCGTGCCTGTCCCAAACCCCCAGAAACTGCAATCAGGATTTACCTCACCAAGTGAAAGAAGCATAGTGAGTCCTGTTCTACTAAAGGGAATGCTCCCCTGGAAGCAGAAGCCTTCCATTGTGATATGCATGTTTCCCAGGAGAGGTGAGGAGTGCCTGCGAGGTGCCTGGTGAATCTACACGAAGTCTGCTGGGCTGTGAGAAAGTGTGGAGATTGCTACCCCTGACTCAGGCAATCTGATGGTGAGGTATACTGATAACTGAAGCTTTAGTGCAAGCTGGTGCAAGCATTAGATTGAAGGATGTGAAGCATCTGCAGGGACCCAACTGCGGAACTGGCATATGGCAGCAAAAGGCACTCTTAC
Source organism: Balearica regulorum gibbericeps (assembly GCF_011004875.1). NCBI lineage: Eukaryota > Metazoa > Chordata > Aves > Gruiformes > Gruidae > Balearica > Balearica regulorum. The sequence goes on from NC_046197.1 coordinate 21,698,345, forward strand.
TTCTTCTGTAGCTGGCAACATTGTGCAGCCAAACGCCTTTTGCCAAATGAATGCTGCACACCTGCAGTGTCCTATTCAGCCAGAGTTCATTTAGCACAAAACCAGCAAAGACATCTGGAAAACCAGAAGGTATAGTCTAGATTTACAGCTTGCTATATTGGGATATTGCTCTGCTTCACAGCTCCTCTTTTGAGCCACTCTGAAAAAGTATTAGCAGGTTGGCAGTGAATGCCTAAAACCAAAGATGACCCTCCTTCAAACAGCTGGTAGTGCCATGTCCTGGCTGGGTCTGAGAAGATAGTGTGTACAACACTAAGAAACCATCAGGCGTCTAAAAGTCAGGCACTGAGGGAATGTCATGTTTAATCACTGCTGTGATTGGGATGTAAATCCTGCAGCAGGAATGACTTAGCTCATACAGGCCTACAGAGCCCTGTTGGTCAGAATCAGAATATGCCTGCAAGTTTGTGGCCTGACAGCATCCACCCTGTATGTTCCTGTATGTGTGGATATCACTTACCAATCATCCCCATGTAAGCCTGCAGGCATGCAGCATAGTTGTGCTGAGAGCAACCATCTGGAGACATGTCCGCAGGTTGACAGTTTTGTTGGAAGTCAGCCAGTCGGGACCTGTAGAAAGGAAAATAAGACTATGAGTGTCTATGCTGCTCTCTTCTCTTGGATAATATCCACTGCTGCCAGACCTACTTGCAGATATGGTCTTCTAAGCAGGAGTCCAGAAGCCAGAGGCAATTGGGTTTGGTATTATACTGAAAGGAACAATCAGGAACAATAGTTTTCCGGCGTCGTTCTCCACAAAGTTCATCTTGACATGGACAGAATAGGATCCTTTTGGTGAAATCCTCAGGGACTTTCTCAAAGAAATTCCTTAGCCCTCTGTGGCATCTGCGACGGTCACACATGTCCTCACTTCCTGCTCCCTTGGTGCAGATAGAGGCATAGTCTGTGCGCAGACGAACACACTTCTTGCTCAGATTACAGACGTGAGTAGCTTTCAGGCATGGATTTGTTGCATCTCCTGCTAACTGTGAGCCTAAAAAGCCAAAAGAAACCCAGAAACAATGAAGCAAGTCTCCAGAAGAGGTTCTGTGCAGAAACAGGAATAGCCTTTACTTGGTGGTCAGATCGGGAACATCAAAAACAACAAAGCGAAGTAGTCCTGCTATGTGCCTGTAGTATGACATTGCAGTTACATTAGTTACAAAATCATATTTTTTTATTGGTTCATGTTAAGGTGTTTGTTTCAGAAAGTGCATCATTGTGGGTTATGCCCTGTTTCATGGGCCTGGATCTGTGGCTATATTTATACTTGGTACGGGGGACAAATTTAGGCAAGTATGCAGAGCAGATGTTCCTCTGATTAAAGGGGCCATTACCCCAAATTGTTCTTCTTAATAATTTTCAGCCCCTGAAAAGATAAGAAAGGGCAGCATTATATCATGTAACCATTACAATCCTTACCTGATAACAGAGCTGCCAGTCTATTATAATCTGTCTTCCAGTGTTCTTCATTTGCTGGATTCTCATAGGGAGAGGTCTCCAAATTGAAATAACCTAGGCAAGATACAAGATATTTTATGTAGTAGCAGAAATGCTTTGTGACCAGCTTTCTTTTTTTTTTTTTATTTATTTTTTTTTTTTAAATTTGTGCCTGGCTGTTTCCTCAGGCTGGAGTTCAGAGATGCTCTGTCTTGCTCAAACCCAAATGCCAAGAATGGTTCTGCTGGAGATGCAAAACTATCACTGTTTAAAAACATCATTACATTTTGTCTTCAGATTTCCTCTGACTAGAATTTGGTATATGTTGTCATTTGGTTTGTTTCAGCCCCAGTACAAGTGAGGAGATGGGCAGCATAGGCCAAGTAGAAGCATCCCACTAAAGCTGGAAAGAAGCAGCATGCTCAAGGATGCCATTGCAGTATGTGTCATAACCACATGTCCGTTTTCAGTGATGGACAGATGTGATCATTCTGAGGTGATTTTCACAGCAGTCCCCCCTCACAGCACTAAATCTAACTGTTTCAGAGTAGCTATCCTTGTTTCTTAGGGTCCCTGGGGTATTTGAAAGACTGGTCCCAGACCAGATCAGTTTGCTTATCAAACAGAGCAGCAATGACTCCACTTCACTAGGAGATGCGGTTCCAAAGTGATGCCTGCAGTGTTGGGAAGTGGCCTTTCACAGTTGTTTTCAGATGAGGGACAGGGGTGAGCCTTACTTAGAACCTTGTAAATTCATATTATTTCGTCTCACCATCTGTCATGCTGGAGTGAACGGTCCAGAAAACACGTAAGCAGTGCTCCTGTCTCTTCATGCGCCGGTGACACTTGCAGTGCAGCAAAGAGCTATTTCCGAGGTCTAGCTCTGCATTCAGACATCTAACCCTGCTATTGTGATCCAGTGGAAGGAAGCGAGTCTTAGCAAGGGCACAGTTTTCCAGGGTCCTGTAGGTGGCATTGCAGGTAGAGTCCAAGAGACACAGCTGTTCTGCTGTTACGCAGTCACTCCTTGGCAGAGCCAGGAGGTCTCCTGGTCAAGTAGGGAAAAGGTTGTTAGGATTACAGTCACGATGAATGCCACACAAACACCTTGTCACTGTTCTGTAGGCATCCTATAATCAATAAGGACCCCTTTCAAGAGGCAGAACTGGTTGGGGTCCTTCATATGGAGTACAAAGGAACAAGAGATGTCTCCATTTAGAAACAAAAGGATGAGTATTAATGTATGAAAGAGGGAACAAAAGGTTAAAGAAAAGTCTCAGAAATAATTCTGTTTAATAAAACCTTTTTTTATCACACTTAACTCTTTGAACTTGGCCAGGATCAGAGATGGCTCTGTATTTTATGGAGCAGTAAATCCCTGTGGAAACCTCAGTGTTGCTGAGGCATGCCTTGAAGAAGCTCTTCTGTCTGGGTAATGAAAACCGCAGTGCAATAAGCACATAGCAACACCATACTGTGTGCTGTGAGTCGGTGCTGCTGCCATTGCTAAAGCCTATACTGGTCATTAAGAGATGTACTGAGAAAGCCATTTGTAGGGTGTAAAAGCAACTATTTCACTGAAATGGGAAACTTAAGAATGCGTATTTTTTGCATAATAGAAGAAATCTGTAACATAAGATACAAGTAGTTTCATATAGAAGTGCTGATATGCAATCAATTTAAGTATATAGAACCCAGTCCCTGAAATCTCTGCCAAAAATGCTGGGATGCAGGCTTGGCCTGCCAGCTTTATCTGTTGGTTGACTGTGAACTCTGACTATCTCTGTGTGTGTATATTTGCATAACACATGCATTGATTATATATGTGCACACACATACACACCACCTTATGTGGAATTATTAAATAATCTCAATTTAGCAATATAATCTTTTAAACTAGACTTTTTTTCAGCTTTTTAATTTTTTTATATGGACTGTTGTCTCCTAAGGGTGATACTGGGGTACACCACAGGTAGATGGATTGAGTCTGTAATCTTTCTTCTTTTCTGTAGTATATGAATCTGTGTTTACAGTACAAGTACAATGAAGATCTGGAACAAGACTGCTAATAAAATTCATATATAGGCTAGTATGTTTCTTCCCTTCAGGACAATATTGCTTGGCTGGTTTTAGGAAATGACTGTGCTGAGCCTTACATCTACCTTTAATGTCCTTTGGGTACATGATCTTACCTATCGTTCTCTTGTTCAGCAGGTGCAGTAGTACTATGTCAGTCTGCATTTACTACAGATTAGAAAAAAATCTTGGTACATATTACCTGGTACACCGTCTTCACCATCTAATCTGTTCTCTCACTTCCTTCACTTTTGCTGGCTTCATCAATTTATTTGCTGTAAGCAATAGGTTGCATAATTCTATGCCACTCTGCTTCTCAAACTTTCTACTTTTCCTACAGCCCAGTAATACTATCTAGGTATCTCTGTCTCACTTGTACAAATTTCTTTGCTTTTCTAGCAACTTACTGTACTTTGTCCATCTGACTGTTCCGTAGAGACTGTATGACTTTGTAAGCTCCCTGAAAAACAAATATCTCATCAGAAATGCTTTGTACCCAGCACAAGGGGTTTCGGTTAGCTGTTACTCCTAGGCACAACCTCAATGAACTTTCCATGTCCTGTCATATATATATATGTATTATTTTGATGCCCTTGGTGCACCATGCTATTGATAGAGGGGACAACTGCAGGAGGGAAACTTTTCCTTTATTAAGCACCGTTATCAAAGAAGCATTAGTATTTGGACATGGAAAACTGTGGGAAATCTACTGTAATCATGTGGCTGCAAGTGCTACTGAGGTGTCAGTGCAATAGCCCATTTTTATAACAGTCACTGTGATATTCAGCAGCTGTTTTTTCCTGAATGTAAAGCACTGACATCCTATAGCCAGGGTCTAGGAATGCTTCAGAGCAGTTTTGTAATTTCCATATTTCTAGTCACATCAGCCATGAAGGCTGCACAAGAGGTGATCTGGAAAGAGGAATAATTTCTAACCTCAGCTCTTGTGACTTGGCAGTAGTAGAAGGCAGAGGAGAACAAACAGCTGCATCTTTGCAGGAGCTCCTTGGATTTGTGTTTGCAAACTAAGCCTCATCTCAGACAACTATCAGCCTGAAGCATTTCAGAGGAGGGAATGCATGGAAGGCAGGTATCAAAAGAAGCTCTCTACAAAGTCAGCGTGAGAGGTACAGCAAGGATCTGTTAAGTGAGGTCCAGCCAGAGCAGATGTTCGCTTTGTGCCTTTTCTGCCGCGTTGAGGGATCAGCTCCTGGCATCTGCCCCTTTCTGCTGCGGGAGAGCAGCAAGGCGTCCTCCGTCCCCCCCTCACCCCTCGCCTCGAGGACAATCGTTTCCCCTCCCCAGCGCGTCCCTCCGGTTTGGTCACAGCCGCATTTGCAATTCGCGTTTCGGGGCAAAGCAGCAGCGCGCCTTTCCTGGTTGGAAAAGCAGGGTCGTCCCCGCCCGGGGCAGCGGGGCGCCCGCCGCTTCTGGCAGCCGGTGGCCGGGGAAGGGAGAGACGGGCAGCGGCCGGGAGCCCCGAGCTCGGGACGCGCCGTGGGCCCGCCCAGCACCGGGGGGAGCGCCGGCCGCCCGAACGTGAGCCGCGGATGCCGCCCGCCGGGAGAGGGACGAGGGACGCGCCGCCCGGCCCCGCCGCACTCCCCAGCCCGCCCCGAGCCCGGCGCCCGCCCCGTCCGCCGCCCCGCGCTCCGGGCGCTGTTACCGGCTCGGGAGAGGAGCAGCCCCAGGAGCAGGGCGAGCCCCATGCTGGAGCCCGGCGGTCGGTCGCTCCGAGCTCTGGGGCCGCAGCTCACATGCTGCGCGCAGCCCGCCGCCGTGTGAGCGGCCGCTGCCCCGCCCCGCCCCGCCCCGGCTCGGCACGGCACGGCACGGCACGGCACGGTCTGCCCGGCCCGGCACCGACCGGCCCGCCCCGTCGAGGTGCGAGCGGCGAGCGGCGAGCGCCGCCCCGCGGCCCGGCCCGGCCCGAGAGCCGGCACGGGGGAGGGCGGGGCACTGCCCGCCGGGAGCTCGGCAGGTCCGCCCGCGGGGGTCTCGGGTCCGCTCGGAGCCGCGACGGGCGGGGAGGGCGTGCGGCCGGTGGCGGGATGGGGTAGGGCTGCGGAGCTGGGGGCAGCCCGCTGCGGCTGTCTGCAGAGCGTCCGGGGCAGCTGCTGGGCCCCGCGGTGCAGGGACACGCTGCCGAGGCGAGATGTGCAAGGACGTTTGGAAAGGGGCTGTGGAAGACTTCGTTTATTAATTCATACCACATCCTAGCCCTGAGGGCAAAGCTGTGATTGCTGAGTGAGGAGCACCCACAGAGGTGTACTTTGATAAAAGAAAGTAAGTCTTAAACAGAGGGAGTGTTCTTGGAGGGGACAGATGCTGATTGGCTTTTGAATAAATTCCCTTGGTGCTGCTTTGGTCTGCAGGAGGGATGAGGGAGCTTCTGGCTTCTTCCTATTGACTTTGTTGTGAAGGGTCTTATTTCAGTATCTTACCTGTTGCTGGCTCAGCCTTGATTGAGCTATTTGACTGTATCCACTCTAAGGATGGCACTTCTGAGAGCCCACTTGACATTTAGGCAGCTGTGCTTCTTTTTGAACAGATCCTTCTTTTTAGTTTGCATCGTAAGGTCAAATTAACCAATGCAAAAAAGTAACAGTCCGACATGCACATCAAACATTAGTACTTGAAAATGAGGCAAACCTTTTGTAAGTCGATTGTTTGCACAAGTAGAGACACCTACCCCATCTGCCCGGAAAGCCCAACAGAAAGGGTAATAACTGTGCAAACACATTGAGTATTCACAATCCAATTCAGTGGTGCCCTCTTCTTCTTGCGTTTTGAAAAGGAATAGTTCTTCTGCTTACTGCAGGGAGCTGCTGTGACAGAATTCTTCTGAATGTGAACAAGTTGTCCACAAACACTGGAGGCTCTTCATGCTTAAGGAGGAGAGAAAAATAATTCTCACCATGGCTCAAAGTCTAATCAAAGTCTAGCAGGTGGAGAAGTTTATGGAAAATGGTGGATGGGATGCGGCCTTTTTAACTTTGTAGTGAATTGTTTGCAGTTACCATTCAGGAGGAGGAAACAGAGTAGTTAAACTGAAGGAAAACTAGGGGCAAAGAGGTTTACTTATAACGAAGACAAAAAAACCCAAGAAGTGACTTGGTCCAGTGAACTTCCAGTCAACATGTTTTTGTAAGAAATTATAAGAATAAACAAGTGGATCTGAAAGGTTTTAACTGTGACCCAAATTATAACTGTGGCACAGTAGAGACCTGTTTGGATGATTTCTATGGCTGGAATATTAATACAGTAGTGTGCAACTTGTGAGGAATAACTGGCAGATGAAGAAGAAGAGATGTTGCCATCTATGTCGTGGATTTGTATACTTGCTTTGAGATTGTAGGAGGATCTTTTCTAAACAAATTTGAGTGATTGTTAAAAGGGAAGAAAACTGGGCACTACCGTTTATGTTCCAGGCTGCCTGCCAGTAAACCCAAGCAGAATCATCCAGTGCACAGCAGTGGGAGATTACAGCTGCCCAGGCATCCCTCATTACAGCAGTACTGGTGGTATGGGAAGTTTGTGGAACATGTTAGTGAATTTCTTGGTACAGAAGATTATGACAACCACAGGAGAGGAAGCTCCACTAGACCTGGTTGTAGCTGACAGGTACAGCTTTTTGAGAATATTAACATAAAGGACAATTTGGATGGTAGTGGTTGTCAGTCTACGATCCTTAGTCTGCTGTTTCTATTTTGCTGGTTTTATGCTTTTCCTAAGCAAAGACAGATTTCACCAAACTCAGTGAATTGATAGCCAACATCTCACAGGAGAAAAGCCTGGAGAAGAGAAAACTGTGTGTGCCTTGAGAAAGGAAAGACTATAAGCAAGTAGTCTTAACTTCAAGCTCTAGGAAAATTCTGGAACGCATAAACTGTCTGTTAGTGTGTCAAAAATAGCAGGCTTGCTATTTGTCTCCCAGATGGATTTGTCAAGGACCAATACAATTTCTTCTACAACAGGGTAACAACTTTTGTGGAGAGGGAAGAAAAAAGAAGAGATCATATGTACTGGGGATCTTTAAGAACAGCTCTAGACAGGTCAGTCCAGCTTGGTACAAGAGAATAGTTTAGAGGATCTTTCAAGTTCCTTTCCAGACTCTTTTTCTGAGTCTGTGATTATAAATCTTCACCTAAAGCCCACGGAAATTATTCATTAACTCAGCTTTGAATTATGCTCTGCAGTAGATAAAAAAGGAAAGGGAAAAATCTTCCTTCCATGTTAAAGCTGGATGCTGCAGCAGTGTTTTCAGGTTGCCTCGGCAAGTGGCCAAGTGGAGGAACCCTAGCTTAACATCTGGTGAAGAGCTGGCCAATTCTTTACACTTCAGTAGCCACCACAGCCTATGACTGCAGTGGAATAGTCTTTCTCGATTTTTGCATACTTGTATGTGTCTTTGCATGGGACCCATGACATACAAGGTTATTTGGTTATTCACCCTCCCCGCACACACGCAGAGGAGCACAGTAACCTCATTACAGGCCTCAGAGAGTTGGTTAATTACCAATCTCTCACAAACAGAGCTTTCACCACTCTTTCTATTTGAAATTGTATAGGCCAACTCTGACCTGTGGGGGTCATGTACCAGTGTAATGTATAATATCTCAGGAATCAGTTTCTCTAATTCTGTGGAAGGTCCACGCCTTTGACCTTCTCAAACAGCTGCAGAAACAGTGATCAGCTCTGGTCTGATTTCCTCAGCTTTTAGCACCACTTCCATGGTTTCTGTTATCTTTGTTGCTCTTTGCAGGTTCAGATAGGTCCTGGCTGATTTTTGGGTTAGTGATGTCAGCAGGTCCTGTGATGAAATAGATATGTGACTAAGGCTCATAGTAAGTGACTTCTTGACAGATCTTTGCCAGTATTTTGTTTTAGCCAAAACTGAAGTGTTAACCTTGTGCATCAAAGTTGCATAGGGCTTAAACACATGCAAAAATTGGACACCTTGTTCCTTTCCTTCTTGCTCTGGCAGATTTGTCCGTAGCATCTTGTCAACACTTACTGCAGTAAGCACAATTCTCTTCACAAGGCTAAGCAGTACCTGGGCTGTATATCATCACTTAAGTACTTAAACACACTCACTTAAACACAAGCTCCTGAGAACTGTTACCATTTACACACGGGATCTTGAGGCACAGAGTTGCCCAAACTCATCAAGGAAGTCAATTTGCATGCAAATTTTTTTAGTCCAGAGCTACGCAGTCACATTCATGTGATCGCACTCTTTTCCTAGCATCTAAAGAGGGTTTGCTCCTCAGCAACTGGTTGGAGGGCATCACCCCTGCACATGTATGAGTGATGGGCTGTCGCTTCAAAAGAGCTGAGGGAAACATTCAGTAAAGTAGTCTGTCATGGTCAAGTAGGCAGTTACCTTACAGAACCAGAGCCAATGTTATTACAGAGCCGCAGTTCCTTTCAACTGAATCCCATGAAGACAGAACTTGCACTCCAACTCTGGAGTGAACCATCTTTCCTCTTGCATTGGCTGTTTCATCATTATTTCATCCTCATGGAGGTTGTGTGGTTTTGACAGTTACACAGAATCATCAGCCAAAGAGAGCAACTGCTTTTGCAGCAGTTGTAGGAACTCTCTCTTCCTCCCAGTACATTACAGGCAGCATGACCAGTATAGATTTGTACATTTCCTCCCCTCACCACTCCCCCCCTCCTCCCCTCCTTGGAACATTGCCTTAATTTGCTTTTCATTTTTGTTTTATCATTCGTGACTCTAAATCTTCTGGTCCTTGCAGTGCAGATTACAATCCAACTGCTTCATTGAAAATACTAGCACCAAATCTCATGTTCTTGAAATTCATTGGAACCATTGCAGTTCATCTTCATATTGCTTTCAGGCTATGAAGGACTTGATGCAGTGCATGGAAGTTTTTCCTCTAACACATTAAGAATTCATTCAGCAGGTTTGGACACATGGCAGGCCACATCTATGTTATGTCTTATCATAGATGGTGCGTGAGGTGCCTGCAGGATCCTCTATGAAACAGGAAATCCATTCACCATACTGGTGCTGTTTCTTCATTAGTTGTTCCTCTCTTTGGTGGAAGGAAGATCCCTACCGTATCTGCAGGAGGATAATTTCAGTTTCCTCTTCTGTTCCAATCAACAGCAATAACAATTCTTTCCATTTCTGAGGAGCCCTTTTGAACAAACCAAGAGCACAAAGCATTAGTTTCCCTCTGAAATGACTATATCACTGTATTAAAGCAAGTGACGGTTCCAGTGATGTTCTAGGCATTTCTTCTCTACATCTGACTGCCAAAGCCAGTGAAGAGTGGATTTGACCAAGCAAGTATTTTGTTTGCAGTATGTGCTGAGTTACTCAGTTGTACCTTATTTTGTGTAGTACTAATCTTATGATGATTATAGCACACTGGTGCTTCTGCTGCTTTTTTCAGGATTTGATCAGTACAACACTTCCTCAGTCAAAACCAGAGCATGTTACTGTGCAATGCAGAAGATTCTGAGGCTCTTACAGCTGAGCCCGGGTCATTTGTAAGGAATACTATCAGAGTACTACTGCAGGAGGCAGCACAGAGGAGGACTGTGCAAACACTTCCCCTGCCTGGACCAATATTTACAGCGCCACACTCTGCTCTTTACAGGGCTAGAGACAGACAGCAGACACTCACAGCTCATATTAACACCTGTACACTACAGAAATATTAACCTAATGCAAACAGCCCAGCAGAAGTTAATGTCTATATTCAGAGAAAACCAAATAAAAAACTCTCTCATTTCCTAGCATGAGTACTAGTGCCTTAAACAGCTCTGGCTGCTCATTGCCAAAGAAGGTTCAGGGGTTTGATATCCATAGCAGCTACCCATGGTTTTCTGCTTCAGTACGTGTGGTATTTGGCCACTTCTGGCTCAGATGATAGTTTTGTTCTTTTGTTCCTATGAATAAAGCTGCTCTTGTATTTTAGCCTCAGTGTGGTTCACAGCAGGAAGATCAGATACATTTAGGTGTCTGTCTGGATAGGTACAAAGTCATATAGCTTAATGGATAGACTATATCTTTGGTGAGAATGACTGTAAGTCATCCTACAGGAAAAAGGAACTAGTAAATTTATGATGATAATAATTTAGGGTGGGCAACTGACATGCCGAACAACAGAGCTTCAATCCAAAGGACTTTGAGAAATGAGAGGACTGGGTCAACAGGCACCTTGTGAAGTTTAGGAAGGAGAGTGGAGTTCTGTACCAGGTCAGTGTGACCCCATGCACCTGTTCCGGCTGGGGACTGACGGGCTGAGGAACAGCCCCACTGAAAGGACCTGGAAGTTGCTGTGGATACCAGTAAGCTCTGATCACGAATACGACAACCCACACACCACACTGTATTAGGAAGAACATGGCTAGAGACTGAAGGAAGTTATTCCTGTCTACTTAGCAGTGGTGTGGCCACATCTGGACTGTTGTGCGCAGTTCCCTGCCCCTGAAGTTCAAGAGGGATGTGGAAGAACTAGAGAGGGTACAGTGGAGGGCTACCAAGGTGGTAGGATGTGACCTACAAAGAGGTTAACAGAGCTGGGCTTGTTTGCTTGGCAAAGAGGAGTTTAAGAGGCAATCTCCTATCAGCCTTCCGCTACTCGAATGTAAGTTGCAAAGGCAACAAACCCAAACTCATGTTGGCAATGGCAGGTGATATAAGAAGTGATGATGGCCACAATTTCTAGCTTGCGTTGTTCAGGCTGGATGCTATGAAAAACTTTTTCGCTAAGAAATTTGTGCAGTGCTAGAACAGGTCATCCAGAAACATGTTGGAGTCTGTATCCAAATATGTAGAAAAACCCACAGCTGACTTGCTTTTGCATTGGTGGTAGTACTGCCTACCACACAGGTTTTAGATTAGAGACTCTGTAAGTCCCTTTCCACCAACTAGTCAAGACAATGGTTAGTGTGCGTATGCTTGGATGACAGATTCAGAAGTAATTCAAGTCATGAACGGCTTAGAAGAAAAATTATTTGCAAAAGGAAAGCCAAAATATTTCTTCAAGAGAAGAAAGGAGGAGCTCCTTAGAACAGCACTGCTCTAGTACCTTAAGTCTAATTTTTTTTTTTAGAGACAAGAACATAGAAAAAGTAAGCAGCTTTAATAATGCATTACACCAGGTTTTGATTCAAAGACATTTAAGTGATACACTGTGAGCCCATTGTTCTCATCCTGGTATATCCATGATGCATATTGTCAGAGCAGCTACTTGCTCTCTCCTTGTCTCAAGTGAAGCTAAATTAGTATGCAGGACAGTGGATCTGGCAGTGGCAAGACAGATCCAGGCCTTAGGGGTAGCAGCTGTTCAGAGGCATTGTACTATATTGAACATGATAACAGAGAAAAATCATGGAACCAAACCCAAGATTTTACTGTTCCTGTAGGTTGGCAAGGTACTTAAACAGGTGTGAGAACAATCAAGTTACAGAACGTGTCTTAGACTATTTCCCTTTGATTCAGTAGCAGCCCTACAGCTGCTTTCCACCATGAAATGGATTGGGTTTCCATTCATTCAAGCCATAAGACAGGGGACTCCAAGGCACATTCGGCAGCAAAGATCAGTGGTTCCACCCTGCTTCACTACCTTTCAGTGCTGTGGAAGACAACTGGAGGCAGCAGGCTCCAGCTGCTTGCAGTAGGTTTTTGTTTTAATCACTCCTGTACATTTTCTCCTATGTGCTTGTAAAAGAGATGGGCACATGGCTGGGCAGCAGTGCAGGGGCTGTTTACTCTAGTCTTATCAGCAGCATTAGGTGCTTTAGAGACTACCAGGAAAGACCCAGGTACGAGCCGCTCCCACATTGCAGGACTTTGGACCACAGCATAGAGCAGCTGTGTCCAGATGGATGAGGCTTTCTCTGCTAGTTCTACCCCCGGCAACAAGGTTTCTAGGATTTCCAATTTCTTTGTCTGTCCTCAGAATAACCCTCTCTTCCCTCCTATCCCTCCTGTTCTTTTTCCAACAAAGTACTTGCCTTAAGAGCTGTCAGCAAGATACTGTTGACAGTCCAGGAGGATACCTCACTGCGCTCAGAGAGGTTTTAACTGAGGTTTTTTTAATACAGAGGTGAAGGTCAGTTGGCATAAATGTAAAGGGAGGCTCCATGTGCCACGCACAATTGTGCTCCAGAACACTAAGGCAGTTTGGCTAACAGGTGAGAAGGTAAGGCTTGCCTCTCAGATTTTGCATGCAAGCCAAATGGGTAAACCTGTCCGGTTTGGTTTTTTTTAGTAGCAGTATATAGACACTGTTGTTGTGAGTTTTTTATTTTCACTAACTTATGCTGAAGGGAAGCTGTGCCAGTAGCTGAGGCACCTCGCAGGTATGCTCACGCACCTCTTTTACCCCAATGATTGAGATAATTTGTAATAAAAGGGAAGATGTTCTAGCTAGACCCCCAGGGCACTGCTCAGTGGTAGGTTGCATGGTTGGGGAGGCAGGATAGCTGGGAAGTAACACAAAGGAGTACAGCACCATCTCTTCCTGATGAAGTCACATACAAAGGGGCTACCGTACTGGAATCTGCAGCCCACCTAATGCCCTGAGGTGAAAAAAACGAATGCACAAACTCATCAGGAACATTAGATATTCTGCAGGGCTCTGAAGTTTCTGTTTGTGCCTTCTCTCAGGAGACACCTGTCCTAATCCCCTTTTCCTAGGAGTAAGATGTACTGGAAAAGCAGTTGGCTGCACCAGGTTGTGGCCGCAGTGCCTGGTGGTGCTGCCGGAGTGCCACCCAGTGGGTCCCCTCCTCACACCATGCCCAGAAGCCCTGGACAGAGCTCCACTGGGTGCACTGCAGGGGTGCACGGTCACCTCAGCCCTTACAGACAAGCATGCACAGAGCGGTGTTTAGAAAGCACTGCTAGGGACAGTGCTGTGTTTATTTCTACCATCTCTAGAGGACGTGCAGAAAAGGTGACACTCTTTCCTAGTGAGCGTGATCTTCAGGCTCTCTTGCTTTCAGGTGGGTTTTGTTAGATAAGAGCTGATAAATGAAATGGACACATTTCATCTGAGAATCACAGCCTTCAAAAGTATTACTTCATAGGGCAGGAGAAAATTAAAACATACGTGGCAGGTAAATTACAATTAATTTTGGTCTGGCACCTAATAGAACTCTAACAGAAGAGAAGTATTTTCTAACTCTACTGTTATCACCCCCATTTCATGCCTTTTTTTAATTGTGAGGAGCTCTGTGGTAACAAGTAATTTAGCTGTAAAGCAGAACACACAAGCTCATTGTGTATGATGATTAACTCTCAATTAGCATCAATATTTCTTTACCTTGATAATTTTCTTTCTTATTACATACAACCTCAGAACCCATGCCAAACCACTGGAGTGGCAGAAAGCAGCAGGATAGACTTCATCCTAGCCCTGGTCCCTCTCTGAAAACAGCCACCCTCAGCTGCTCCATAGGAGGCCATAAAAACATCCAAAAGGGAGAATTTGAGTAGTCGTCCCTTATGGAGAGCTGTCTGCTAACCTCATCTCTTGGCAGGTGCTATATAAATGTATATAAAACTACCAGATTTTCAACCTTGTCATCCCCACCTAGAGTCTAAATGGAGATACCAGCAATTCAATTACACTGAGCCAGTACTCAAGGAAAAAAAAAAAAGTATTTGTAGTTTAATAGCTGAAGCTTGGGGAGACCATGGCTGATGTGTCAATAAGGACTTAACAGACACACAATAGAGAAGTTACCCTTTGCCAGTTCTCACTATTAATCTTTATGGAAGCACACAGACTTACTTGCTGGGAACTTATTTGCTGGGCATACCTGATCCTGGCTGGTGATGGAATGAGAAATCATCATTTTAGGTATCCATTAGCACCTGCATGCTTTCCTTTCTTAACACTGAATTGCCACAGGGAAGAAGGTCCAGTGCTCAAATGCTTTGCTCCAACTCTTTATTTTACCAGTCAGAAGTGACAGCTAACAACAAAATCCATACCAATGTTTAGTATTAAAGAAAAACATGGAGGCTCTTGTCTGAAGCAGGAGGGGCGAGAGCTCAATGACACACTGCCTTGCAGTCTTTAGGCAAGACAGCCTAAAAGCTAGCTTAGTCTTTAGTGAACAAAGCCTGTTCTTTCCCTAGGCAGCTACAGTACTCTTTTATTTGTGGCTTTATGCTCAGCTAGTGTCTTGCAGAGGCAGTGTCAAGATTATTTTAAACAGACCTCCTAATTTGTCCTCGCAGTCTCAGCAGAATGAGGCATGTTCCCTCTCTTTCTTTCACCATCACAGTCTAGCCATCTTCAGGGACCTGAACTTTGTTCTGGAAGACACAACTCTTTTAAGCGGCTTCTACTCCAGATATTGCCTTGGTGCTCACAGTTTCATGAGCTGAGTGATCTGGTCCTGCTTCCTTCGCTCCATAGTCCATGACTTGCTCTTGGCGTGAAATTGCAGCAGCTCTACTTTGAAGTCCTGATGGTGCATTGGACAATAGCTCTGAGGTTCACAGAGTTCCTGGTAAATGGAGGGAAAATGGATAAGGTCAAGTGGTTAGTATTGGCAGGTGCTGGGCAGACAAAAGTAGATCGCTTATCCCAGGAGCTAGCATGTTCTCAATGTGGGCAGAATCATTGCTTATCCATGCCAGCACCTACAGGTGAGACAGCGGCATAGTCCACTGGCTGAAACAAACTAGGAGTCAGGCACTCCAGGAGCATCTTTAGCTACATCAGCTCTTATGGGGAGAAAACAATCCTGGCTTTACACAAAAAAAAATTATCAGCTTTGCACAGACTATTTGGGAGGAAGGTCGTGGGAGCTCCACAAAACTGCCTTTTATGATATCAGCTCAGTAATGGCCAAAACCAAAATTAATCAAATATGAAGAATGAACAATAAAACAGAGAAGAGCATTGTGCAACTGTATGAAGTCCTTGTAGGCCGTCTACCTTAAAGAATACAACAGAGATGGAAGAGATACAGAGAACGGTGGCAAGGCTGATCAAAGTATGAAATGGCTTCCTAGCAAGGAAGAGTTGAATACACTGAGATACTTCAGTCAAGAAGAAATGACTGAGGAGGATCTGACAGAGGTCTATAAAACCCTGAGTGCCTTGGAGAGCGTGAGAATGGAAAACTATACAGTCATTAGTAGTCATCACTACATAGAAAGTCGTTATGTATGGTCCTATAGCACTACTCTCACACTTGTTCTGCTGTTGCTGAACAAAAGCAATTGCAAACACTCAAGCTTTCTTGGCATGACTGAGTACATTTATCCTGTTGAGCATTTCCTATGGTTGATCCAGAGCAGAATTCACTAACTGTCCCATGACCAAAGCACAGTACATAGATGTGCATGTACGTAGACAGACATCTCAACAGTTTCCAGTTCCCTACTGGAAATTTCTCGTCGAATAGCAGACAGTGCCCTGTTCTCTACCCACAGGGAGGTCAAACTTACCTGACCTAGGCTTGGGCTACTGTGATACTACTGTCCCAGCACCTGCCATTAAGTCACTAGGTACCAAAAGACTGAAGCATGAACTCACAGAGAAGTGAGGTGGGTCAGAGGGTCTGTGCCTTTCTCCCAAACCAGCAGAGCCTCAGGTACATGCCAACCCAAGTGCCTAAACCAGCTACCCTCCTGAGAAAAATGAGAAAGGGCGGACTGTGGCACTTCAGTAGCACTGAAAGGCAGTAACACCTCCCAATACCTATATAAGAGACTTCACAATGGCAGTAAGAAGGCACAGATCCCTGCATAAGGGAAGCCCCTTCCCAAAATACAACAGGGGATTGCAAACCCCAAAGATTTGCCCCATCCCATGTTCCAATTCCTTTACTGAGCAGAGTTTAAAGCTACTGCTAAATGCCCACTGTTCTCTTCTCCTACCTGAAAGAAAACTCACCTTTTGGAGGGTATCAATCTCCCTGCTGTCTCACTGCACGGTGCCTTGGAAACTTGGTGTTGAGCACAGCACCTGTGTCTAAAATAGACAAGAAACATTCACCGTGAATCCTGACAACAGCAGCCAACAGTACATTCAAACACTGCGCACACACTGCCCTCCTTTGGGTTGTACCCTCACAGTAGAGCAGCCCATCTTACAGTAATGAGGAACTGCTTACCAGGAAAGATCTCACATGCTACTTCTGTGACACTCTGCAAGGAAGAAAATTGCCAGATATCAACAGGTGCCTGCATGCTGTAGGAAATGTCATCGCGCCTATTTATGGGCAGTGCTAGTCCGAAGAGCCCTAACTAAGGTAAATGCAATTTCTGCGTTCTGTTCAAATCTTGGTCTTTCCATCAAAGCTACTGTAAAAGCAATGCTCGCTTTCCCTTACAAAATGTAAGCCAGGCATCCAAGACGTGTCTCGGCTCTCTTAAGCAACAGCCGAGCTGTCCCGGGGGAAGCTCCAAGGCAGGAGGAACCAGGACACCAGCCCGGGGCCCATCGCTCCCGCGGCGCCTCTCTCCGCCTCCCCAGCCTACGAGCCGCCCCGCCCCCCCGGACGGCCCGCCCGGTCTGCCGGGAGAGAGGCGAGACGTCAGGCGGCGGCCCCCGGGACAAGCGGGCTCCGCGCCTACCGCCACCAGGGGCCGCGGCGACACCGGGGCCGGGCGACCGGGCGGCGCTGAGCCCCAACCGCTCCGGGGGGCGCCTGGGGGGCCGGCCGGGCACGGCGGCGTCAGCGTGGCCCGGGACCCGCCCGTCGCCGGCCTCCAGCTCTCATTCGGGCACGGTGCTGAGGCGGCGGAATCCGCGCCCCAGGTCGGCGAGGGCTGCAGAGCCGCTGGGGGCTACTGGGCAGCGAGCAGCCAGCCTCCCGCGGCAGGCTCAGCAGCAGCCCGCAGCGGAGGGTGCGGCTCCCGGCCACGCCACGCCGGGCCGAGCCGGGCCGTGCCGTTCCGTGCCGAGCCGAGCCAAGCCGTGCCGTGCCGAGCCGAGCCCAGCTGTGCCCAGCCGTGCCCAGCCGGGCCGTGCTATGCCGTGCCAATGCCATGCCATTCCACACCTCCACCTCCGCCGCCGCGCTGGAACGTCACCAGGTGCAGACTCCAACGCGCCGCCCAGCGCCGCCCAATCGCGCCACCGCCGCCAGAGGGCGGCCGGGCTGGCCGAGGGGCACGGCCCGAGAGGAGCGTTCCGATTGGGTCTCGACCACGTAACTCGAAGACGGGGCGTTGCGCTTACCGGAAGGCTCGGCGTACTTAGCGAGCCAATCACCGTCCTCGTTGTAGGAGGGCGTGGTTTGCGGTGTGTAAAGTGTGACCGGCCGCAGACGGGGCGTTAGGTGTGTTGGGGTCTGGTCGCGTGAGCGCTGTTGTCCCGGCTGTGCCGGGCCTCCCCTCCCGGTGCTCCAGTGACCTGCAACCTCACGAAACCCTGCTAGGAGGGGCAGGTATGCCCGAGCCCTGCTGGCGGTGCTTGGGCGGCTGATGGGCTCGGCACCCCACGGAGCTGCTCTTTGCTCTGGCCCCGCAGCTCCAGCCAGCGTCCCCGGGCCCCGCGTCGCCGTGCCTCCCCCGGGACGACCGCGTTGCCTGGCCGCGCCGCCGGGTCCGAAGCGCTCCCGGCACGTCTCGGTGCCGAGCGCCGCCGCAGCGCGGGGAACGCGGACGCGCTGCTCACGGGGCAGCGGCAGCGCCGCAGGAGCGGCCGCCCGGTGAGTGCCCGGCCCCGCCGCCTGGAACGGCCATGCGCTCACTGGTGCGGTCCCAGCCGCTCCTCCGCCTACCGGCCGCCGGTCGCGCCCCTTCTCCTCCCCTCCCCGCGGCGGGAGGGGTCGGGGCTGGCTCAGCGCTGGGGCCGGCCGACAGCTCTCCCCTGAGCCTCGATTAAGCCCGGCTTCGGCTTTCTCTTCTGCTTCCCGTCAGCGTCCCCAATCAGGAACGAAATGGCCATTGACAACCAGACAGTAAACATACTGGTTTACGTTTGTATCCGAGTTATTACACTATTTCAAGTCATTACCTTAATTTAATCTGTAAGCAGTTTTAGTTGTTACATTATACTGAAATGCTCTTTGTTCCATCGAGTCAGAACAAGTCAGTCTGAGTATTCTGACGGTGACCAAGAACTGGTGCCTAAGAAATCAGGTTGGAAGATTTTTCCAGCAGCAGTCCTGGTTTCCAGTGATCTGCCACTCAAGGATTTCCCAAATTGGAGGTGTTTAGCAGTCCTGAGCGTGCTTTTCTTTTGTCAATGTGATGGGTGGGTAGGGAGTTTCTTTTTTGATCATTGTAAACTTGTCGTATTCCTAGCGAAGAGTTCCACTGTTCAACTAATTGCAGGGGAGCTGGGGGGTAGTGGTGGTGGTGCAGAAATAAGTGCTTGACGCTTGTTTGGAACCTGCCAGTTCAGTTTGGTACTCATAGTCAGCCTTCGTTCACTCTTTCCAGACAATTCAAGAGTCTATAGAACTCTGTCTACCTGCCTCACTGTCTTTTTCCAAAGTTAATAATTGTCTTAATTTCACTGCTTTTTGTACAGAGGTGTTCCTCAGCTTCCCTCATTTTCAGTGCCTTCTGTAGAATTGTGAGTGTGCACATGCACCTACAGAGGTGATTGGATAGCTTAACACCTATTCTTATGATTGCTTTCTGCATTGTTGACAAACTGACATTTGGGATAACAGGAGCGGGGGAAAGAATGGTTCTTCTGTCATCTTTTATCTGCTACAGAACCTTCAGAGATTGCTGGAGGTAGCAAATCTCTGCCCACTGACTTAACGGTCTTTGGGTCAGGATCTGTACTTGTAAGGGAACAGGTAGAGGTCCTCTGGTCTATCCTGCTCTCCCAAGGAAGACCAGAAGTTCACCTGTTGTCAACTTGAGATACTCTTGTAAAAACAACCATACTGGGTCAATTGAAAGTCTTTCTAATGAATATGCTGTTTCTGAAGGCACCTGTAAAATAGTTTTCATTCTCAGCACTTTGGTTTTGTTTGTTTAACATAGGCTCTTATTTGAATTCTCCCTAGTTTATGTGTCCTCTCAAGATCTCTGGATAGCTAATGTTTTAAGCACTGACTGTAGTTCATCCTTATGGATGATGTTCAGCAGTGGATGCCTTGGGAGGCATAAAAGGTAGGATATGTAATGATACTACCCTAAAATACTCTCCAGCAGCTAGCCACTGAGTAGTGTTAATTACAAAGACATTTACAGTAGTTGAATCTAGTTCATGATTCCCTAGCTTGACTACAATACCACATGAAGCAGTTTCAGAAGGCTCACTAGAGTCAAGACAGGCAATCTTTTCTGCTTCTTCCTTATAGATAAGGGCTGTTACTTTGAAAGAGAAAACAGATTAATTCTTGACAAACTGTGTTGGAGATGAGTAGTAGTCTTATTGATTTCCACGAACAACTTAAATGGACCAGATTATTATTCTTTTTTAAATTACAGGCAAATTCATTGGTTCATAATCCTTAGCCTATCTTCTTGTCTTTTTCCACATAGGCAGGTTTTGGCCTCTTTCACACTCCTGGTATCTGATTCACCCTTCATGAATCTGTCATTATTTCAACCAGTTCATGAAATATCCTGAAACATTTAAAGGTCTTCAGACCCAGCAAGCCTGAAAATATGGCATTTTTCTAAGCACTCTCTATGCTTTTGTTGTCTGTATCTTTGCCAAATATTCTTACCTTGTTATTGTTTAACTGCTCTTGTCACCAGCTCACAGTTCCCATTATCACCACCTGTCCTTTTGCTCACCAAATCCCTACATACAGCAGGAGAAAGGCACACAGATTTGTTAAAACATACAGTGATGTATCTGAATGGAATTTGGGAGCTGTTGAAGAAAAGGGCCGTGTTAAAGTAGATCAGTTGTATGGATTTCAGATCAGGTACCAGGAATGTTTGTATAATAAATACCTTGGATTTGATATTCAATAAACTGTACAGCACTTGCTTGGTGATGTTACTTCCCCTGTGCTTGTCCTAATTTATGTAGTGGATTCTCAGGGTGAGTAACTCTTTTTTTTTTTTTCCTTACCTGGACTGATCATAAAGTTAACAGGTTCTAGGATGTGGTACAGGATCCATTTAGTTGATTAAGATTGTTCTCTATGTTGGCTGGGAAGGATGGCAAAAATAACTCATGATTTTTGAGGCTTTTAGAGGGGTAAAGATGGCTTTTGTGTTGGACTTGGCTGTAGTCAGCAAACATGTATGTTGTCTTACATTGTGGTCAGGCACAGCAAAGGATGTGTCTCTTGATTAGACTCTTCCAGAGACTCCATGGAGTTTCCAGGGAACACAGTAAACAGTAAGAGCTGCAAAGAAAGCAGGGGCACACTTTACTCGGTGCTGACCATGCTGATTCTGTGGATTTAAATTTTCTCATTTTGTGAATTTATTCTTCCTTGTGCTTGCTGTGCTTTTCTGATGAAAGGTATGCTATCTGGGATTTGTGGAAGGTGCAGTCATGACATGCAAAGGTGGGTCCCTGGGCATTAGGGGATGATGGGGGAAGAGGATATAAAAAGGGCTGTATTTTGTTATACTATTTCTATAGTCAGAAGAAGCTGGAGTGGCAGTACCCAGAATAGCCCAGAGCAGAGGAGACAGATAGATATATATGATATACTGGTGGTCATTCATGTTAACTTTCTTCCCCAGCTCCATCGTGGACATCACAGGAGAGGGAAGGAGCTTGCTTGTTGGACAGGAGTTGGTTCACTGACTAGAAGACTACTTGTAGGCTAGGGGCTTGCTGTCTAGTTAGAAGACTGACTTGAGCAAGTACCGAGTGGAGCAGAAATCTGCCCTTCTGTAGGGCGCTGTGGTGACAATTGGTGTGGCGTGCTTCACTGCTTAAGGTTTCCAGAGGTGGCCATCACTACTGTGTGGGTTGGTGCAAGGGTTTTGGTCTTTCCTGAGATGTGATGACTCTTTTTCCCTCCATAACCTTTCCCTGATCATCCAGATGTGGCCTGTTATGGTAGTTCCTCCAATGCGCAAGTGTTAATTTGTCTGGATGGATTTCACTTGTTGTACCCACATCAAGTCTCCCTCTGCCCCCCAACTCTTTTGTGGTGTGGGGTTTTTTTTGTTGTTGATTTGTTTGGTTTTCCCTTTTTTCTTTTTTTTTTTTACTAGTTTAAATAGTTATCAGAGATGAGGTCAATACAAAAGTGGAATGGATTTGACCGGAGGTCAGCTTGCAAAGTGGGTGTGTAAGTTTATAGGGTAAAGAGAAATGCTCAGACCCTTGTCTGGCTCTAGGAAGCACAAGACTGAGACTTTCCTCTTGTTTCTTTTGTCTCAAGATTGTGTTTCACTGTATGTCTAGTCTTAACTCTCCTTGTCCCACCATGCATGATTTTGGCTTTTCTGTGGCATCAAACTTAGCAGCTGGACTACTTGCTATGTGACAGCTCAAGGTGGCTCCTGTGGTTCCACAGCACAGGCGTGCATGTCCTATCTCTCATCTGTCACCCATATCCAGAAATGCAGCTTGCGTGTATTTATTCAACTGAGGGTTTGATGATACTAGTAGACAACTGAGATCACCAACTTTTCAGTGTGTTTGTGAAAATAGGCTTCTTTAAGAACTGATGGTGCAGCAGCAAGGCCTTGTGAATTCTGGGAACTAGGCAGTGACTGTGGCATCTGCTGTACTTCAGTTTGGTGCATTCAGATTTGTGTACACCCTCAGTAAAGTTCTTTGTGCTCAGTTTCTTTTTTGAGGAAAAAATGGTAGTGAAGGAGGTGATTGCGTCTCGTCTTTCACCTCCAAACTCTAACTGGTGTATATTAATGCTCTGCTAAGGGAAAAGCCAGTAAGTTTTGGATATGCAGAATGTAGGCTGGAGTGAGGAAGGCTTGTGCTGTCTGTGTCCTCACTTTGTCCCACTTCCTGCGGCTTGCTCCATTTATGTAATGTCCTTTGCTGCCCCACCTATCTCACAATGATTGCATCCTTTCTTGCTCGGTCAGAAGGAAACTGTCTCTTTAGTGCAGTCTGTGCAAACAAGACAGATTCTGGGACCCACGTCTGGGGGTAACCAGCTCCAGCTCTGTGGGCACTGGGGAACAGTAGGGAGACTGTGGGTAGCTGGTGAGCTAGAAAACTAGCCTGCTTTGTGATACTGTGCAGCTCATTTGTACATGAAGCATGGACAATTGTGCTGACTAGCTAAGGGAGTTGAACTGTGATGTTTGTCAGCACGCACTTGGGGTCAAACCTTCCTCCAGGAAAGGCAGTTAGCATGATGCATTCAGCAACAAGGTAAGTGCAGGATATTACTAGATGGGATGCAGAGATGCTGGAGAGGATATTGTAGTGCTGACCCACTCACAGGACCATGGGACTAACGTGGAAGATAAGGCTGCAAATGTGGCAAGACAGAAGTTGAGCTGTTTTGAATAGCTCCCCATTTTGTCTCATGCAGAGCAAGGTTCCTAGGAAGACCTGAAGCCATATCCCAGGATCTACCTTCCAGGCAATGCAGGCTTTTGTAACCACCCTTCCTGGTCAACTCCTTGCAGCCAAGACACTGCTCTCAAGTGGTAAACTTGCATCTCAAACATCTACTGAGGAATCATTTATGTTGGAGAAGACTTTTTAGTTCTCCTTTCCAACAGGTACTGCAGAGGCAGAGCAGAGCCAGGCCCAAAAAGCCTGTGTTCTCAGATTTGGCTAGACCTCCAGTGTTGGGTTGTTTTTTTTTCCTGCCTGCACAAGGCAGTAATGAGCTGTCCCCCTTTCTTTAGCCTGGGCCTATGCTGGGAATTCCCTGTTGTTGAGTGTCTTGAGAATTGGATACATCTTGGATCTTTACAGCCTGTACTGGTGCTTCTCATTGCTGCTTTTCATTCTTGCCCTTCCAAGAGTTCATATGCCTCCGTGTCAGAAGTGCTGAGATACCAGCAACCTCACATTCACACAAGAACAAGTCACAGGCCTTGATATGAAATGATCCACGTGAAGGGGTGGCAGAGGGCTAAAGGAGCAGAAGCCACAGGGTGGACTAGCTTGCGCTTTGCCTTCTCAGGTGAAGGACTTGGGCTCCTGCCTCCAAAAGCAGAAGAAAGGCAGAGAAAAAGATGCCCCCAACACAGAGCAGGCTAGGGGGCACCTATCCTACGTTTGCCGCTCTGGTCATTGCTGAAGCCATGTTACACAGACACCCCCCGCGGCTGAGCAGGCCTCGGCAGGCCTGACTGTGGGCCCAGCTGAGGCCGCGCAGCCACTCCCGGCGGGCGGTGCCGCGGGGGCAGCGCAGGTCCCGCCCGGCGCGGGGGAGGCGGGGCGGCTGCCGCACTCCGTCCCGCTTCTCGCTGCCCGGCGGCCCTCAGGAAGGGCGCGGAGCCCGGCGCGCCCCGGCGCTGGTTTCAAGTCCGCAGGCGCACGCCGCTCCCGCAGGACCCAGACGGCCCGGATCCGGGTCTGGCCAAGGAGAACTAGGGCCTGGCGGCGCGCGGGAGGACCGAGAGGCCCCAGAGCGGCGACGGCATCCGGCTGGCCCCCGCCTCGCCCTGCCGTGCCGGTGACGGCCGCTGGGCCTCGCTCGCTGCCGCGCCGCAAAGGTTTGTGGGGCGGGCCGGAAGCGGAAGCGAGCGGCGCCCCAAGTTGCGGCGGTTCTGTGGCGGCGGGGCCGCTCGGCGCGGGGTCGCGGCCCGGCCCTTCCGCTTCCTCCCGGGAGCCGGTGGCGGGCGCGTCTGCGCGTGCGGCGGGATCCGGCGGCGAGTGACGGCGTGTCCCTCCGCAGCGCTGAGGGGCGGTGCGGCCTGGCCCGGCCCATGGACCGGCACAAAGTGAAGCGGCAGCGGCTGGACCGGATCTGCGAAGGTGAGGCGGGGCGGGCCCTGCTCGGCAGCGGTGGTGCCGCCGCGTGGGGACACGCCCAGCAGCGGCCCAGCGCCCGAGCGGTGGAGACCAGCGCCGGCCGCGGCAGCGTGCCCTTGTGCGGCGGAAGCCCTGGCCCGGCCGCTGCTCTCCCTGTCGAGCTGAGGTGCCCATCAGACCGGCCGGCGGCTTGTCCGGGTCCTGCCGCCTGCGGGTGGGCTTCCACCCGGCGCTTCTGCAGCACGCTGCTTGCGGCCCTGCTGCTGGGGGGCGTCGGTGCCTCGCCGTTCTAGAAAGGGGGTGTCTGCCAATGACTGTCGGAGGCCCTGCGGACGTACAAGTTCTTCTGGTCACTTAAGGAAGAAATAGACTTAGTATCTTGGCCTGCTCAGGTGTATGTGGGGGAAGTTAATGGGGAGCAGGGCTGAAGTGGCTTTGTAACTAGTTTCAGGAGCCTAGAGTAAGACGGCACGCTTCTGAGTAGACAACCTCTATTGTCTTGTTATTGATAAAGCATGTTTTATTTTTCTTTATATAGAGGTGGCAGAGAGGTTTGGTTTTTTCCCCTAGCTTTGTTTCCCTGTGTGTGTTTCCTGTTTATTTCTGTTGCTTTGACCCATCCCTTCCTAAATACTATAGAACTCTAACAGAACTAAGGACTTGTTAGACTAACAAATGAGGGTTCCAGGATTCTTGTTTTTCATCTAATCACTCCTGCTGACTTTCTTAATAGGCATACGTCCTCCTATTGTGAATGGCCCAATGCCAGCACGGCCACTGGTTGCACTCCTGGATGGACGAGATTGCACTGTGGAGATGCCCATTTTGAAGGATGTTGCTACAGTGGCATTTTGTGATGCTCAGTCAACTCAGGAAATCCATGAAAAGGTGGGCAAGAACGTGTGCAAGCATTTGGATGTAGAGCTCTGCCTCTTAGTGTAACCAAAGCAGAGATTGATTTGGACTGGTTTTTGTTGTAGGTGCTGAATGAGGCAGTAGGAGCTCTGATGTATCACACCATTACCCTTTCTCGTCAGGATCTGGAGAAATTCAAAGCCCTCAGGGTCATTGTGCGTATTGGCAGTGGCTATGACAATGTTGACATCAAATCCGCTGCAGAATTAGGTATGATGACACCATTAGGGCTCTGTTACAATGAGAACTGAATGTGAAGTGGAACACTGCACGTGTTTTTCTGTTGTGTACCTGAGTGCATTTAAAACCTTGTATGTAAAAAGATTTGGAGATGCTTAGTATCAGGCATCTTTAGGAAGCTGACCAATACGGGAGGTGGTAGGTGGCTTGAAAGAGAGATTCTCAGATTGCTCTGCAATCTGACTATGTGGGATTCAGAAACCTGAATATGGTCTCTAGGTAACTTTTGGTGAGGTGGCTTTGGGTTGTTTGTGGGGAAAGAAGTGAGCAAGCTCTGTCTGAAAGCAGCCTGCAAATGCTGATGCAGGATAAACTCACTGTAAATGCTTGATAAGTGAGTTTTCATGTTAATTTTTTTATATGCAGGTAGGTTCTGATTCAACACTTTATTACTGATCCCTTTAGAGCCCTAGGCATGTGAAGAGTCTCTGGATCAGGTGACGAAAAGCTGCTATTTATTAAACGTATGACAGGGAGACTTTTGGACCTTGTAGTCTCCTAGGTGAGGTGGATCATCTAAGTACCCTGCCCTTTCTTTTTTAGGTTTGTGTCAGTGATTTGAAACCTTACTTAATGTAATGCAGATTGGATTAAGTTTAAATCAAATGCAAATATTTATATATGAAATTGAAACAGGCATTACATTTTCTAGATCTGTAAGAACAGATGCATTGCAAATAAACGAACAGTGCATATTTGTGTAGTGCTTGAATTAGGTCTAAAGAGTCTTCTCATCTGAATGATTCAACTGAGTAGTCTCAAGAGTTCCTGGCAAGGTCTTTGACTCTCATCCGGCCATTACATTTTTGGGCTGAGTTTGGAACTTACTTTGCTCTTAGGGTTCTCTGCGTAAAGTCACCATCCATGTCTTTGATTGATTCAGATTGAAAACCTTCCCTTTCCCCTCACTCCACACTCATTAACCCAAGGAGAAATCGGTCAAAGTTCTTTCACCATGAGACTGCTGCTTGCTACTTTTGCTTTGGAGCAATAGTATGATGACCCTTATGCATGGCCAGATTTGATTTTTTCATGGACAATTATTGATTATTTTCATGCTTAGCCAGGCTCTTTAATTCATTCTGAGGTAAGATACTGTTCCTTACATGTTCTGAGTCTTCAAATCAAACCAAAGGGCTGTTGTATGTGTTTGCGTTTTCTTACGTTTAGGCATAATATTGCATGTAAACACAAATTTGAGTCTAGCTGCGTAAAAGATGAGTGCATGTAGCTTGTCTGAAGTTGAATGAGATGGTAACCAGTGAGATGAGAAGAAGTTAGGTTTCCCTATCTCCCCATCTCATGTCCTCTGAGTCGTCTGTGTGGCATTATGGCACAAGTGCAAAGGATTTGACAGAGAAAAGGAGTCAGATATCTGGGACTGTGTGTGGCCATTGCTCTCCTAGTTCTCTTGGGAGAGCATGGTCTGAGTTTAGTCGAATGTCTCCTATGTAATAGGTTTACAAGAGTGACACATTGCTGAATTTTATGTGCCTTCTACCATTGCCTAGATTTTATTCCTAGTTTTTAGGTAGGAAGTGGACTTTTGAGGAGGAAGAGTTTCCTTGGTTTGGCAAGTGGCTGGGGTTACGTTTGGGAAGAGACCATTTTTTCACCTAGTTATTTTTATTTCTTGGCTGGTTTGCTGAATGAAGGATAGCAGCAGTGAAGCGGTATGTTGCCAGCCCCCATTTCCCTTCCCCTCTTCCCCCCCTCCTTTTTTTTTTTTTTTTTTTAATAGGCTGCTCAGGAATGACCAGATTTTGCTACAGTGTTCATCTTTGCCATTCCTGACAGCAATTTGTGCTTCCAGGACTTAAACTCTGTTTGCGTTAGTAATTTACCTGATAATTCTAGCCACTGGCTTTATGGTCCCTTGTGATTGTATGTTATTCTAGAGTGGGAGTGCTTATGTGTTGTTATTTTTAAGTGTAACTTCAAATGGATTTAGAGAGGCTCCTGTGGCTTTTCTTTGCCTTTAATGAGGTAGTTACTTATTGTTGCTCTTGGGGAAGCTGATGCTTGCAGTGAGCATCTGGACTGCAAGGCATGAAAGAGCTCAACCATCTGTCTTAATTCTTCTACAGTCTGTCAGTTAATCTGTCAGGAGTATCTCTGGAGCAAGTGCATTTTTTTGGATGCAGATCATCTAAAACAGTCAGTTTCTAGCATCACTTGAATGACCCGGTTTTCTCATTTCAGCCTTTCTCCCCTGCCCTGCTGTGTGTCAATCAAAGGGATATTTACAAGGAAGGAATGGTATTTCCTTGGGGTTAAAAAGCAGGCTGGTTGCAGCTGGCTGGTCGCATCTGTGTTGCTGTAGAATGAGCCTCTGAAATGAGTCCTGTGTTTCCTGGCGGTAGTTCTGGAGCACTGAATTATCTTTCAGCACTTACGCTTTAAGAGCTCTATGTTTGTTTAGCGTTGTGATGCTAAAAATCTTATATGACCTCTGTGGCTTTGTAGGCATTGCAGTTTGCAACATCCCTTCTTCCTCAGTAGAGGAGACTGCTGACTCCACCCTCTGCCACATCTTGAACCTCTATCGCCGTGTTACTTGGCTACATCAGGCTATGCGGGAAGGGAATCGAGCCTCAAGTGTAGAACAGATTCGAGAGGTGGCTGGAGGCGCTGTGCGTATCCGTGGGGAGACTTTGGGCATCATTGGACTAGGTAAGTGATGGGAATTGTTAAATTGAAAAGTGAACTGTGAAAGTTTTTGGGAACCTAAGAGTCACAGACTGAAAAAAGTGATAATTTTACAGCTGTTCATTGTGAAACACACTGACTCATAAGGAATACTAGTGCCCTATTCTGTGATGCTGGATATCTTCAAGAGTTGGGTGTATGTCATGGGATTGGGGAATTTTTTTTGTATTCAAATGGCTAGAAGAATTGGAACATTCAGATAGCTCTTCTTGGTGACTGTTTCCCTGTGTGCTAGGCTCTGTATCAGTAACAAAGCCACCTGAAAGCTACCAATTCCTTCTCCAAGTTCTTGTAATCAGATTATTACTGCCTCTGACTCAGGATCCAGATTTGGTTTGAAAAACAGAGCTCCTTCTAGGCTAAGCTCTGGCTATTGCATGGGGAAGGACTAGAATTAGCCACATGGGATCAGCACTGAATAACCTCCTCTGGATCCCTATGGCAATCCTAGGGGTTTCCAGGGCTGCAATACCTTGGGCCCTGGCAGTAAACTCCAGTGTAGGCTCCTAGTCTATCCCAGTATCTTGTCTTTAAAGTTTGTTTTACCTTTCCTTGATGATTGTGGGTTTTCTTTTGTGAAGGCCGAGTTGGACAGGCAGTGGCTCTGCGAGCCAAGTCCTTTGGCTTCAACGTGATTTTCTATGATCCCTATCTGCCGGATGGAGTGGAGCGATCCTTGGGTTTACAACGAGTAGGAACCCTGCAGGATCTACTAATGCACAGCGATTGCATCACATTGCACTGCAGCCTGAATGAACATAACCATCACCTCATCAATGACTTCACTATTAAACAGGTGCAGCAGGAGCTTGATTTCCCCCACAGAGCACTGTGGAAATGAATGCAAACAGAAACTGCTGCTTTCACAGAGGCTGAGAGCGTGTGAATCCTGCTGCCTCTGTCGTGTGCCTCCTGCTGCCTTTGGAGGCTGGTAGCGTGTGGATCCGGGTGCCTGTGCTTTGTGCTGTATAGAATTTCATGTTAAGAGAAGAGTAGGATTGGCTCTTTTTTGCCAAGTAATTTCATTTATAAAGAATGTTTTAAGTGATTCAATAACTTCAAATTACCTTTAAAATACATAATCGACTCTGCTGGTTAATGCCAGATGTGGTGTGGCTGGGTCTGTGTAAGTTTGTTTACACAGCTCTGCCAAAGCCTCTCTGCCCAAGCCCACTGCAAAGTCAGTCTCGGGCTCTACTCTGCTAGTCTATGAATGCTTTTCAGTGCTTTCATGAGAGACATCTGGACGTTGTAGTCCAGTTTTGTGTAGCTGGATACTTGATTCATGTCCTCTTTCTTTTTTAATGTAGTAGGATGAATATGGAGTGCAGAACTTGAGGGTTCCACTTTTGCCCTTGTTGTCTTGTGGTTTTGTTTGTTCATTTTTAAAGCAATTTCTCAAGCATTGCTTGCAGGCATTTCCCCTGTGGTTAGCTTTGCAGTGAGAGCACTCCTAGTTCGTCCAGGCCTCATCTAATCACTGCAGGCTCCTGCTCATTTCCAGTAGACTTCCCAAGATTCACTTAGCTTCCATGAAAAGTCTCATTCTCAACCCACTTAATATTTTTCTTCTTCCAGATGCGCCAGGGCTGCTTCTTAGTGAACACAGCCCGGGGAGGGCTGGTAGATGAGAAAGCCTTAGCACAAGCCTTGAAAGAGGGGAGAATCAGAGGAACAGCATTGGATGTGCATGAGTCTGAGCCTTTCAGGTAATGTTGTGCCTGCATGCCTGCTGCTATCTTGTGAGTCACCTATGCTGGATGATTCTTTTATTTTATTTTTGTTATTTGAGTTACAGTGATACCTGAGAGGACAGATGAGGTTATCACTTCTGGAGAGAAACCACTTTTTTTTCTTTTTCTTTTTTTTCTTCCCCCCCCACAGCTTTGCTCAGGGGCCCTTAAAAGATGCACCCAATGTGATCTGCACCCCTCACACTGCCTGGTACAGTGAGCAGGCTTCCATTGAATCCAGAGAAGATGCAGCCAAAGAGATCCGCAGAGCTATTACAGGTAATGAGGAAGACTGTGCTCTGCAGCTGCTGCTGAATTAGTATTCTTTTGTTAGTTCACTGCAACGATTATGCCGATTATTCTGAAAACTTAAGACTCAGTGGTTGGTTTCTGGAACTGGAGCGTAAGTTGGTAATTGTCTCTTTGCCTTCTGAGAATCTTGTAACTAATGCTGGAGGGGCACTTTCCCTCCCTGGGAAAGCCTTGTACCTAGTATATCTTCAAAATCCTTTGCAATAATTCCTTTGACAGTTATACTGTACACCTTTTTTCTGGAGTAGTATGTATTGTCCCTTGGGGAAGGTGAGGCATTGCAATTGCAGTTTGTGGCCAATAATTTCCACATGATCACAGAAGTGGAAAGGAATGATCAGTTTCTTGTCTTCTCCAGAGACCAGTTGTTCAGAGGAGAGTCTCCCCTGCCCTGTGTTATCCTGTGGAGGTAGATGGAAAAGGTGTTGCGCATTTCTTTTCTACTTTCCCTTGTAAATGCTTCAGGGAACGAGCCCCTCCTACTTGTGTCCTGGGCTTTTTTTTGTCATTCTTGGCACTCTTGCAGGTCACATACCTGATGCTTTGAGGAACTGTGTTAATAAGGAGTACTTGCTGTTAGCAGCTCAGTGGTCCAGTATTGATCCTGCAACTGTCCACCCAGAACTCAACGGAGCTGCAGCTTACAGGTGAGATATCTAGGTTGTCCAAGTTACTGCTTCCAAGCCTATCTTCCTACTGAAGTAGGCCAACATCCCTCTTTGGGTTTGAGATCTGCCTGTACCTGCAAGCGGGTATGTTTCTGTTCCCATATACTCTGTATATGAGCTCTTTCCAGAAACTTAACAGCAGCACCTCTGAAGCTGTACTCTAGGATTTAGCATTTACTTGGTCATATTTAGTTCCAGCTGCATACTGGTTAATTTTTCCAAATCCTTGCAAGATCTGCCCAAGAGATACCTTAATATAAGAAAGCCTGCTGGTTGCCTGAAAAGAAGTTGGATCTTAACATTTGAAGTTGTGCATATCATTAGGGCTGTATAAACAAAGCACAGTTCTTATCTGTAGCCCAGATATGGGCTATTAAAGAGACACTGCCCAGTGGATTTAGGCCGTGGTCTAAATAGGGTGTATTTCAGTTTATTTGTCTGTTACAGGCTTCCAAGTGATTGTGGGTAGGTTGCTTCCCTTCTGTTTTTCTCCCATTTGCAAAGTAGGAAACATCTTCTTTTCCCTTCTCTGAGAGATTTACAGAGCTTCATATATATTTATGGAGAAGGCACAGGGAGGCAGAATGGAAGAATGGTTCATTAGCAATTCATGAGCATTGCTCTTCCATTTTTCCTCTTATGTGTAGCTGTTTTAGTTCAGCTCCTTACTTTTTCTATCTTAGAGCCCAGTGAAGGATAATCATAGAATCATAGAATGGTTTGGGTTGGAAGGGACCTCAAAGATCATCTAGTTCCAACCCCCCTGCCACAGGCAAGGGTACCCTCCACTAGACCAGGTTGCCCAAAGCCCCATCCAACCTGGCCTTGAACACTGCCAGGGATGGGGCATCCACAGCCTCTCTGGGCAACCTGTGCCAGTGCCTCACCACCCTCACAGTAAAGAATTTCTTTCTTAACGTCTACCCTAAATCTACCCTCTCTTAGCTTAAACCCACTACCCTTTGTTCTGTCATAACTGGCAGCTTGCACACCTTCTGCTGATGGGGAAGGAATTTCCAGCCCTTCAGGGTACCTTCATACAGTGCCTCACACTGTTTCCCACTGGAGATAAACTTTGTACCTGTTTCCCAAGTGCTTAGTGTGTGACCCGAGACTCACTCTCTCTGTCTGAGAACAGGTACCATTTGGTATTGGGATATAACTGCTACTCTTCAGCTCTGTAGACTTTTCCTGTGTTCTATCTCTAGAGCATTTCTGTTAGAAAGAGGGTTTTGTATTCAGCAGGTGCCTGAGGGCATGGCTCCTGTCCCCTTGCATAATGCTGTTGGACAAGCTTGTAATTTCTATGTTTTTGTTGGTTTTAGGTTTCCTCCAGGAGTAGTGGGAGTAGCCACCCCTGGGCTACCAGAACCGCCAGTAGTGGAAGGAATTGTAGCTCATGGGATCCCTTCTGTTTCTCACTCTGCACCGCGTACCCCTTCCCCAGGAGAGACAAGCAAACTGGATGCAGACAGAGAGATTCCTGCTGACCAATAGCAGCATCTTTTGCTCCTCTGGCAGCAGAAAAAAGGAGGGTATCTCCTCCTAGGACCTTCTTTAACACCCTACAGAGACTGTTTCCTGTTCATACAGGATGGGAGAATGCATTTCATTACCGGCAAACTTTAGTTCTTGCCTTTATTTTGTAACCCTTTAGTTTTAATCTCTCAATGAATCTTTCTCCTTCTCTGGGGCAAGGCAGCAGTCACCTTGTCTCCCCTCAGAAATACTTGGTTTAACCAATGATTTTTCCCATATATCTGCTTCGGTTGTCTGTGACAGGGAACTGTCCTTGTGCACTTGAAAACAGAAGTGGAGCTCCCTGATCAGGGATGGCCCTCAGTGTTCCTAACACCAGAGTTCAGTGCACGCTTTTCAGTTGTGACTTGTAGCTTTAATTTAATTTGGCTGAACCTCTCTAAGTGTAGCCATGGGGAATATTAGAAAAATATTAGTGATTTGGAGAAGTTGTGACTATTGTCTTTATTATGCCCTTGGTAGAATGCAGTCTAGGCTCAGCTCTGTGTATTATTTTGCTTGTTATTAAGGTTTCCTATGAGAACAGACATAGTGCAGGCATTGCTAGTTCTTGACCATACAGAGTTTTGTCTGTGCAGTACTAGGCCTGAAGTTAAACGTAACAGTCTCAAAGCCAGCCTTGTAAAAAAATTTGGAAGGGATTAAAATGTCATCAAATGTGTTCTGGTGGCCACTGTGTTTGTGAGGCTTCAAGAATAGTTCACCCTAGAGTCTGTGTAACTCGGAGAAGGCAAAGAGAATGCAGAAATGGGGAAAACTTGCACTGTGAGACAGCAAGTAGCAATAACTTGCAGCTGCAGTTGCTGGTTCCTCACGCACATGTACCTCACAGTCTAATGGTGATGTTTATCCACACATTAGAATTGTAAGCTTTGTGCTACAGATTTTTTTTTTTTTGCATAACTGCATCAACTGGAAGTAACATACCAGTGCTAGTGACACTTGTCTCTGTGCTGACGGAGAAGGCAGCTTTCAACAGTTGACCAAAGTACTCTACTTCTGCTCTGCTAGCATATACCGCATCTCCAGCAGCGGGCAGGGCAAGGCAGTGGGGTTTTTTTACATGATTAAGCTTTGTGATATTAAAGGAGAAATAACACTCTTAGCTTGTCACCTGAAGCCAAGGCAGGATTGTTGCTTTCAAGTCTTTTCCCATTTCCCAAATGATTGAATATGAATTGCTTCTTTAAAGGGGTATGGAGTCTTCAGCAAAACAGGTTCCACAGGAGAAGATTTTCCTTAATTCCAAATATTCCTTTAATTTCATCTTGTTATGCTTTAGTTACAACCTTTCTGTGCACAAGATGTAACAGTTCCTGATAGATTTGTTCATGTCGTGTGGGTATATTCAAGTCGGTGCTATATGGGAGGCATACCCTATGCGTGGGTTTGGCTGCCTCTCTCGATTCTTCCCTCTATTGTGTGTCTGACTGTAAGCTGAACAGCTGGGCATAGACTGGAAGTACACATTGAGGTGTTGACAAAATCCTCTGTTCAGGCTATTTACAGTTTGGGAAGCTGAGGAAAGCTTTCGGAGTCACTAAGTTTTCAGATTTTTTTCCTGGTTTTAAAGCTTTCTCCAATACTGCCTTCATGTAATGGCTTACTACTGATACAGTGAAGTGATTCACTCCTTTCTTGTCCACCCCCCACACTCCTCAGCAATTCAAGAAAGGAAAATAGGCAAGAAGTAAACTTCAGGTGTTTTCTTATCGGTTTTACACTTTAACTGTTTAGCATTAGTGAGATACTAGTTCTCTAATGCTGAGTGTCTTTTTTGATAAGTTGTCTCGGTGAAGGTTTTTGGCTTCTGTGTTTTCATGGATAATGCTGATTCTACTTAATTCATATACCTCCTTGGCTGCTCAGGTTTAGCAGATCAGACTGGTACTGGTGGTAGGCACAAGTTGCAGGAGAACTTTTTCTGAACAAAAACCTAGAGCTCGGAAGCACTTTGGTTGCAGCTGTACCTAAAATAACCAGCACCACTTTCCTGAATTCTCTAATCTCTAGGAAATCTAAATTTTACAAGCTATTAGCTCGGAAAGCTGCTGTGCTGACAGGCAGATTGGGAAAAGTTTTCAGAGACTGAGAGCTCATCTTCTGTCTATTACCATGTTAGGCAATCTGTCAAAACTACTCTTTCCTTTGCTGCTGAAAATTCCTGCCCTGCTTAGAGGTTCGGGTCTGAGATTATTTTGTGGTAAGGGGCTTTTAGTTATGAGCTTTGTGAATACAGAGGATCAGAGTACATTGACCTTGTCTCTTCTAGAACACAATGCAAGATAGATTTATTTTTTTAAAAGAGGCAGCAATTTTTTTTCTTTCTTCTTAACTGCAAGTATCTCTATAGACCAGTCAACTGAGCAGAGGAAGAATGGAAAAATCTCATTTGGTGGACACTTGAATTTCTCAATTCTTATTTTTAGTGCCTAGATATACTGGTGACTAGTAAGCGTAGGAATTAAATAATTGATGTCATAAGAAATATTTCCAGTTATGGGTACAAAGGAGTTGAAGCTTACAGCATTGATAGTGGTTCTGTTCTATCCAACACTATGTAGGCTTGTGATTGGATATGAAGGCATTTTTTCCCTTGATTAAAGCCACAACAGAAAATGTTGAGGTAAAAATGAACAGAACCCTTATCATGACCTCAAAGGAGGACTCTCTTTGTGTTTATAGGATTAGTCTGCTTGTATGCCATTTGTACCTCTGCTTATAGACTGAACATATTATTACCAGATGAAGGCTGTTCTGAACAGATAGCGCAAAGAAAATTTTACCAGTACTAAAGTACACTGTGGTCTTTTCGATCCCGTGAGTGCCAAGTCCTTTGTTAGCACTCTTCCCTGTGTGATACACTGACTTGCAGCTCCCCCTCCCAAGCTTAGTGCAGTATACAGTAGTGGAAGGATTTTTTTTTTAACACCTTCCTTCAGAACTAGTGCAGAGCTTTAATCCCAAAGAACAGAAGTCTCCCAGGGTGAGGCAGGAGTGCCCTAGCTGCACTAATCTGCTTACAGGAGGTGCTCACACTGTCCCAAGGTACATTCTGTTTGTCAGGGTCACTGCTGCTGACCAGCTTTTTTTATAGAGGACTCAGAGTTTCAGAAATATATTTTTGTAGACGATGACTAAACTGTGAAACATTGAAATAAAGCATGTAAACAAAAACTTAAAGCACTGTCCTCTGTACAGATGTTTTCCTCACTTCAGCTCTCTCCTTACTCATTAGAAAATGTTTGATTACTTCTTGGATATATTTTAATAAAGTTCTCCAAAGAACATGGGTGCTGTCTATGGAAGGGGTGGCCTTAGATACAGTATTGAAATGGAGGGTTGAAAACCTGTACAGGTGAGTGTCTGCATCAGTCCCACTTTTCTCAAATTGGGTAAGTTGGATCTTCCGCACAATCACCCCCTGGATCACCCACTCTGGCAAATTACTTTCTTTGGATTCTGGAGTATTGACTGTCAATCAAGGCTGTGAAGGTGGCAGACTGGGGAAGAAGCCATGTTCACAGGTTAAGGGACAGCTTTGGATGTAGTCTGGTGTTTACTTATGTGACTTCTCACAAGTTGAAATTGTGGTAACTGGTTTTGCAGCCTTTTAAGTGTGTAGTTTAAATATACATGTGTAAGCAGCAGTAGCTGCCTGCCTTTTACAGCAAAATAGTATTTTAAATGAATACATAAAATTAGCCCATGAAATGAATTTTTCTAATGTATAATAAAAGCCAGTGCAACAGAATTAGCACGTGGTTAGGTATTTCATAAATCAAAGTTAATTCATGTTTTATGGCCTATGCTCCCTGTGTCAATCATTAATGAAAGTTAGGAAACCCCTTCTTGTTCTTGGTGGGTTATATCACTATTTGTCTAGCTGGTGCTGCACACCTTTGGAATATCTAGCACCATGCTTAGGAAATGGGAAATGCTGGCCTGCTTTATCATGGCATTTTCAGTCTTGGTGGAATGGAGACATAGAACCACTTGGCATCTTTCACATAGTGGTACTATTTCTAATACACAGCTGATGATCTTACTGTTTCAGTAAAGAAACTTAAGACATGAGGGCAAAGCCTGCACTTCAATGAATGTAGTACTGATCTTGGATTTATCATGGCAATCGCTTAGACA
This sequence comes from Balearica regulorum gibbericeps, assembly GCF_011004875.1. Taxonomy (NCBI): domain Eukaryota; kingdom Metazoa; phylum Chordata; class Aves; order Gruiformes; family Gruidae; genus Balearica; species Balearica regulorum. Next base: position 21,734,984 of record NC_046197.1, read on the forward strand.
CAAGACCTAATTACCCTTCAGTAATGTTTCATGCAGATATTGGCTCCTGTACTTAAAAAAAAACCAAACCAAAAAAACCCTCAAAACAAAAAAAACCACCACCACCCCAAAAAACTGGTGGGAGGGGTTAATAAAGCTAGTGGTGTGTAGTAAATCAAAATGCACAGATGCTGCACAGCAGAGGAGGATAGAGCAGAGTTCTGATTACACTAATATTTGTTCTTAAGTTCTGTGTAGCAAAGGCAGACCCCACTTCCAAAAAAAAGGTCTTGAACCTTCTCTTGATGTAATAAAATGTCTTAGAAGCTGTTCAGTATTTTATCTGTGTGCCACCTCAGGACTAAAAGTACACCATAGAGTGCAGATAATGGGATGAAATGATGAAATACACTTCTGAGGACAGGCATGTACAAACTGGTATTGGGCATCGTCTTACTCATTTCCCAGTACAGTATTGCATCCCTCTAACTAGAAAGTAACAAAGATGAAATGTTGTCATCTATTCAAAACTACCTAGCACAATCATTTTGAATAAAGTGAAAGCAAGCAACTTGCCGTTGCTGCTGCTAATTCAGTGTCAGATGTGACTCCCAGAGTGCAAGCACAAGAAGAAAACAATTATTTCCACAAGAATATCCTTGTTTTCTGGTATAGAGTATAGCTCTGCTCCTTATTCCGGTTTCTGTCTGTGTATTTACTGCACAAGCAGAAAGAGATGCAAAGTTGCACATCATTTCTCTAGCAGTATAGGATTCTGAAATATTTTGTGGTTGTTCAAGTATGTCAAAAAGGAGCAGGTTTAGGGCATTGCACTATTCTACATGGGAACTGTTCAAATGTATCAGCTAATCGTGACAGCTGCGTGCCATTAGCATAATGATTTTTTATCTTCATCCCCCAAATAAATGCCTTTTCAGATCTGCCTCACTGAAAAGCAAAGCACCCACACCTGTGACACGCTGCTGTTATTCTAGGGCCAATAGCGTTTACGCCAATCCGAAACATTGAAAACTACAACTCGGATCCCACATCTCAAGCTGTTATTGTACTGGGTGTTGTGTGTGTTTACCTTGAAATTTAGGTAAAAACTCCTTAATTTCGGTGACAATTTCAGATTTTGAACATAGTGTTAATGAGAGGCTCTGCCGCGGAAAGACTTTCTGCTCCGGCTCCTCCCCGCCGACCGGCTCCCCTGCCCCGCCGCGGGGCCTGTCCCTCCCGGCGGCCCCTCAAGCTGCGCGACCGCTCCCGTTCCCCGCCGCGGGCTCCAGGCCGTAGAGTCTCGTCCCTGGGCCGCGGCCCTGCCGGGCCCGTTGCTGTCGAGCCACAGAGAGCGGCGCCACGTTCCTCCGCTGCCGCCTCCGTTCCCCACGGCCGCGGGGCTCACGGTGCGAGGCCGGACGGGCGGTGCGGGGCATTGTGGGGCAGAGGAAGGTGGGGGGAGACTGTGCGAGCGAGGTGCATGCCGGGATCGGGGCGGGCGGCGCTCGGAGGCCCAGCGCGGGGCAGTCGCTTGCTCGGTGTTTCGGGGCGTCGGCGGCGACCGGTGGGCTCGGGCCGGTGGCGGAGGAGGTTCCTGCCCGTCGGGGATGGCGGACGCGGCGGCCTCCCCCGTGGGGAAGCGGCTCCTGCTGCTGCTGGCGGCGGGGCCGGGCGAGGGCGAGGCTGTGGGGCCGGAGCCGGGGCCTGCGCTGCCCTCCCGGGCCTGGCGGAGCGGCACGGTGCGGGCCATGAGTGGAGCCGTGCCCCAGGACCTGGCGGTGAGGCCCCGGCGGCGGGAGGGGCTGGGGCGAAGGGGAGCCGCGGGCGGGGACGCCGCGGGTCGGGCCGCCCGCGTGGGCCGCGGCCTCCCGCCTCCGGCGCGGGCCGCTGCCGGGCAGGGCTGTGGTGCGGGCGAGGCCGGGGCCGCGGGGCGCCTCCTGCCCCGGGCGGGTCGCGGCAGCGCTGTGCTGGCGACCTGTGCCCTCCCTGGAGCGCGCAGCTCGCCGCTGGGCCTGCCGGGACGCGCTTCGGGCCGAGGAGTGGCGGGCCCGGCCTGCGGCGAGTGCGGTGGAGGAGCGGCCCTGCGAGCTGCCGGGGCACGGGTCTCTTCGGGGCGGAGAGGGTCCAGCAGCTTGAGGTGCGGCGATTGGTAACCTACGTGTGGAACAAATGCATGTGGGACATTTCTGCTTTCTGATGCTGATTACATCTGTATATAACTTCTTGGTGGTGGGTTGGGTTTCTTCTGGGAAGAGGTTAAGTATTCTTGATCAGCCTAAACGATGCCCCTTGTTTGAAAGCATAATTTTGAGCGGAGATCATAGATTTTATTCCAATGTAGATTTTGTTTTCAGCTGTAGGAATTTGTGCCTTGTGTAATGTGTTTAAACACTGTTTAGCATTTGTTTGGTTTATTTCAAGTATAACTCAGTGAGACACTTGGGTGAAGATCTTAAAAAAAGCTCTTAAAAGATATCTGTGCTGTTTCTCTTTGCATGTGTCAGTTCTGCAAGTGTTCGCTGTAAGTGATGGCACGCTTTAGAGAATGGATGGCATGCTTCTGAGAACTGTGGCTGTTAAAATGGGGAATAAGTTTGTGTGTTTGTGAAGAGTTTTGTTAGTTATCTTTATTATTAGCTTCTTTAAAAAATTGTTGTTGCTGCGATAAGTTCTTTGGGCCTCTTTGCAGAGTTCCAACTTTGAGAAGTTCCCTTGACTTCTTACACATTGATCCTGCTTTCTTTGGCCTTGTTGTAGAACTGCAACTAGGACTATCAGTAGGAAGTATGCTGGTTTTAGCTTTGGAAACCCAGGTGGCCTGGCAGCCTGTGTCTGTGTTTGAGAGCTGTGGTGATGCACTCTAGCTACTCCCTTATTTGTTTAAAGAAAAAAACAACAAACCACACAGAAAGGGGATCTTCGAAAGGAAAATGGGACAAGCCTTTGAGACTCTTATCTGAAACATGAAGATGTATTGGGGCTAAGACCTGGTCTGGAGAGCTACGCTTGTAGCAAACTGCGTTTGATGTGTATCATCGCTATGCTTGTATTATGGAACCATCCATCTCAAATATGAGTATGATGTAAGGAATTTTTGTGTGCGCCTGATCTTATTACTATTTTGTTGGAAGGACTGGTGGAGTGTTGCCTTTTTTATTTTTGTGTGTGTGTGTATCTCTGTCCAGTAGAAGGTAGTCACTTTTTTCCTGGTTATTGCCATCCAGCCATGACACCTGTTTGACTTACCTAATAAAGTAAAAATCAACTTCTGTGCTTGATAGCATGGGAAGAGTAGGATTTTTTTGGTGTGTGAAGTCATTACCTTTGTTCAGCACTGCAGTTCTCACCCCAGGTCCTTTCATCAATAACCTTCCACTTAGTACAGTTTCAGTGATGCAGCTGCCTCTAAACAGTGTATTCTCCGAATCTGTACAAGAACTCTTAAATGTGAACTGTGTAAAACACTCAAGGCAGATTTTTCAGAGTTCTGTAATGTGGAGTATTTAGTGTTGTTATGGAACCTTCCATGCATAATGAACACTGCTTTTACAATGATAATGATGTACTATCAGAAAAATAAGTCTTCCTTTTAAACTCATTCTGCCAGAAGAAGCGATGAGTTGGCACCAAGCAGTCAACCACAGTTTAGGAAATACTCATCTAAGGTAAAGTAATAATGTGGACTAGAGCTGAAAAATGCTAGGAAAAAACCCTATTCTACTCTTCGGGTTACTTATGTCTGTACTTTCTAGTAGCATCCTGTAAGGATGGTTTCACTTACTAGCCCATAGTCTGACGTTGGGCTTTTAGAAATACAAAACTGCAGTCCAATATCTACACTTTTCCAAGGCAGAAAAGTCAGGAACAGATAAGAAGTGTAGAACTTAAAGTGTTTCAGAAAGCAGCTGCAATAGCTTTTTCTTTTCTTTTTTTTCTTTTTTCCTTAATATTGGAATTTTAAGAAACTATTACTATTATTACTTTTTCTGGTGGGGTAAAGCCTCTGAAAAGGTTTTGCTTTTTTCCATGTATAAATGTGGTTATAGAGAGTAGCTCCTAAATGTTCTTACTTTGATGAAATGTGGGATGATCTGATTATGGTTAGTCCACAAAAAATGTATATAATGGTCCTAGTTGTGCCATCTTCAGAGCACCTAGAAGAAATCCTGAGAAGACTCCACTGCTACTAGAAAACAGCTTTGCCTCTTCTAACTAGAAACAAATCTTACCCTTTTTCTCAAAATGTCATTTAGGACAGAATCATAAAAGAACTGTCAAGCTTTAGCTCAGTATTGTCCTGATACTGTAAAAGGACCTTACATGTTAATGGCAAAAGAGCTCAGTGTGTCATACGCAGGATAGTACTGCGTTTGCTTATGTGGAAAACAAAAGTGGGATGACTAATGCATAGACAAACTATACAAATACCATGGAAATTAGGAGGCCTGGGACACAAGGTATTTTGAGTAGGACTGTTTTGGAATAATCCGTATACGCTTCTATGGTAGATGGTAGAGAAGGGATTGGGTTTGGGTTGGGGTTTTTTCTCCCCCTTAATGGATAGTAAGTTAAATCTCTCACAAGTGGGGTTTTTTTTTATGTCTGAGGTTTTTATGTTTCCTACAGCATTCTGCACATATAATTCAATGTATTCTGAAAACATTTTCACTTGTACATGATACGTAGATTATACAGCTTAACAAAAACCTGTAGTAATCTAAAGTATCTTATTATCTTAAGGGGTTGCATTGAATAAAGTTGATATTTAGAAATTATCTGAATTGTGGAATAAGCTTAATTTACTTTGCAAGTATGAGAACTGCTGGAGTTAACCATAAATATCAGGGTATTTCAACTAGTTTTTATAACTAGGTCACATTGGAAAGGAGTACCTTCCTGTATGGAGACTGTGTGTAATAGATGAGGGATGCTAGAACCCTATGAGACTGGATTTCAACTTAAACTCTCTGGAGCAGTTTTTGGATGAAAAGTGATCTTGACAGTAGAGAAGAATGTGGGGAAAATGTGCGTATACTGCCTGTTTGGGATAGGGCGTGTGGAGGTTCTTGCCAGCTGTGCATATGTGTCTGCTGCAGAATTTCAGTTATCTCTGGTCGGGACTGAATGGGGAGTTTGTAGAAGCTTTCAAAGTGCAATAGCTATGAAAAGAGGAGTTTTCAGTCAAGGATGTGAAACTGGGACTCTGTGAAAGTGGTGGGAAGGTTCACAACAAGCTGGGGCTGTATGAGCCCAGGATATCCAGATTGCTTTCTGTGCAATTGTACTTGTCTTCATTTCCTTCTGTCCTGCAGAGGTGATCATATTCCTGGATTATTCTTCCTGTCAGCAAGACGCGCGTGTGTTTGCATGTTGAAAGTGTATGAGGGGAATGGACCACAGAAAGTGATCTAGGCTTTGTCTCGCTCCCTAAATGAGTCCTATTGCTGCTATTGAAGGCAGAATACTGGGCTGGGTGGATGCAGGCAAGACCAGTAGGCATATCTTTAATGCTTTTCATTGTAAAGAAGACATTTAAGAACAAACAGGATGTTGAACATTTTTTCAAATAAATTTTTACTTGCTTTGCAAGTAAAATACAGTTCTTTGATGGAGATCTGACTGCAAAAGTAGTGGATGTACATTTTCTCCACTTAACGCTGTGGTACTTTATTGGTGGCCTAAGTACAAAGTACTAGGCATGCTAGTTATGCCACAGTTTGTGGTGTGTGTTTGGAGTTTTTTGTGTGTTTTTGTTCTGTTTGTGGGTTTGGGTTTTTTTTTTTTTTGTCTGATAGCCTGTCTGTCTTCCCATTTGTGAAAGATAGACATTCACACTGACAAATTTGCATTCATCTGGTGAGCAATGTCTTCTGTGGCTCCACTGATGACTTTTCTCAGGGCTCAATAGGGTCATGAGGAATTCTATAACCATTTGTACTACTGAAATGCAAAGGAAAGGAGCAGAGATGATAGGAGGGGGATGGAACATCTCTGCATTTGTAGCTTATGTAAATATGAGTTTACATGATTGATTTAAAAAAAAAAGTCCTCTTTGGCCATGTAACTGCAGTAGAGGAAACTGACTTGCAAAATTCTCAAAAGGATCTTGGCAGATCTGAAGTGGTTATCAAGTTATAGATGAGGAATAGGGTGGAGACTCAAGCTAATGAGCCTTCCTAGTCTTGTGCCATCTCTGGTGTCCCTGTGTCATGCTCACTGAGTAGTAAGGGGCAGGGCAGATGGTGGCTGTGGAAGGAATTGGTAGGACGTGGTGTTATCAGAGCTGACAGTGGGACTGGGAGGTGAAGGGCTCTTCCTCCAAAATACAGGTCATGGAGAAGTTACAGTAACAAAATTTGTGTGGCAGTATACCAGAGAGGCTTATTAGCCTGCACGCATTTGGCTAAACAATTTACAGATTTGTCCTTACACAACACTGGTTCCATGTCTGCTGGGTACCTTCTCACCCTGCTGTCTTCTATGTTTCTATTAACCAAGACACTCCAAGTTCCTGTGTTTTCTTTTCTCCTCTTTTCCTTATTTGAGGATACTTGTTTTAATTTCTTGACACCTGGTAGCAATTACTGTACATGTGCAGGAGTTTCAGTTGAACTGCTTTATTCCTGGTGATTATGGAAATGCACACTTGGAATGTTCACTGTCCCTACATGATGCTTATGCAGTGTTTCTGGTGTTTTAGGAAGTGTAACACTATTGAACACGTGCTATGCTGATCTGCATATGTGCAGTAATTTCAATACATTTTAAACCTATTGTACTTGCACAAAATAAATATGTTGGGGAAGTCTAGGTAGAAACATGGAAGCTCTAGATTGAGAAGGTAAGCCTCTAAGATAGAGAAATGCTGCCTTTAATACATCAGTCTGAGTATTTTACATTTGTGTCAATAAAAACAGCTGTACTGGACAGTGTCAAAGGTCCACCTAGTCCCCTGTGTCAATCTGTGTGTCGTGTCGTGTCCCCCCCCCCCCCCCCCCCCCCCATCCTGTCTTGCACTGGTCAGATGTGGATGTCCCTACGCAGCTGTGGAAGGAATCAAAATTGTTAAGCCTTGCATCAATAGGCTGCCAGGTGGGAGTTTTCTGAAATGATGCTTAGCTGCAAAATCACATGCAACATGACTGCTATATATTTACATCGGTGAAGGACTATAAAGTAAGTTTTTGCTCCTCTGACAGTGGGTGCTCTGTAGAGCTCACTGACATGTAAATATTGGCTTGACTTTGGAGGGTCAGTCTCTTTCTCCTTCTCTATGGTGTTTATTGCAGCAGAATCAAATATTTCAGATTCCCTAGTTCAGACTTAGTGAGCCATGGTTATTTGACTTTGGAAAATTGGTGCTCAAATATTCAAGGAATATCTTACTAGAGTTAACCCATCTTCTTTATATTTATTGGTAAATGCATCAATAAAGTTTTATTAGACATAAGTAATACAAAAAATTGTAGCGTTCTTGCATGTTAAATTCATAGGAGTGTTCAGATCCAGCTTTTGCAAGTGAAAGCTGGGAAGTTACTGTGTATTGGCATAGTCTGTCTGCAGGAAGCTCCTTGTAAGTGTTTGCATTTACAGATCAAACAGTTTGCCTTTGAAGACGTTGAATGTTCCAATTAAAGGCAGAAGAGATGTAGAGATTTCATCAAAATTATTTATTTTTACCTTTTTGAATATTATTTTGTAGTGTTGTGTTAGTGTTGTAGAGCTTGTATTATTTTGTAGCTACAGAAACAAGGAAAAAAGGCTAGAAAAATAAAATATGCTTTGACAAGACTTTAGATTTTTTTTTTTTTCCCATCATTGTCAAAACATAGCATATTTTTCCTTGGCATTTTATTTTCTTGGGTGGACAGTGTTGACATAGTATGTACAGGGCTTGCTTTTTACCAAATAAAATGCCATAAGCTGGGAAAGTAGAAACCATATGTTTTATGGTTTGTTTGGTGAATATATAGTCTGAATTTTCAGTTACAGCTACAGAATGCAGTAGACTCAGTAAAACCTGTGCAAATAGAGTAGAATTTAGCAAGTTGAATACTAGTACATATTATCATAATTTAGGTCCCTGTCTTGACACATTTGTTGGTATGTTTTTCTTTAAGGCAGTTGTATGTGTCACACTTCAAATGAAAACAAAAGACTGAATCATGCATTTGTAATGGCAGTAATTCAGCACCGTAGCTGGTAAGGTTTTTGAGCTACAGGTTGGCAGCTGGGAGTCCATTTTGTCATTCAAATGTTCGCAGAAAGTTGGATTTCTGTAATATCCATACTAAGATGTTTTCTCAGTTTTCAGTGGAGATACTAGAAGTTTGAAAGGTTTCTTTTGTTTGTTTATGCTTCTAAGTGTGACTGCAGGGCACTGCCTGATGCAGAAATTCACCTGGAATACTAGCAGTGGCATACTTTTTTCTGTCAGGAAGACTGATTATTTTATAGGAGGTGAAAACACATGGACTTGTGTATATGGATCAACTTTTACTTGAAATGCAAATGATTATGACAGAGTTGTTTTGGCTTTTTGTCTCAAGTTATTGCTGTGTTACATATCTTCTACATGTAGTATGTATATACATATTCCTTGGGCAAGCTGTGTGTGCTGAGTAGCTGAGGGGTTTTTTGGCTGATCTTGTTCTGTGATTCAGTGAATTCCTTGTTAATTAGACTGACCATTCTTTTTTTTTTTCTTCAAGGTCTTTTTCCATGAGCACATATTTTGACTTCTCCATTTTGCCATCACGTGCTTGAGATTTTTACAGAGCTCCCACTTTTTTAACCAACTTCCAAGCTGATGGTGGCTTCAAAAATATTTCTATATAATCAGATCATGTTCTTATAGAAATGTTTGGAGAAATGTCTTTTCAAGAAGACTTGGCCAGCGTAATGAAAGTTTGTGTATCGTGTTCACATTTGGTTATTGAATAGCTCTTCAACGTGGTCATAAAATGCATTTGTTCATACAGTAGTTTCTCTTGATAGTGTTAGAGTGCTCTCTGAGTAGTCTTAATGCTTCCAGTTTGAACTGCTGATTACCAAAACAAAACTAAGTTTTATCTCCACATAGTTATTGTCCTGAGGTCACAATGCCTGTGACTCGTTATTTGCGCAACGCCTCATGCTTTCCCTGTGAAGCTAGCATGTCTGCATGTAATAATTTGTGCTACCACCTTTTGAGTAGATGCTCTTATCTAATTAAGGCATCCAACTTTTCAATCTGTGGCAGATTTATTTTCTTCTGTAGTTTCTAAGTATATTTTATTTTGAACCTGTTCTTATTGCAAGCTTATCTGTAGTTGGAAAAAAATCTTACTACTTCTGTCTTGTTAGCATTAATTAATTGATCATGCTCTTCTGAGGTAGTGCAGCTTGGTAGTGACTGCCTTGTCAGTACTCGCTGTTGGGAGTCCCATTTTAGTATCTCACACTAGGTGGTGATGCTCTGATTGCAAAACACAAAGAAGGATGGGGAGGTTTTCTTGCATAGTCAAGTGGGGTTTTTTGCAGTTTTTGCATGCTTAGCAGACCTTTTGCCATCTTTCTGAATTTCCTCCAAAAAGCCATGGTTTTGTTGATGTCCACGTTGTTCATTTTGACATTAATAACTGTATTCAGAGATCAGTTTCATTTGTTAACGTTGCTTAGTATGCTAAATGACATTGAGGTGGGTGATTCTTGAGAGAGGCTGACAGTTTCTTACACGTTCTTCTAAAGAATAGCATAATTTTCTACTTAAGAATAGCAGCTTTGGTTTCTTATTTTCAGATTGTTGAGAATGTGGCAGTAAGCTTCAGGTTAAAGCTTTTCTGTGAGATATGGTTTTTTTTAAACTATAGTCATGTGGTCTATCATCTAATAACTTGAAATAAATTTTGTACTTTATCCAATTCAATTTATAAAACTTAGCAAAAATGAGATGTACTACTACTTTATCACTAATGTTTTTTTCAAGGAAGACACGAAACTCGGAAAGCAAAGGAAAAAGAATGAGGCAAAACAGAATTAGCATTTGGAATAGCAAATTTTCAGAGGCTGTGATTATAAGAAGTTCCAAAAGCTCCTCAGATTCTTCTCTGGTCTGCATAAGGTACTGTTAGACTTGAGGCCAGGAATGTGTCTAAAGAAATTTGATACTTTTTATGCCAGCTCTATCAGTTACGTTATTAGTTATATTGCAATAGTAATTCTACTGCTCCAGTACTTGCCATTTTAAAGCTAATAATTTTCATCCTTTTACCATTCCCCTTAGACTTTTGTAAATCCCAGCCTTCTTCATTTTGCAGTACCATTTAATGCTTTGGATACTCAAGTTCAGGTTAGATGCAGTAACAGAAAGTCCTTCGTATCATATGTAAGCTATGTAGTTAAAACTTTCATTCACTTTTAACTCCTTCCATTTATTGCCATTCTTGTTTTTACAGCCCCAGCCATCACCTGAAACTTATTCTAATATTTGACAAGCCACCGGTATTGGCTTAATAGACTAATAGCTACAAGTTTCTCTCTTTCTTATTTTTAAATACAGGTGCTGTATTTGCCACTTGCCAATTATACAGATACCAATTTTAAATTGTTTAAAAAAATCTGGGTATCAAACCTGCAATTTAAGGTGTTGCTTTTCCTTCAGAGTACTGAACTGGAGGTCTTCATTGTTTTCTTAATTGGATTGTAGAGTACTTGGGATTAGGAACAGATATCATCATCTCTACAGTCCAAATAGCTGCAGAAAGAAACAGTAGTTAAAAAAGATTGCCTTGCTATTATTTCACTGAAGTTGTTTTTTATGATACTTTGATTGGGATGCAGGCAGACATCAGGAAAATATGCATTTTAGAAGCGATATCCACAAAAAGCACAATATTTGACAAAAATATGCATGCCTTTCTAAAATAAATTTATTCTATGAAACTCTCACTTTCCAATAGCTCAAGTATTTCAAGTTACTAATAGCAGAGAAAATTCAGAACTGTTAATTTTTAGTATAAATTAAGGAAAAAAAGGTGACAGTTTTTAAGGATAGGCCTGGGGAGTGGTGAATGAGTTCTTAGTGTACAAGATGGGCTGGTGCTGCTTCTGAAGGCAGTCTGTCTTTGGCTGTGCAGCAAGTAGGTCTCCGATGGCAGGAAGTTTCTGTAGGAATGCAAACATTTTCTGAAATAAAGTTCCTCTTAAAAAGCAAAGCATAGTGATTAACATATTTGGCTCTGCCTGGTGTAAAATACACCACAATTACTGGATTTCAGAGTGCGAGGGATGTTTCGTAACTGGCTTGAGATACGACTTGCATAAAGTGGTACTGTGTCTGATGTGCATGGTGTTGCAGTTTTTGATTCAGCTGGTTTGATAGACTTGTGTTGACCATGCAGCCACAGGGCTACGATGTTACTGTTAGAACCCAAATTTGACTTGGATAGCATTTGTTATCCAAGAGAGATACCTGGCATAGTAATTTTCTTGTTTGGCATAAACAAAACCTGTCCAAATTAGCTCATATCTGGAAGTATTCAGCTGCTTGACAGTTCTCGTGAGTCTTACTGGATAAAGTGGAAGAAAACAGTGCAGCTTCTGAGGGAGATGATAGTCTGGTACTTTTCTCACACATGAAAAGTGTGTAACAAAAACTTACCAGTGAAGACTTCGGTGGAAAAGGTTGGTCTGTAAGTCAAGATAGTAGTTAGCTACTGTCAAAAAAAAAAAAAAAAAACCCAAACCAAAAACTAATTGCCCTTCCTGTCTCTTGTGCATGATGCTTCATTGGACCCTTAAGCAAACAGCATGGAGGAAGATTGCAGGAAATTAACAATTCCTTATGAGTGCTTAAGTTTCTAGGACACTTATTCCCTAAATGTATGCACCGTGGAGTTGGCTGGGTTGCTTGTTCAAGGGGAAACAATGGGACTTTGTAGAGACAGTGGTGAGGCAATGTCCTGGTGCTTTCAGTAACAGCAAGCTGCTAGAGTGTGATTTGATCTTCATCTAAGCTGATCTAAGGGGTTTTACCCATCTAAATTTCTAAAACTCGTTAACTACATAAACTGACTACAAAGAACCTCCAGTGTTTTCTCAAAGTGCTGTTTTGAAAGTAACATATTAAAGGTACTTTGCATGCAGAATTATAAATGCATGGTTTTGTTACTTTCTGCATGTTGGGAGAATAAAGCGCTGTGCTACTTGAAGACTTTGTATTTTGAATTTTGGACAACTACTTTGCTTCAACTAATGATCCGGTTTGCATGGTGGCTGAATCTCGTGTTGAGGCCACCCTCAATCTGCCTTTTGCATTTGGATTGTATTAGGTGGAGTGTTTGGAGTTCTAGGCTCAATGTAAATCTGCTTGTACTTCACCTTGTGTTGTAAACAAAATTGTACATCGGTTTTGAGTAGTGTCTTGTTACAAGGATGAGGTAGCCTGGACTGAGGCCAAACTAGATTGCTCTCACATTCATACCTGTGATAATTAAGGTTGTGAACTGTCTCCATGTCACAGAGGCACTGACAGGGGTGGTTGCACAGGGCTCTGAGTGTTGCTTATTTTTATTACAACAGGAGTGTGGCAGTTGCAGTATGCTCTAAAATGAGTGTGAACTGAAGTTGGTACAGAATGGGGTAGGGACTTTCCAAAGATGAGACCTCTTCCCTTGCATTCTGTGGTTTGTGTGTAGTTCCCAGCACTGCTTTTTTAGCTGCGATAGTAGTGTTACTTGGCATTTTCCTCCACATGTGTGGCCAGCATTAGGGTCAGTAGTGATGCTCAAGCTGGAAATGCTGTAATACTGAAAGAAATGGGATACTGACAGAGCGCTGTGGTGGATTCTGTTTGTTTTGGCACTTTGTCACTCTTACTTTCCTACCTACTTAACCCAACTCATCTGAATGCATACCTTTTTGAGCCACATAAAGAGGTACTAGAAGATCAGTATTTTCAGAAATGGTTTTCTCTACTGCTTTTTGCTGAAATACATTTTGTGTTGTTGTGGGGTTTTCTTCTTCTTTTAAAGAGCTTATTAAACCAGGTCCTGCCTGGATCAGTCAGGGCTTTTAGGATAATTACAGAATTTAACTATGGAGTTCTTGTTTTGCAGTTGCTCCTGATTCCCTCTGTAATTCTGTTACTTACTGGTTTTGAAATGTTTCTTTTTCTTCCTTTGTTAAAGTAAAAATGAAAAACCCAACCAACCAACCAAAAAACAGAAAGGGAAACTTTATCATCATTATAGTGTCAAATGAACAGAGTAAACAAACTCACATTTTTTTCAGATACACTGTATTTAGGTACTTAAAGATCTGAATTTTTCTGTAGAGTTTGCCATATATTACTGTGGTGTCAGACTGTTGTACAGACTTCAAATGTAATAACCATAATGCCAGCCAAGAGAGATTTAAATTCTAGGAAGCTATTTTGATTCGGTAGTTGTTTGAAATGGCTGTGCAACTAATGATTTCTGTATTGGCACCAACAACTTGCTTGTGTAAAGAATGTTCCAGAAAGGTGTCCAACGTTGATTTGATTCTCCATGTAATACTGTGTTCTGTCACTTTTTACTCTTATTCATATAAGTGATCACCTTTGAATAATAATTCAAAGTCCCCCCCATCTCTCTTTGTTGTCATTCCATCCTGTTGCATCAAACCATCATTAATTCTACCAGTGCCATTCCTGACATGATTCTGTAGCCTCTTTCTTTCCATCTGCACTATATAGAGGTCTTTACAGAGTCCCTGCATAGTCTCTTCATTGCTTCTGTTCTTGCAATCTGTCATTCAAGGACATTTTCTGACCCAAGTATTTCTAGTTGAATCTTAATCCCAATATTGTCTCATCTTTATAGTGGACAGATCAAATAGGATTATTTATTGTCTTTTTGGCAGGCCTTTCATGAAGAATATGTTATTAATTCTCCTTTCAGTCTTCTTTTTTCTTGATAAAGTAACCTAATTTAACCACTCTGAAGTTAGCATTTTCTAGACCTTTGATCATTCTTGTTTGCTTTCTTCTGCTGTCTCCTGTTGTTCTGACCCAAGCTGGTCATGAGTATTTTAGCAGAAGACTTACTGAGGCTGAGTGGAACAACAAATCACTTCAGGTGTATTGTGCACTGTACACCTGTTTATGTGTCTATCCTTTTTCAAAACAGCATAAGATAGCGGAACATAGACCACCTCACGATCCATTAAAACCCGCTCACTTCTTTTTCTTTCTATAAAACTGATATCTGTCCTGTCACTGGTAGTTGTTGCCTTTGTTTACCACCTTGTGCTTATTTTTGTGATTGTGTTGTGCTCTGATCTGTGGCAGTTTCTCAAGTTTGTCAAGATAATTTTGAATTCTGTCTTCAAGTGTGCTTGCAGAGCTTTCCAGCTTGTGATCTTTCTGAACTTTGCAATCCTGGTGTCAGTTAAAACATTCAGTGACTGTTCTCAAACACTCTCATTTTTGGAGCTAGAACAGATTCTTATGAAGACCCTCAGTCAAATACTTTGATTTTATCAGAGCATAGTTGATTTTTGTGCTCAGCATATAGGCTATCTTTTCCTAGTGTGAAATGTTACGCAGAAGTGTTCCAAGTCTAACTTGAAAATGAAAGACTTGTATTTCTGTACTTGGAAGACCTGGTAATGTTGCTTCAAGCAGAGAATGGCAGGGGCTTTAAATATCTAATCTGTATCTACCCATGAATATTTTTAAGTAACTTTTATATGGGAAAGTTACTGCTCTTTCTTTGTAGCAGTGGATTAACAAAGCTTTTTCTTTTTCTTTTTTTTTTTTTTTTTAAAGCTTCAATATTAAAGTGAGGCAAAACTGTTATTTGTGTTGTATGCAACCGAAGATTATAAAAACGGTATTTTGCAAGCCAAAAAAGCTGTTCATTTAAAAAAGTGAATTGCTCGCACCTGTTGAATACTGCAGATGCATTGTTTCTCAGAATGCAGTGCTTTATTCTGACTATATGTTCAACATCTTATAACAAAGAACTAGGCTACTAATTTCTGACTGGCAGTGCTAAAAATGTATTTTATGATGCCATCAGCCTACCAGAAAAAGTGAGGTAGGACTGTACTGTCATCCTTGTTGTTTCCTTTGGCAGTTTTTAAATAGGCTGCCAGCTTTATCATTGGTAATGTGTTTCCGGGTCACTGATGCATCAAACTAACATCAAACATTGGACCAAATACCGATGTCTGTTGAAATTCACGTGAAGTACTCCTTTGCAGTCTTTGAGATCCATTAGGTTCATGGGTTTTTATGTGTTCAACTCGTACTCCTGTATGCATTTAGTACAGTGTGACACTAATGTTTTACAGAATTAAATAAGAAAAGTTTGATTGTTCAACAAAATAATAATTTTATCAAACCAGATAGACCTGACATTTTTATAGTTTCATTTTCATGCTGTCCTCCCTATTTTGGCCAGAACTGCACTGAGGCTAATAATCAGGTTAATTCCTTGTCCTTTTTTGTAACTGGCTCCTTAACTGTTGAAATTGTTGAAAGAAAGGCTTTTAAAAAAAAAAAAAAAGTCTCAAGTACATGAAGGTGCAGGTATTTTGCTAAGCTCTTGCAAAAAAAAGATACTGTTACCTGGAACCCATTAATTCATAAACATGTTCATCTTTATTAGAAATTGTTAAGTACTGTTGTAGATTACTGTGCTCGTTAAGTTGTTGACTCACATGATACCAATGCTCATCTTCAATTGCAGAACAGAAACACTTATGATAAATATTTGTGACCGTTTATTAGCTACTTGCTACTCCATAAGGTAATGGCTTTAGTAGAGTTATGATTTGTCTAGCTCCTGCTGGTTTAATACTATTTCTGCCCTGGATCCTGTTAAAACCATTTTTGATTGTTTTGCTTAATTACCATTATTTATTATAAGCATAGGAAAGTGCCAAGGAAATATAAAAAATATACATATTTTCTAATTTTAGTAATTTATTTAGTGTCTTCACTAAATATATAGTGTCTTATTCAGTATCAGCCTTTAAGCATAATTGTTCTGTCTAATAACTGTGGTTTCTTGGTTATGTGATGAAATCACTTTATGTCTGACTCAGTAGAAATTATTTCAGAGGAGGATTTTTCTCCTTAGTCTTTTTTTTTCTTCCTAATTTTCATGGCTTTGGGAATCAGCTGCAGTAACACACCTAGTGTTTATACATATATTTCAGATTGTATTTTTTTTTTGCCTTTGCTTGTAAGAAATAGTTTGAAGCATGATTACTGGATTGGAAGCCAAAAGTTTTCTAAGCATTGGTATACACATCGTCTTTGTCTTGTATAATGGATTACAGAATAATACTTTGCATTAGAAAACTATTAGAAAATGACTGCAGCTTAATGTTTTTTAAAATCTCATTTAAGGGTGGTACTAGCTGCATGAGATCTCAGATGTGTCTCCCAAGTTGAAATCTGAGTATCTACCTTCCGTTCTATCTTCTCCCCCATGTTGACAATGTAGATGAGTAAGAGGTCATGGACAAACTTGTTACCCAGCTTTACTTGGCAGTCTGCAACAGATTCCTACCAGTGCCTCCTTTCTGGGCATAAGTACTATTATTCCAATTTACAGATGGGGAAACTCAGCCAGTGAGACTAAATGGCTTGATCAAGGTCATGCAGGAAGCCTCTGATGGAGCAGGGAATTGAACCTGGGTCTCTGGCTACTCTCTAGCAACTGATGGACCATCCTTCCTTTCAAAACTAGGTAAAATTTAAGACCATTTTAAGGGATAACTTTGAACTTGGATTTTTTGCCATCTCTGCCCTAAAATGTAAAGATTTTATGTTTTTCACAGATGGCATCTACATTAGACCTTTGTGCAAATTCTAATGCAATAAGCTGCAGTACTTTTTTCTATTATAAATCATGTTTAGAGCCTGTGTGTCACATGATGAAAAAGACCAATATATCTGTCTTACCTACACTATGGTCTTCCTATTGTTGCTGCTTTTATAGTGGAACCGATGTTGGAAGACTTTATGGGAAATTCCATTTGAACCAGACTGTAGTTCTCTCTAGTGTATTAAGGCCTGAATGTTAGTGTAGTAGCTAGACAAGAATGTGTCTTCTGGACAAAAATGCTTCAGGCTGTCTGTATGTCAAATAAAGCAGAGCAACAGCTCTGCTTTCTAGTGTCGCTTTTTGTTGGGACAGACAAAAAAAAAGGGGGTGAGGGGGAGAGTTATGGGTGTGTATGCATCCTCTGGTTTTTGTGTTGGAAAAAAACCCCTGGTTTTGTAGATTAAAAAAAAACACACCAAAACAAACCAAAACATAAAAATCTTTATTGTTTACAATTAGATATTGCTTAGGGAAGTTGTTATTCCCCATAGGAGAACTTAGGAAATCCTGCAGGTACGTTTTTGTCTAAGCAGCATAATTTTTTTTTTATGTGACACAGACATATCTGCACTAAGTGTATATCTAGTTGCCATCATCAATAGCACTGTTCAAAAGCATTGGTATTAACAAAGCGCCATTGCTGTTCTTAGTTACGGCTTGTCTAAACTGATCGTGAGCAGAGTTAGGAGGGTCGGCAGAGGATACTGTTGGTAGATGTGACCCTATGAATTCTAGGGCTGTTGATACATTTGAGAGGTAATTTATTCTGATGTAGCCAGGGCTTTAGCACAGACGTTTCCCTTTTGACTCCGAACCACACAATTTTGAAATTAAGATGAGGAAAAAACCCAGGAAATTCTCAGTTATAATGCAGCTGCTTTGCTTAAGGCTTCTGGGTTTTTCAACAAAAGTAGAATATTTCTGTTTACCACTTTAAATATCTAAAGGAAATGTGTTTGTTTACTCTCAAGTCTGTCTCATCTGTCCTTACTTTCTTGCTTGAGGCATCCCTTTCAGGATTCTCGTAGTTTTTTTTCTCATAGAATTTAAGCATATTGGGCATCATTTCATGAATATGCTGTAGTTATTTTCTGTAGTAATACAAAGTGGTATAAGCACAAACACTCGGTGCACTCTGCAAGTCAGCTTCTGCTTCTTTTGCACCCAGTATACAAAGTGATTCCTATTGCACATTTGGGAAACAGAAACTGAGAACATAGCTGTTTATATTGAGGCTTTCATCCTTTTTGTTGCTGTGTGATCTGTTGGAAAGTACTGACAGTACTGACAATATCAAGTGTAGCATGGATCTGGAACAGCTGCCCTACATGTCTGTGTGTAGGAAAATACTCTGTTGGGTATTGACTTAGAATTAGTAACACCTTTTTTTAGTGGTTGCAAGTCAAAGTTTGGCAGGACTCCATTGCTTATGTTGATTATACAAAGATGGAAGAAAACTGAATATTGAATGTGAAGTGTGTAAACCAAACTTGCCACGAATTCCCGGTTTTGCAGGGAAGAGAGGTGATCTTAATAGGATAATGTTGTAAGCCTTTTCTCTCCTTTTGACTCAGTTTGTAGGTCTGGGGTTTTAGAAAGGAAAACTATAAGGTCTGTTTTCTGAGTTAAGTGATGAAATAGAATATTTCATTTGGAAGGAACCTACAATGATCATCTAGTCCAACTGCCTGACCACTTCAGGGCTGACCAAAAGTTAGAGCATGCTATTAAGGGCACTGTCCAAATGCCTCCTAAACACTGACAGGCACAGAGCATCGACCACCTCTCGAGGTAGCCTGTTCCAGTGTTTGACCACCCTCTTGGTAAAGAAATGCTTCCTCATGTCGAGACTGAACCTCCCCTGATGGACACAGCTTTGACCCATTCCCAGGTGTCCTGTCCCTGGATCTCAGGGAGAAGAGATCAGCACCTCCCTCTCCATGTCCCCTCCTCAGAAAGCTGCAGAGAGCGATGAGGTCGCTCCTCAGCCTCCTTCTCTCCAAACTAGACAAACCTGGAGTACTCAGCCGCTCCTCACAGGACATGCCTTCCAGCCCTTCAGCAGCGTGGTTGCCGTCCTCTGGACGCACTTGAGGACCTTCACATCCTTCTCAAATGGCAGGGCCCATCACCACACGCAGCGTTCCAGGTGAGGCTGCACCAACGCTGAACACAGCGGGACAATCCCCTCTCTGGACTGGCTGGTCCTGCTGTGTTTGATACCTCCCAGGAGCCCTCTGGGCTGCCAGGGCACACTGCGGGCTCCTATTGAGCCTGTTGCCACCAGCGCCCCAGATCCCATTCTGCGGGGCTGCTCTCCAGCCACTCCTCTCCCAGTTTAGACTTGTGTCCGGTGTTACTCTGTTCCTGGTGCAGAATCTGGCATTTGTTCTTGTTATGTTTCATGCCATTGATGATTGCCCAGTGCTCTAATCTATTTAAATCCTTCTGCAAGGCTTCTTGTCCCTTGAGGGAGTCAGCAGCACCTGCCAGTTTGGTATCATCAGCAAACTTGCTAATGGTGAATTCAACTCCTGCATTCAGATCATTGATAAAAAAATATTTGTCCTGGTTTTCAGCTAGGATAGAGTTTATTTACACAAGAAGCTGGGACAGGGACACAGCCAGGATAGCTGGCCCAGACTAGCAAAAGGGATATTCCATGCAATGACATCATGCTCTAGATATAAGCGGGGGAACTGGCCAGGGAGGAGTCGTCATTGCTGCTCTGGACTGGCTGGCCATCGGGCTCTGGGTGGTGAGCAAATTGCATTGCGTATCACCTGCTTTGTATATTCTGTTATAAGTACTGTTGTTGTTATTTTCCCCTTTGTTTGCTATCCCAGTAAACTGTCCTTATCTCAACCCATGCGTTTTACCTTTTTCTTCCAATTCTTCTCCTCATCCCGCTGGGGCGGGGAAGGGGATGAGGGAGGAGTGAGCGAGCAGCCACGTGGTGCTTAGCTGCCAGTCGGGGCTAAGCTACAACAATATTGAACAGCACTGTGCCTAGGATCGAGCCCTGAGGAACACCACTGGTGACCGGTCACCAGCCAGATGTAGCCCCGTTCACTACAACCATTTGAGTTCTGCCATCTAGCCAGTTCTTCACCCAGCGCACCGTGAACCCACTTATCTCACAGTTGGACAGCTTGTCCAGAAGGATGCTGTGAGGGACAGTATCTAAAGCATTACTAAAATCCAGAAAAACTACATCCACTGCCTTCCCTTCATCCACTAGGTGGGTGATTTTGTCGTAGAAGGAGATTAAATTAGTTAAACATTGTCCTTTAAATGTTGTTCAATAGCACCATGGGTGATTTTCATAATTTTTCCAGGTACTGAGGTTAGCCTAACAGGTCTGTAGTTCCCTGGGTCTTCCCTCATGCTCTTCTTGTAAACTAGACTAAGTTTAGACTTAAGTCTTGTGTGAAGTAATAAATTAAAAATAAACCTAATAGGTATCCTTATTTATTTGGGGCAGAGTGGTAAGCTGCACTTTATTGCTTGTTTGAATTTGTCTGCCTTTAGTGATCCTTGCCAGCTAGTTTGAGGGGATGTGCTAGTGAGAGGTCCTGTCTGTGTAGTTACTTATAAAATCTCCCCTCCTTTTCATCAAATTTTTAAAAACCTTGCAAAAAGGAATATATTCCAAAGTCAGTGTTATTCTAATAGTTCTTTTTGACAACCTTTTTTCATATAACCTTTATGATAAGAGAATCATAGCAAGATGATTACCTCACTAATACTGTACATATAAACAAATAATTCCATTTTGTTATCTTATGTGATAGTCCTCTATGTCCTCTCTTTTATTCTCTTTTTATTCTATTATTCTATTTATTGTGCCAAAGTAGCACAAATTATTATATTAAGAAAGGTACAGGCCCCAGAAACAGAAAATGTGTTCAGTCCAATTTTCACTATATTGCTGAAGCTGTTGAATTGAAGGAAGGATATCTTGAGAGGTCCAGTCATCTTTCTCTGCATGACAGCTTATGCTTAAGCAGTAATGAAGTTCAAGAATTCATCAGGAGAGTTGCTTCATACTCTCTCCCTCTCCCCTTGGAGCTTGAGCTTTTGAGTCGGGGGAGGAGTGGGGAAGAGGAGCATATGAGTGGTCTCTGATACCTCTTTTAACAAGGATTACTGGCAAAGCAGAGAGCTGTCTGTCTCCGATTAGTGCCCTGTTACCCTCAGTGATTTTGTAATTATTACAAAACTTAGTTTTGACTGTCCAGCTTAAGGTGTTTCTTAACTGATTAGGAATTTCTTGCTGTTCATCTGACATATTTGATTATATTTGTGTAATATGTAAACACTGTAGATGAAAGGTTGGAATGTGACTGTGTTTTAACATTTAATAGCCCTAGTTGTTAGGATGTGGAATGAGACTTGTAACCTGCGGGCCTGTTCTTAGCATTCTTGCTTTGTAATTTCATACGGCTTTAACACTTGTCCTTTGTGATAGAATAAAAGAGGATATCTCAGAATAGTGATTGAGAATTGTAGTGTGGTTTGTATTGTCACACTTGTAAATAAGGTAATGAAAAAAATCTATTGAGTAGATATTTCTGGATAATCTCATGCTATCCGAAATGTTTGCATTTGGTCCAGGGAGTTTAATAATGTACAAGGCAACGCAAAACTTGTGATTTAGAGTGAATTTCACAAACACAGACTTCCCTGGCTGAAGGATTTAATTCTTTGAATATCAGTTAACCATACTGATACAAGCCATCTGTTGAAGTGCCAAGTAAGAGTGTCTGAATTCTGTAAAAAAATCCTGAGGTTAGAGGCTTGCATTTGGTCATCAGTTGTATTTTCGGATGAACAATTTTCACATCTTGAATTTTGTATGGGAAAATGCAGCATTTGGAGCCAATGGTGTGTGTTTGGGGATAAATAATTTTTCATAGGTTAGTATTTGTGAATTTGATTCCCTTTTCTTTTGTAATGTTTGATAGCTATGTAGATGTGATGTTCTCAGTGGTGGTGTTACAATACTTACCCTGATTTTTCTGACTAAAGCTACTGTCTCCTTATCCATAGGGATTGTAGGAATCTAATTTTTTTCTATTCGGTGTCTGAAAAGAGCTGAAATGCCTTCCAATTTTTTTTTTTTTATCAGATCTTTGTGGAATTTGATGGCTGTAACTGGAAGCAACATGCCTGGGTGAAAGTCCACGCTGAAGAAGTTATAGTGTTGTTGCTGGAAGGATCATTGGTTTGGGCACCTCGAACTGATCCAGTTATGCTTCAGGGGACTCGAGTCTCACTGGCACAGTGGCCTGCACTGGTGAGTATTTGGCCAAAAGCTCTCCTATCCTCAGAGGTTTGCATCAATTCTACTGTGAAACACAAGGCTTGGGTGTCCTACAGGGCACCGTTATGCAGGTTCCAAAAATTGCTTGGGGATGTTTTTGTAGTTGGTTGGTTTTTTTTTTTTTAATGATAAATATAGCAGTTAACTCAGCGTTACAGTGCCTTTGAAAAGGCATGAAAGGCAGTATGCTTCCAGTTCCTTCCCAGAAATTCAAAGCTGTTACCTCACAGAAATGACATACTGTTTACCAGTGGGTCTGTGAAGAAATGTGATACATATCAGAAAAGATTATTTTTCCCTATTTTAGAACTTTGAGTGTAGGCTTTTCTGAATTGTAAGAATAAGCCTTTTGGTCTTACTACGGACTTTCTAGAGCTCTGTATGGTAAAGGTTACTGCATCATTTTAATAGGTATTTCTGAAGGTGCTTTAGGGAAGAGAATAGACTGTGGGCTGTGCCTGACCTATAAGCCATAAATTGGCCACTCCTAATCTAAACTAAAAATTTTACTTCAGTGGTGTTGCCAGCATTAACTAATATGACGTGCAAATTTTTCTCCTGTTTCTTGAAGTGATTATCCATATTGCTGTTTACATGGCAGTTAAATGTCATGACACTTGAGACCAAAGCCAATGTTTTAGCTAGTGTATCTGAGTATACCCATTCTGCAAACGTCCTGGTGAGTAGTACATAGTGAAGAGCATTCCTTACATCCTTCTATCTCCTCTTAGTGGCTTCTGAAGAGGAAAAGTCATTATATATGAGAATCCTACCCTTGTTTTCATGGTATTTTTTATTATTTTGTCCTCCTTTTGTTTCTTTTCTCTTCCTGCAGTCCTTGGACTCTGCTTTTTAATACTACATTTTGTGCATGGGCACATTAGAATGTTTTTTCCAGTCAAGGACCTTGTGCCTTGATAGAATTTGAATTTAGTGTTTTAAATTGACACTTGGGCTCAAAGGAACAAGTTCAGCACTGCATCTTTCTCTGAGGGTTTCTTTATTGCAGTTGTCTTAAGGCAGAAGAAAATCACAACTTTACAGCAGAGATTCTGTATATAGTGTTTTTCCATAGGCGGAGTTTTCCTTTCAATGTTATTTCCAATTTTTCTCCAAGAGTGAACTCCTGTTTAATTTCATCTGGGAAACTATGTTTATACAGGATCACTTTCTTTCAGATGATTCCCAAGTATCTTGTTATCTCTGTGATTTGGGGGTGTTACCATAGTCCGCACATTGATTGTGTAATGAGTTGTGTCAGAACCTGTTAGAAGACTGTTAGAAGCAAATATGGGTCCACTAAGGTCCCAGAGTATTTGCACTATAAGTCAAGCTGTATCTGTGGACTTGCTGAAAAAATGTTTCCATCCACTGTACTCTGCACAACCACACAATCACTCAGGCTCAAATAACTGCATGGGAATACAGACTGGAGTTAGCCAAAGCACCAGAGCACACATGTGCAACGTGGACAGTACTGGGAAGCCAACTACTTAGCATTACGAGTTGGACGTTGGTTGGGTTTTTTTCTGGGCGGTGGTGGGTTTTGGGTTTGAGATATATCACTTATGAATGGGTATTCATCCTTCATTGTTTCTTTCTTGTAGTCCTGTTCACCTTTATGAAATTGTTTTACATAAACTGAGAAAATAAATTTTATATTCATACTGTGGTGTACAGGAGAATGGAGTGTGAACAAACTTGATGAGAGCTGTTAAGGGAAAAATGTTCTGAATACTTGTGTGTTAAAATCATGTTAAGTGTGAGCGTGAGACAGATAACACGTTTCAAAGACTCCAGTGGTTGGCAACTTCCTCTTCCATCAGCAAGTTATGTTATAAGGTTATCGTTCTGATTGTGCTAGTTATTTTTAGTGATTTGTCCTGCAGCTTGGGTATCAATAATATACCTGTTGAACTTCAGTGTTGCACAAAACACTAGCGCAAAAAAAAAAAAAAGAGCTCCCCTTTATTAATAATGTCTATAAATTACTTAGACCTGACTTCTATACAGGAATAAAAATGCTCCTTTCAGGAGTCTATACCCGAAATATGTAGAATAGTTTGAACCATTAACCAAAGCTTTTTTTTTTTTTTAACCTGAGCATCAGAAGGTGCTTACCTATGAAAAAACAAATACCACAAAAGGTGTTTTCAGTTCTGATTTAAGTTCTAATGAATAAGTGGAGCCAATTTTCTGTAATTCCTTCTTGTAATATGCCACACTTGCAAGAATTAATTATTGGCTTAGACATAATGAGTAATAATTTACATTAAAACTCAGGCACTGGGCAATGCAAGTTCAGAAATTAAACTTTTTATTCTTTGTGATACTTAAATAGCATATGAAAACAACTATCGTTGGCCTATGTGCATGCTCAGTCATTTTTATAACCTTTTTTTTTTTTTCTGTTGTTCATCACAGACCTTCACTCCTCTAGTAGATAAGCTGGGTTTAGGCTCTGTGGTCCCAGTGGAGTTTCTTCTGGACAGACATTTACGTTTCCTGTCTGATGCCAGTGGATTACGTTTGTTTCAGGTATTTGAACTGTGTTCAGTTAGAGTGCAAATTTAACTTTGTGCTGTGATTGTCAGATTTTATTTTTTTTACTGTGCCACTTCCACATTATTGTCTTCCTCATTTCACTGCCCTGTGGTGTATTTCTGTTTTTTTCCCCTGCTTTTCCAGGTGCTTATGCTAACCTCCACCTGCATTTGAAAAGTCCTAGTTCCTCTCTGTATTGGTCAGTTGGAGAGCTAGTCGTCAAGCATATTGTCGCTGATAATTGCAATGGAAATTTTGCAACAGCTTTTGCGTAGTTAGTAATTTTTTACCTTCTGGCATGTTCAGCAATGGTTTTCTTAATTTTACTTTGTTTGTTTGTCAGTTTCTGAGAGCAGCTGGAGAAGAGGTGTCCCTTAAAAACTAATGATTCTGTTACCTTAAAAGACTATACTTTTATGTTAAAACTGTTTCTTGTTGGCAGATGGGAACAGAGAGTCAAAATCAGATTCTGCAGGAACAGCCTTCACTAAGAGAATCTGTCAACGCATTGATCAGTGACCAGAAGCTTCAGGAGATATTTAGTAGAGGTGAGACTGTTTTTCTATCTCAAAGGTACTTTTTTCTGGAACAATTAGACTGTGCTGGGATTTGTGAAGGAGAATAGTAATAGGATCTGTTACTGTTTGATTTGGAAGGTAAATTTTCTGTATTGTTTTGCAAGTTCTTTACAAGGAAGCATTATTTTGTCACAGATACAGGTAAGCGGTTGCTGAGATAGAACCAGAAATACCTACTGGGAATGATCAGCGAAGATGTAGTTAAAGTAGGATGACATATTATTGATAATGTCCATGTATCCGCAACTTTCCTTATTTTAAGCTTTGAATTTTTAAAGTTTTGGTCCTGTTCTGTGGTTCTGTTCTATAATTCTGGAAATTTAGAAGTGAAGTTACTCTGTAGTTGCTGATCTTTAAAAATTTTCTCTTGTTATTTCAAATTTTGGCATTTTGATAATACAGTACTTAAGTTGAAAATATGGTGTGGCAGTGGCTGCTCAGCATAAAGTTAATACCTTAACTGTTGCTGGATTGTGTATTAGGGTTAAGCCTAATTGCAGCTTTTGTTGTCAGATTGGGATCTTCTAGTTCAAGTGCTAAAATTATTTTCTATCCTGAGTTTGGGTTCATGGGCCAGGTGGCCACCCTAGAGGTAGGCCATTCTATAGCATTTGAAGGACGATGTAATTCTTAATGGGGATTTAGTGCCTTTTGGTTAAATAACATGTGTATTGATAAAAATGTTATGAGGGCAATACTTTTTACATGAGCAAGTAGCTTCAGAATTGTCCAGTGTGGAGCCTTCTTCTGAAGTGTCTAGTTCTGGTTGTATCAGATACAGGCTGTTGGATCATGTGGATTTTGATGATCTGATATTAACCGAGTTTTTTTTGTCTGGACTTAGGGTAGGAGGAAAGCTCTGCATGCTGATGTGGAGAGTGAGGGCAGGGTCGGAGGAAACCTTTCTGTAGATGATCCGTTACCCGTGTCAAAGAACTAAGACTGGTTGGTTTAGAGACATTGGATATTTGTGCAATTATATTACATTTTCCACAGTTACAAATATATGTTTGTATTTTGAACTGCATGCAGTTTATACTGGGATTTGATTCATCTGGACTGAGTCAGAATGCTGTGACTGTCCACTAGATTGATGCTTCATAATTACCGACCTGTAGGTTAGAAAGCAAAAGAGCTTAGTTAGCAAGGAGCCCCCATCTAGCTTGATTTTGTCAAAGGAGTGATTTTATTTTGATCTTTTGCTTTTTTTTTTTTAACTTGTAAACTGTATTAATTATGTCTTTACAATAGTTTTGAGTTACAGCAATGAGGGCTTACTGACTTTTTACAATAGAATGCTTGGCCTCTGCAGGATATGCAGCAGAAGCCGTAGCGTTTTCATTTCTTTCCACCTGAAAGATGACACTTCAAGCCCTAATTATGTGCACAGAACTTTTTTTTTTTTTTTTTAATTGTATGACTCTTAACTAGCATGACACAAACCTTGTCTGGAAAATGTACTCAAAGTCCTTCTTTTCCAGGTCCTTACAGCGTCCAAGGCCAAAGAGTTAAGATTTACCAACCAGAGGATGAAAATAGCTGGCTCTGTGGTGTTGTGAGCCATCAAGATCCAATAACTCGTCTTATGGAGGTGTCTGTGACTGAGGTAAAAATATGAAGCATTGCTTTGGTGTTC
Organism: Balearica regulorum gibbericeps; assembly: GCF_011004875.1. NCBI lineage: Eukaryota > Metazoa > Chordata > Aves > Gruiformes > Gruidae > Balearica > Balearica regulorum. The sequence goes on from NC_046197.1 coordinate 21,761,912, forward strand.
CTAAAATACCATTCCTCAATATCTGGTGGAGAATGACAGCTTCACCAGAACTTGTACTTTTGGTTGTTTTTTGCTATAAAAGATGAGTAATTATTCATGTTGCAATTTGCAGGTGGTGTTTGTTTTTTTTTCCCTGTTATGATGACTTTGCACAGTAAATAGTGATACACAGCCCACTTCTATAAAAGAAGCTAGAAGAATTTCATGGGAAATGAGCGCTATATGAAAAAATATTGGAAGTGGCTTTCTGGATGGGACAGCATGCTGATGTACAGAAAGCTACCTTCTGGATCTGTTATGCTATGGTCTTCCTATGCCTTCTCTCAGCTTCTATGTGACAGGCTATAAGTGGTTTAAAGCAAGTGTAGCACAGAAGATGAAGTTTTAGTCTAAATGTATTTTAGCTTAGGCTGTTTACTTTTGCACTGTTCCTATCAGTAAACCTAGTATATGTTGTAAACAGCACAGAAAATCTGTGCACTGCTAGAGTTATCTGGTTTGTATTACATGCTTCTGTGTAATCTGACAGGTAGTTCAGTCTCACCAGCAGCCTGCTACTAATGGCTTTCTCTTTTTCAGGAGTAACTAGGATCAGGTCTGTGGTGCTGTGTGTAAATGACTGTAACAGCAGCACTCTTCTCATTTTTTTGGGGCCTGTCTCGTGTCCCGTGCCCCCTGCCCCCCGTAGCCTTTTCTGCGTGCAGTAGTAAAATACGTGTGCAGAATGAATGCACTGAATGTGCCCAGTAAGTCCTGTGTACTCATGCAGTAATCCTGCACTCTGACTACTGGGTGTATTGCTGGTGCATGGGAAAAAGGTATACTATGTATGGTAAATAAGTATAATACTTTGGAGAGGCATTGAAATTTTGGACTATATGCTTTCAGCAGATACATGCCAGGAAGCACCCAACTTACTGTGTATCTACTGTGAAATAAAAACCTCCAAGCACAGTTACAGAGATTAGGTATTCATTGCTCCTTTTGGGGAGATGCTGAGGAGTACAGTTAGCATAAATTGATACGCTTCCCTCCAGTAGTATTTTCTGCATCTAGCAGAGTGAATGTGCAGAAGGCTAGAACAATACTAAATCAAAATTAAGAAAAGCTGTGTTTAATGCAATGAATACCTCTAGAGATGCTCAGTAGAACAAGAAATGTGGTAGGAATCAAATCTGAAATTTTTTGAAATAGAGAAGATGCAAAAGGATAGAAGGTAAACTGGGAGGCTGTAGCCTTACTAAGGAAGTGGGACAGAAAGAAAAGGCAAATGGGAGAGAGGTGACAAAGTAACCTTGTGTTTAAAGTCTTTTATGTTGATACTATATACTCTGAATTAAAAACTAACCTCCTCTTTTCTTCCTCCTATCTCCTCAATATCAATCTGCGTAAAAATTAGAGTGGTGAAATAAAGTCGGTGGATCCTCGACTGATTCATGTGGTGATGGATAACACTTCTCCAAGCGAGGTACTATAACAGTTCAGGTCTTGTACATACAGTGTGAAACTTCATAAAGATTTATATATAAAACATCTAAAACATGGACACAACTGAAATGCCATGCTATGTTCACTGTGAGCTTTTGATAATGTAAATGGAAAATGAAAATTTTCTTTACTGCTTTGAGAGATGGTCATAGCTTTCTTTAAACAATCTATTTTCTTTTTGTTCAGGCCTGTTTTACTGAGTTTAGCATGGATCTTGCGGGGGTGAGGGGAGGTTCAATAGATGTAGTTGTTGTGCTCCATTTTAAAGGGTCGTGCTCTGATAGAGAATGTCTCTGTGCTCACTGCCTTTTTCTAACAGGATCACTCTGTGCCCCTCACAGACGTTTTTAGGCATTTCTAAAATTTACCATCTGTCTTTTCTGAAGCAGGCTTTGTACGCTTGTGGCATTTCTTTGCTTTGGTTGAGAGGTTCCATGATAACATTTGAACCTGTGTTTTTACCCTAGGCTGAAGGGCAAGCTATCTCCTATAGTTGAAATATTGCAGGCTTTGGGTTGTGGACAGAAAGTGTGCCCTTCAAAAGAACTGTGGGGATTAGACTTGTAGCAAAAATTAGTGAGCAAATAGTTCTCATACATTAGCAAGAATTATGTTGGAGTATGGCTGCGTTGCATGTTTCCCAAAATCTGCCATGATGTGGTATGTGTAACAGCAAAGTAGCTCAGCTAAAAATCTTACTGTGAAGATTCTATCCTAGTACAAAAAAGACAAGACTGCACTTATGCTTGTGTTCTGAGTTCACATAGTATCTTTCCTTAGATAATCTGTCTCAGTTTGTGGTTAAAAGAAATGTTCCGAAGCTTGAGTAGTGTAATGTATTGTTTTTCGAACAGAAAAATGTTCTTTGAACTAGTATTCCAGATTGTTCTGTTTAGTGATTGCATGGTTTTGTCTGTTATAGGGAGGGGGCCTAAAAGCAGCTAAATCATCTAAAGGGAAAAAGAAGAAAGAATGTCTGGAGGGAAAGGATGGACGGAGGAGGAAAAATGCTTCAGATTCTGGGTGTGATCCTGCAACAAAGAAGCTAAAGGAGAGAGGCGAAGTGGATAGCAATGGTAGTGATGGAGGTGAGGCAAGTAGAGGTCCTTGGAAAGGAGGCTCCAATAGTGAAACAGGACTGGATTCAAGGGCCAAACAGTTGCCTTCATTCATCCCTCAGATTAATCGCAATATTCGCTTTGCCACTTACACCAAAGAGAATGGCCGAACACTAGTAGTCCAAGATGAGCCAGTTGGTGGTGACACACCATTGCCCTTCACTCCATTTTCCTCTGTGGCTGGACAAGCGTTACTGGTTGGATCTGGATGTAAAGAGGCAGGAAAATCCCTGGAACAGGTTGGCCAAGGCACAGTGACTTCTGCAACTGCGGTTACTACAACTGCTTTGACACCGACAACTATGAGAATCTCTGATACCAGTTTGCCAGCTGTTACTGGACAGGAGAAACTGAAAACAGGGCGATCACAAGCCCAGGGAGAGGTGAGTAGCTCATGATCCAGCATATTCAAGACAGACATACGTATTTGCAACAGATGTTCTGCAACATATTCCTGTTTCAAAGTGTGTCCATGGAATTGAGAAAACAACTTTTTCTCTGTTGTTTCCTTTGGAGATGAGGGATTCCTTTCTATTGTCTGATCTAAGAAAGAACTCAAAAGAAAATGGTGATATTTAGTGGAGGAGTTGTAAGACACAAACCCTTATCTTTATTCAGCCTTAATCTGAGAAATGCATCCTTAAAGTCACTTCAAGCGCTGCATTTAATATAATTAATCTTGTGTCATATGGAAAATAACCTACTTAATATCTCTTGTATTTATATAAACAAATACGCATGAGAGAGTGCACTGAATTGAGCATTTAAGTTACTTTAAAAAAAAAAAAAAAAGGAAGAAAAAAAGAAGCCTCAAAACCAGAAAAACAATGAGGCGACATTTAGAGGACCTTTTGTAGATGCCCAACTTGTCTGTTACAGCTATGGTATCTCTGTAGTAGAAGAATAAGCCAGTGGTATCATATACTATCTAGGGCTGAAAACAATGAAATAATTAAAACATTTGAGATGAGTGCCTTTGGAATAAATTTTATTAAAGAGCTCAGTCTGGAAGCAGCTTGAAGACCTTTTAGTTGTGTCTTTGTTTTGAAGGAGACAAGTGGAAAAGTAGAAGGCAAACTCTGTTAAAAACAAAATAGAAAAGTAATCAAATGAAGGCTTATAAAAACAAAACCCCACATCAGTAAGTAAAAAGTAAGTACAGCAAAAATTAAGACACTTTTAGTCTACTGTGTAAAAAAACTGAAGAAAATGGGAGATAGATTAGAGAGTCCAAGGTGATTGCCGGGAGATTAAATGAGTTACTTTCATCCCTGTCTTTTGTATTAGCTAATGAAATGGGAGGAAAGGCGAGATGTTTATCTTGAGATAAGGATTCCTAGGTGGTAAAGTTTAAAGGAGAAATAGAATTGTGGAAGACAGGAGTGTTACATAATTAAATTGTTATATAACAATACAACCTGCTTGCTCTTCCACACCCCCCCCCCCCAAAAAAAAAAAAAAAAGTTCAGCATTGACAGCAACTACAAATTGTGTAAGTGAACGGTCAAAATTGTATCTATCATCAGTTGTATTAAGAACTTTAATTGTACTGAGAAGTTTTGGTACCACCTCTCCTTCCATCCCTCTCCCCAACCCCAAATCACTTGTTTTAAATAATGTATTAGTAATCTGGCTTCAGAATTTGCAGGGGGACCACTAGTTCATTTGAAACTGTATTTTCCTTGAGGGAGGGAACCTGACACAAATCAGTAGGAGTGTTGTAGATAGTTCACATGTGTTATTGCTTCAGACTGTCCACTTTATCATAGTGTCATTTGGTCCTTGAGATTACTTAATAAGCTTGGTTTGCATTCATATTCATATGCTTTTTAAAACTGTTAGAACTCAGTTCATGGAAATTACTTTGGCTCTAAAAAGAAATATCTGAAATTCTAATATCTAATAGGTATGCGGTGACACTAAGGACCAGTGAAATGTGTTGCACAGAGGTTGTGCTTGTATTTAACATGGCCTTGGAATAAAAGTGTGTTAATCATGAGTATTCCTCATGGGAAGATTTCTAAGTGGAAACTCAAAGAAAAGGAATAGAACTGATGAGTTAGTCACAGAATATAGTCAGTTACAGTAGGACTGTGGGAATTGGAAAATCTGAATAAGTATAAATTGACAAGAAAGCAAGTGAATATTCCATGTCACAGTTATGGGTCTAGTGGAAGTCTGCAAGTCAGAAAACTTTCCAGTATTTGAAGATCATAAAAATTAAGCCCTTTGTGCTTAACCTCTATTGAGTAATCCTCTGGAGGGCACCACTTCTTAGGTGTCTTATCTGTCAGCATGTGACCAGAACCAGTTTGTTCACTAACTGCTAGAGGGCTTTCTTTGCTTAATTAACTTTGCAAACCAAGTTAATTATTTCAAGTGTGCTGGTTAAGTAGGAGAATCTTGTCAGGATGATCTTGAGGGAAGGGTGAAAGACAGGAGACTATTGAAAAGCAGTTTCTATCAAGGTTCCCTTCTTGCTGATTTGAAGTAGAACAATCAGCAGTTTAAATAACTTTCTGTGAATTAGTTCACTTTGTCTTGTGTCTCACTTTTGTTCTAAAGCATGATAAGACACTGTGTTCATTTTCTCCATGTGTCTTTAGTATGTAGTGGACACTGTTAGCTCATTAAATAGCTTGTAGGTAGGAAAAATTAGTCTAGCAGAATCTTTAAAAAAGTTTCTTCATTGTAAATAATTCTGCTGGAAGTTTCTATTACAGGTGGATAAGTAGAATGCTAATTGTACAATTAGATGAACCGAAGTATTGCTGAATCAAATAAGAATCTTTTAATAGGCTAATGCTTCTTAATTTTGTTTCAGAATTCCCGAAATTCACTTTTGGCTTCTTCTGGATTTGGAGTCTCTCTCCCAAGTGCTTCCCAGTCCTTGGTATTTGGGGGTGGAAGGAGCCAATCAAATGGAGTGGTGACTCCAGAAAGCAAGCCTTCTGGATTTCCTTTTGGCTGTAGTACTGGACAAGAGGCTCAGAAAGATTCTGATCTGTCAAAGAACTTGTTTTTTCAATGCATGTCCCAAAATCTACCTTCCAGTAACTACTTCACAGTCATTTCAGAGAGCTTGACTGAAGACGCCTCTAGTCGGGACTCATTCAAGCAGTGTACAGAGAGTATGGGTGCTGGGATCTGTAAAGGTAAAATTCTTTCAGCGGACACTAAACCAGGAGCCCAGTCTGGCAGTTCTGTGGAGCGGAAGCTGCCTGGGGAATCTATGCCTACCCTTACTCCAGCCTTTTCACGAAGTCTGTTGAATACTCGCCCTGCAGATAGTCATGAAAACCTATTTTTACAGCCCCCAAAGCTATCAAGAGAGGAACCCTCAAACCCTTTCCTGGCATTTGCTGAGAAAGCAGAACTTAGTCCTTTCAGTGGCTTTGCATCTTCATCTCAGACAGGGGTTTCTACTCCCTCTACACCTGTGGGTCATAAGGCCACTTCTGGCTGGCCAGAATCGCTCACCTCTACGGACTCTTCTCTAGCTAAGAAGAAAACCTTGTTTATAACAACTGACTCCTCAAAGATGATCTCCAGTACTCCTAGTTCAGCAGTTACGGCAGGTGTTCAGAGCCCTTCCACTGTAGGGAATGGCCGTTCCACCTCACCGACCAGCAACCTGACACAGCCTATTGAGATGCCTACGCTTTCCTCTAGCCCAACAGAAGAAAAACCAGCTGTTGGGCCTGGGCAGCAGGACAATCCTCTTCTGAAAACATTTTCTAATGTGTTTGGCAGACATCCACCTGGCTTTTTCTCTTCACAGGCAGAATTTCCACAGGAGAACAAAGCCCCTTTTGAAGCTGTGAAAAGGTTCTCTCTAGATGAGCGGAGCTTGACATCCAAACAGGACTCAGATTCCAGTACCAATAGTGACCTGTCAGATTTGAGTGACTCTGAAGACCAGTTGCAGGCCAAGGCTTGTATGAAGGGAATCCCAGACCACTTGATGGCAAAGCTAGGCCCCAATGCAGAGCGCAACGCTGAATTGCTGCTGGGGAAAGGAAAAGGGAAACAAACCCCAAAGGGCCGGCCTCGCACAGCTCCCCTAAAAGGTGATGATTTGAATGCAGGGTGTCTTGGAAGCACAAGGAGGTGGGATACTGGGATATCTCCTGTGTGATGAACTCTATGAACTAACCATAGGTGTAAACCTCATTTATGCTCAGTAGGCAGCACACAGGATATTTATAAGGCTAAAGCTTAATGCTTCTTTTATGTGAATTATGAGAAATGTTTAAGCGTGTATTTGTCAGGACAAAAGTGTGGTATGCTGCAGACTTGAACAGTCTTATTGGTTTTGCATGGGTATGAGCATACAGATCTCCGAATATATGTTTATTGGGGCCAGTATTCTTTTGTGGTTGCAGTTAACTAATGGATTTTTAATTCTACTTTGCATCACCCAGTTGGCCAGTCTGTGCTGAAAGATATGAGTAAGGTGAGGAAGCTGAAGCAGTCAGGTGAGCCTTTTCTCCAGGATGGCTCTTGCATCAATGTAGCTCCACATCTGCACAAGTGCCGGGAGTGCCGTCTGGAGCGGTACCGCAAATTTAAGGAGCAAGAGCAGGATGACTCAACTGTGGCATGTCGCTTCTTCCACTTTCGGAGGTGCTCAAATTCTTCCTTCCTTTATATGTAGTCTGTGTGCAGAGCTTGGACATGGTCTGCACAAAGTAATTACATTTTACTTATTTAATGTGCTTGGGTACAATAATGAAGATTTTGAGTGTCCTGCATTTCCCTGCATCACCTGACTGGAATTCCCTCACTGGGGCAGGGAGAGCTGCTGTTGGAAGATACAGCATACTGTGTGGGCCTAAGTGTGATACTAAGTGGGCCTTCAGGTCCAGCCTCAGGAGATTGAATTCGCTTTATTGGGCAGAATTTTTCTGTTGGGTAGCAGTTTCTATGTAATAACTGTTCTCTCCCCCTTTCATAAGGAGTTCAGAACAGAGATAAAATTTTTAATCAGTCAACAGGTAACTAAACATTGCCAGCATGAGGCTAATGTTTGACTAGGTTTTGTTGAGTATAGAACTGATTTTTAGGAGTAGAACGCTGCCTGTGTTTTCTCTCTGTGTTGTGTACAGGTCTAACAGTTCTTTGACCTGTCACGATTTCCTTTATCTTCCTTAGCTGCCTATTCTAGCAAGTGCTATGCATTTTTTCCCAAAAAGATGCTTCTTCCCTTTCTGGCATATAAAGGATGAAGTGCATATTTTGTGCCACCCATCCAGTAAGGATTATAGCTGCTTCTCTTCTTAAAATTGTTAAAAAATTAATCTAGCATTGAAATTAGAGATAAGATTGTTTTTGCTTGAAACTGAAGTTACCTTTAATATTGGCAGGAGGCATTCAGGGTTCTGTAATGTTGTTATACCTTTTACCACACAAATAATGATAAAAGAATTGTGGCTCATCTCTGTGGAGAGCAGTGGCAAGAACAGTAGATACAATAAGAATTTTTGTATGTCTTGTAATGTGAACTGTTAGAACAGTTGACAAGTACTAGCAGCCCTAGCCAGAACTGAAATACTGGTTTCCCAAAAGTTGGGAAATTAACTTTCTTGTGAGTTAAAGTAGAGAATTAGAACCATGCACAATTTTACAAGCAGCATCACACAGAAGCCCAAATAAATTGACTTTTGTCATCTCTTTCTGTTGATAGCATAGAGAAATGTGACTTATCAAGCTGTAGGAATTTTCTGTATGTAGAATTTCCCACCAATGCTTACTGGGACCTGGGGATTCATTCTAGTGGATTTTGTGCCCATTGCCTTCGTGTACCTTATTCTTTGTGTTATTTGGATTTGCATAATCATTGTACTGGCTGTAGAGTATAGCACTCTATCTCAAGCGTTTTTTTCATCTTTCTGGGTTTATGTTCTGATATAGGTGGCATCGTAAGTTAATTAAAGGTGGTTGAGCAGCTTCTCAGTTACTCCATCCTGTTTTCTGCAGGCTGATATTTACCCGAAAAGGTATTCTACGAGTCGAGGGTTTCTTGAACCCACAACAGAGTGACCCTGATGCCATGAGCCTATGGATTCCTTCCTCCTCCCCTGCAGAGGGGATCGATTTGGAAACTTCAAAATATATCCTGGCCAATGTTGGGGACCAGTTCTGCCAGCTTGTTATGTCAGAGAAGGAGGCAATGATGATGGTGGAGCCACATCGTAAGCTGGGCTTTTGACATGTTTTTTGTCCATCTTCTCTGTGTAATGTGTGTACAATGCAGTGGCATAGAGTTGAAAGTCTAATAGAATTCCTTGTTAAAATGCTTTTCCTTTTCTTCTAAAGAGAAGGCTGTATTCACTTCTTTGGGGTGTGTGTAATTGTGGGACCAGCATTTGGGATTTTTCTTTTTTTGATCAGTGCAGCTTTACTACTGAGGAAGCTAATGGTAACTTTCCCAGACATCATTCAATTATTTTTTTCAATAAATAAATGCAGAAATCAGCTGATAAGAAAATCAGAATTAAGTCCAGAACACTTACCACAGTGACCAGCTGTGCTTTAATGAGCAGCTTTTCTTACATATTCCTATCCTGTTACGCTCCAAGGAGATCACATAAAAGCTCAGGGTTTTCTAGGGAGGGAGCAGCACCTGCATTCAGCCTGCAAGGACTCAGCTGAGCAACTAGTAGACAGCGTTGCCGCTATAAGGGGAGTGGGTTTAGAAGAAATTTTCTGAAGTTATCTAGTTCAGCCTATCACTTGGATAGCTCTGTGTGATTTTTTTTTTTTTTTTCCTTTAGCTTCTGGAATGTTCAAGGGCAGCCATTTGGAGAGCACTTCCCCTTCCTCAGCAAACGTGTTGGTTTAGAATCCAAGGAGTTGACAGGCATCCAATTAGTACAACTAAATACGCATTCTTTATAGTTTTATAAGTTCATGTTATTTGTTCATAAAACTAGCAGAAGTTTTATAATTTTGCTGTAAGGTCCATAAGTGCTCCCTGAAATTCAGTTACAACAAAGCTCTGTAAAGTACTCTATTTCCTTGTAGTGTGTGCATTTTGGGACTTTACCTTACCCAGTGTTAGAAGTGGGGATTTTAATAGTGTCACAAGACTAGCAAGGATTGTGTCTCTGGATGTAAAAAGTATGTTTTTCTGTACTCTGCCCTCAAGTCATGTTTCTGTGAATTGTTTCTTTATCAATGTTACTGTGATATTCTCAAATTAGGTGGGAGAAATGCAAAAGGTCAAAGCAATAATTCCTAATGTTCCTTCTCTTTATAGAGAAAGTGGCATGGAAGAGAGCAGTACGTGGCGTGAGGGAAATGTGTGATGTATGTGAGACAACGCTCTTCAATATTCATTGGGTTTGTCGCAAATGTGGTTTTGGGGTCTGTCTGGACTGTTACCGGCTGAGGAAGAATCGTCCACGCAGTGGTGAGTACTGGATATTTCCCCCCCCACACCACTGTAATCTTTGAACTGGCTGGTTTTCAGTGGGGATAATTTCTGGGAAGTTGCTGAAGGTTTTGTAGGAGAGTTAGTGACTATCAGCTTGGGAGGCTGGAGGTTTGGAATTTTGGCACTACTGTCTTTCATGCTGCTGTTCTGTTCTTCGTTTCCTTAGATACCTGTGTTTTATCTATTTGGTTTGAATTTGTATGTTAAAATTGTAACATCAGCAGGCATAGGCTGTGTACTGAGACAGACTACTGTATAGTTCCATCTTTTCCTCAGAGAGTATAAAAGAAAAATTAAGTAATATCTTAACAGTTTGGAACCATCACAAGATGAACTAGCATACATTGCAGAGAACCCCTTTCTGTAACAAGGAGTTAGATTGGAAAGTTTTCTTCTTTTTTGGCTTTGCTGACACACTAGGGTTTGTAATTCAGGAATAAGGTCAGTAAGCTCAATTTCTAACAAATAGAGGCATACTGTGTTTAAAGAAGTGAATACCTGGTTGCTTTTTTTGTGTATTTTATTGTATGGAGACCACTTTGGTAGCATGGGTGCTGACAATGGACAGTCTTAGTAAGTGCAAGGCTATTAGTGGCAATTACATTATTTTATGGAGCAGATGTACAAAATACTGGATGTTAATAAGCGTGAGTACTGCTGTCTATTCATAATGATAAGGGTGCCAGAGAACACTGAATGAATTATAAAAGCAATGTATTTTTTAAAATAGATAAAAAGTCACCTATTTTTTATCATTGTTGTGGGTTAACCCCAGTAGGCAGCTAAGCATCACACAGCCACTTGCTCACTCCTCCAGCATGAGGACTGGAGAAAGAGGAAAGGAAGAGGAAAAGCAAGAAAACTTGTGGGTCAAGATGATAATTGTTTAGTAAGCAAAGGAGAAATAAAAAAGAGAAAAAGAAAAGGAAATGAAACAAAGCACGTGATGCAAAAGCAATCTCTCACCACCTCTCACAGGCAGACCGTTGCCTAGCAGTTCCCCAAGCAAAAGATGGCTACCACCCTTTAACTCCCTCATCTCTGTTTTTATTGCTGACTGTGACATTGTATGGCATGGAACATCCCTTTGCTTAGTTTGGATCATCCACCTGGTGGTGTTGCATCCCAACCTCTTGTGCACCCCCTGTCTATTCACTGAGGGGTTGGGTAGAGGTAGAAACAGAGAACACCTGGTCACTGCAAACACTGTTCAGCAGTGGCTAAAACATTAATGTGTTACCAGCATTGTTTTGGTCGCAAGTCTAAAACACAGCACCACAAGCTGCTATAAGTCAGATTAACTCCATCCCAGGCAGACCCAGTATAATAATGAAGCCTATGAAATTACTGCCAGAATACACCAGAAGAGAGCACAACAATCTTTAAGATGTGGTTACCTAGGGTACAGTGGAAATAGTTGAAAGTTGGCACTGTGTATGTTTGATAAAAGCATTTGGGACTGAATATATCACTGGCAGAATGTGGTATAAAGATGTCCATGATTCAAGGGCAGTAAGTCTCTTAACCACTTGTCTTCTCGCATCAAGGAAATAAATAGGATAACCTTACCCGTGCCAGGTTAAAATGAAGAGATGTCCTAGACGTATGAGAAGTTTTTACTCACTGGTGTACAGAGGAGGGTCAGCTTTGAAAGGATTGATATTTTACAATGTCAAGTGATAGTGGAGTGTGTATGTATATGTATATTGCTTATCAGTGATGTCTTCCTGAAAACTGTACTGTAATTATGAATTATTAATCAAGTCTGAAATTTTGGAATAGGCCAAAATGTAGAACCAAGGCATTACTTAAATACAATTACTTGCCTCAAGAGGCTTATGAACTTTGTGCTGTAGAAACAACCTGTGCAGATACCAGATCTAAAGGACCCTGAAATGAAGTTTTATATGATCCTTCTCATATTCTCCCCCACTGACCCCTTCCACCTCCCCCTTCCTTTTTAAAGGAAGAGCATGGTATGTAGTTTATACAGCTACATATTTGTAGGCTCAACTTGGTTTAAAATCTGAAGAATTTAAATTTGTCAGCCTACTTTTCAAACTATTAATTTGCTACTTGTTAGCTTTGTAAGTAGATATACTGACAGGAGAACTTGGTTTCCTCTTCCTGGAACTGATCTGCAGATACTTGTTGAAAAATCTTGGGAGATGATGACAAGAAGAGACAGATTTATTCGATTACTTAGGAAAGCATAATGAGAACAAGAGTACAATATTCAAAAATTGAGGCTAGAGGCTGAGATTTTTAGGTGATTGAAAGTAACAAACTACTAGATATGAAGCAAAAATTACTCTGGTAGTTTTATAACCTGAAGAGGCAAAGGAGTTGCTGTAGATCCTTTTCTAATGGTCTATATTTACAATTTATTTCTGAGATCACTGGATTAATCTCCTGCACTGTAAAGAGTCTAAAGAAACAGCATTGATACAGAAACATTCTGCACTGTAAAGTTCTACTGACTTCTGTAAAAAATTTTTTGTCTGTGTCTTTATTCCAGAGACAGAGGAGATTGGTGATGAGGAAGTCTTCTCATGGTTGAAGTGTGCAAAGGGTCAGTCTCATGAACCAGAGAATCTTATGCCAACACAGATCATTCCTGGTACAGGTAATGCTTAAAACTTGAAAGGAAAAATTCCTGGTTTTTTTCTCAATTCTGAACAAGCATGTGGAAAAAAATACTGAGATAGTTGGTGTTCCTAGCATGGATTTAGAGGAGACATTCGCATGGAATAGTGGAATAGTTGAAGGGAAGGTAACCCAAGTAAGGTCAAGCTGTGGGTTTGAAGTGAACACTCTTCTGACACTAGCTGTGACTTCTTGTGCCTAGCCGTTTTTAATTGTATCAGTAAATTTGGTTAACTTGCAAGACAGATCTCTTTCTTTTCTGTTAGGGGGAGGGAAAGAAAGTAGTCAGTGCTGACCATTTACTTGACTCTTTACATAACTGGTCACGGAATCATAGAATGGTTTGGTTTGGAAGGGACCTTTAAAGATCATCTAATCCAACCCCCCTGCCATGGGCAGGGACATCTTTCACTAGGTCAGGTTGCCCAAATCCCCATCCGGCCTGGCCTTGAACACCTCCAGCGCTGGGGCATCCACAGCTTCTCTGGGAAACCTGTTCGAGAGTCTCACGGCTCTCATTGTGAAAAGTTTCTTCCTTATGCCCAATCTAAACCTACCCTCTTTCAGTTTAAAGCCGTTGCCCCTTGTCCTGTCACTACAGGCCCTGGTAGTAAGTCTCTGCCTTTCTTATGATTCCCCCTTTATATACTGAGAGGCCACAATAAGGTCTCCCCAGAGCCTTCTCTTCTCCAGGCTGAACCGCACCAACTGTCTCAGCCTGTCTTCACAGCAGAGGTGTTCCAGCCCTCTGAGCATCTTCGTGGCCTCCTCTGGGCCTGCTCTAATGGGTCCATGTCTGGCTTGTACTGGGCACCCCAGAGCTGGACGCAGGACTCCAAGTAGGGTAGGGTAGAGGGGGAGAATCACCTCTCTCGACCTGCTGGCCACGCTGCTTTTTATGCAGCCCAGGACATGATATGGCTTTCTGGGCTGCAAGTGCGTATCGCTGGCTCGTGTCCAATTTTGCATCCACTGGTATCCCCAAGTCCTTTTCTACAGGGCTGCTTTCAACCCATTCATCCCAGAGCCTGTATTGATACTAGGGATTGTCCCAACCCCGGTGCGGGACCTTGCACTTGGCCTTGTTGAACTTAATGATGTTCACCTGGCTCCACTCCTCAGGCTTGTCACGGTCCCTCTGGATGGCATCCCTTCCCTCTAGTGAATCAACTGCCTCACTCGGCTTGGTGTCATCTGCAAACTTGCTGAGGGTGCACTCAATCCCACTGTCTGTGTTTTTTGATGAGATATTAAATATTATTGGTCCCAGTAAGGAAACCTGAGGGATGCTGCTTGTTACTGATTTCCACTTGGACATAGAGCCATTGACTGTAACTCTTTGGATGCGGCCAGCCAGCCACTTATCCATTGAACAGTCCACCCATCAAACCCGTGTCTCTCCAGTTTAGTGGCAATAATGATGTGGGAGACCGTATTTAAGGCCTTACAGATGTCTAGGTAGATGACATCTGTTGCTCTTCCCTTGTTCAGTGATGCAGTCAGTCCATTGAAGAAAGCTGCTAGATTAGTCAGGCACAGTTTGCACTTGGTGAAGCTGTGTTGGCTGTCTCTAATCACCTCCCTGTCTTCCATATGTTTCGACTTGTCTTCCAGGAGAATCTGCTCAATGATCTTACTGGACACTGCAGTGAGGCTGACTGGTCAGTAGTTCCCAGGGTCCTCCTTTTAACCCTTTTTAAAAATGGGCATGAAGTTTCCCTTTTCGCAGTCACTGAGGACTTCACTTGACTGCCAGGACTTTTCAAATATGATGGAGAGAGACTTGGCAACTACATCAGCCAATTCCCTCAGGACCCTGGGGTGCATCTCGTCAGGTCCCATCGACTTGTGTATGTTCAGGCTCCTCAGGTGGTCTTGAACCTGACACTGGTGCAGCCCCACCTTGAGTACTGTGTGCAGTTTTGGATGCCTCAATACAAGAAGGACATCAAGCTGTTAGGGTGTGCCCAGAGGAGGGTGACCAGGATGGTGAAAGGTCTTGAGGACAAGACTTAGGAGCAGCGGCTGGAATCACTTGGTTTCTTCAGCTTGGAGAAGAGAAGGCCAAGGGGTGACCTCATCGCAGTCTACAACTTCCTCAGGGGAGGCAGCAGAAGGGAAGGTGCTGATCTCTTCTCTCTGGTGACCAGCAGTAGGACACAAGGAAATGCAATGAAGCTGCACTGGGGAAAGTTGAGATTGGACATTAGGAAAAGGTCCTAAACTGAGAGGATGGTCGGTCCCTGGAACAGGCTCCCAGGGAAGTGGTCATGGTACCAAGCCTGTCAGAGTTCAGGGAGCATCTGGACAAGGCTCTTAGTCATATGGTTTAGTTTTAGCTGGTCCTGCAAGGAGCAGGGAGTTGGACTTGATGATCCTTATGGGTCCCTTCCAACTTGATATACTCTATGATTCTCCTATGATGGGAGGAACTTTGGTCCCCCAGTCCCTGCCTTGAGGTTCAGGGGCTTGAGAGGGGTGAGAAGAGAGAATACTATTGAAAACTGAGGAAAAAAATTAATAAATTTTTGAGTACCTCAGCTTTCTCCAGTCTTATTTAGTGGGGGTAGGAGGGGGCTGTAGATTTTCTTTAATCTTCCTTTTCTGGCCAGCATACCTGTTGAAGCCCATATTATTCTTTTCATCCCTTGCCAAATTCAGCTCCAGCTGTGCCTTACCTTTCCTGATCCCATCCTTACACATCCAGGCAGTGTCCCTGTATTCTTCCCAGGATACATGTCCCTTGTTCACAGCCTGTGCATTTCCTTCTTACATTTTAGTTTGACCAGGAGGTCCTTGCTGACCCATGCCTTCCTTGCTTGATTTTTTACACACGGGAATTGAGAACTCTTGCACTCTTAAGAAAAATGTTCTTCAAGAGCTGCAAGCTCTGTTCAGCTGCTTTGTTCCCAAGGACAGTTTCCCAGGAGGTCCCATGCAGTAATTCCTTAAGCAACTGAAAGTTCGGTCTCCTAAAATTTGGCATCCTGACTCTACTCTTCACCTGGACCATATCCCTCAAGGTTGTGAATTCCACCAGGGCACGATCACTGCAGTCTAGTCTGCCACCAATCTCAACATCTCTAATTAGTTCTTCTATGTTGGTGAGCCACAGGTCCAGTAACGTTTTTCATCTGGTTGGGCTGTCTGTCTCCTGGATTAGGAAATGATCCTCAATGCACTCCAGTAGTCTCCTTGACTGCTTACAGCTTGCTGTGCTGCTTTTCCAGCAGGTGTCAAGGTGATTGAATTTCCCCATCAGGATCAGAGCCTGTGAGCGTGATGCTTCCTATAGTCGAAGTAAGAACACTTTGTCAACAGGCTCCTCTTGGTTGGGCGGCCTGTAATAAACACTAACAGAGAGGTTTCCTTTGTTGGCTTGGCCCCTAATTTTTACCCATAAGCTCTCAGCCTGTTCATTACTGTATTTCAAAGACAGCTCTGTGCAGTCAATCCATTCTTTTACACAGAGAGCAACCCCCCCACCTCCAATGTTCCAGTTGTGCATTTTGTCCCATCACGTTTCAGTGATAGCGATTAGATCATAGCTTTCTAGTTGCACAATGACTTCCAGCTCCTCCTGCTCGTTATCCATGCTGCATGCATTGGTATATAGAGGTACTTCAGCTGGGCTATCAACCTTGTCATCTCTTGAGAGGAACTTGCTCAAATTCCTTTGAGGCATTTCACAGGTGTTTCCCTGTTGGTTCCTAATACACCATCAGCCCCTGGCTCTTCTCTATTGCTCAAATCTCCATCTTCTTCCCCCACTAAATCTAGTTTAAAGCTTTCCATATAGGTCTGGCCAACTTGTTGGCAAAGACTCTCTTGCCCTGCTTGGGCAGGTGAATCCCATCAGCTCCCAAGACACCCGGCTTCTCAAAGGTAGATTTGTGATCATAGAAGCCAAAACCTTGAGTATGGCACCGTCCACGCAGCCAGGCATTCCCCTGTTCAGTTCATCACCTCCTTCCTCTTACTGGGAGGACAGAGAGAGAACACCACCTGTGCTCCAGATCCTTTTAACATTGCTCCAAGGGATATATAGTCTCTTTTGATGGTTCTAAGTTGCCTCATTGCAGTATCTTTGGACCCTACATGGAATAGTAGGAGCAGATGATAATCTATAGGATTTTTCCAGGCTTGACAGCCTCTCAGTGATGTCGCAAAGCTAGTGTTAGCACAATTCTCCACACTATTTGGAGACAAGTGTCTTGTATGTTGCACGTGATCTTAAAGATGCTTAGCAGTAATACTAAAAAAATACCCACCCCTCTGAATATAGTTATATTATAGTTATATTATAGTTAAGGCCTTGGTTTTAGATTTCTTTACATGTGATATTAAAGATGTTAACTTTATTTCCAGCGCTTTACAATATTGGAGACATGGTTCATGCAGCACGAGGCAAATGGGGTATTAAAGCCAATTGTCCGTGTATTAACCGGCAGAACAAATCTGTGTTGAGACCAGCTGTCACTAATGGAATATCACAGGTGTGTAATTTGAGGCTGAAATTGCCTTGTTTGACATTACATTTTTAAGATCTATTAAAACATTACATCCTTTAGATTAATCTCTTGTGAAACACAAATTTTTTTTCTCCATATGTATTCTAAGTGTTTTAGCTTAGCAAAAATCTTCTGGGACAGTTTTTGGGCATGTGTGCTGCAACTGTTATTTACAAAGTGGATATTTGGGCAAATACTCTTATGTAGAAATTGGGTAGGAAGCCGTTCCTATTGATGCTGTACCTTAAAACAAACCACTATGAATAGATTGCAACACATGCATTTATTTTGTTATGGTTCCTAAATGTATGGTGAATCTAGAGCAGTTCTGTTCACACAAAAAGTCCGCATGTGAAAAAAGAAATTGAAAAGCCTGGGTTTGTGTTAAAAGATGATGTGGTAAGAATTTACACCACAGTGCAAGGTCTAATGTACACAGAGAAGAAGCTCTTGTACTCTGCTGCTACGTAAGCATAGAGGAACTCTACTGTGCACTTAAATGAACAAACTAACCCAATACATTGGATAACTAAAATGTCTCCCAAGTTTAACTCTTCCCTTTATTCAACATTAATCAGTTGTTTATATTTTTGTTTTAGCTTCCGACTGTAAATGCTAGTGCATCAGTCTCTGGAAACGAGAGCACCTTTTCCACTGGACCAGGAGCAGGAGTGGGGCAACTAGAAATGGACAGTGTTCCAAAATCTGAAGCAACTGATAGTAGGATAGAAGAACCTGTAAAAACAGAGACATTACCAACCAATAACACTGGTGAAATGAAGACTAACAGACCACTTTGTCCAGAAACAGCTCCATCATCAGCCTTACACTGGCTTGCAGATTTAGCAACGCAAAAAGCAAAAGAAGAAACAAAAGGTGAGCAAATGATATGCCCTTTGGGATTGGAATGAAAAGATAAATGATAATGTACTGCTTGGTTGCTCTAAGTAGCTCTAGCTCTAAGCAGAAAAGAACATGGTCATTTTTCTTCTTTTGCCTCTTAGAACCAGTTCTCTTTTACAGACTTAGGAATATGCAAAGCTGGAAAGATGATGATAGAGCTGAAAATTAAAATACTGTCTTGTCATTCCCAGTTTATTTCAGTGCCAGTTCTTGTATTTATTTTCTAAGTAATAAGCAGCTGGTATCCTAATGTAAAATGATATTAATTAATTTCAGATGCAGCTTTGTAACATTATAACTATTGAAGTATATAAAACTAGTTTGTGTGCTATGAGTGCATTTCCAAAGAATTGAGAGGCTAGAGTCTACTTTGGAGGGTTAGATGAAAGCTTAGAACTTCTTTAATACTCAGTAGTTTGAGTGTGATTCTCAATATGAAATAACTGTTTACAGAATATACATCTCAATTGTCAGAGGTAGCATGACTAACAGGATTTATTCCTGTCCCTGTGTTTAGCAGGAACTACTTTATATGTCAATGTTAAATATTCATGACTCTTTCACGAGTTTTGCAGGGCTTAGCCACTGTAATATTTTGACTACAGTTAAAATTTGAAATATTTCATATTGAAACAATTCAGAAAGTCAGTGAATTTTTTTTAATTGAGTCTATTACAAAGTTGTGGTTTCTTGTGTATCAAGCATTTTCAGATTGTATTTGTGCTATTCAAAACCTTAACTAACGGCATACTGAGGGTAAAATCTATGTACATGATGTCTTTGATTCTCTTTGAGGTGCCTTATTCACTGTTGCAGTGATAATTTACCACAAGATTTTGTCAATATCCTATTTAATGCAAGAACAAATAATTTCAGAGAACTTTGTGATCATTTGAACTTTGACTTCCCCCCCTCCATGTTGATATTTGTCTTGCAGAATCAGGATCACTGAGGTCAGTGCTTAATAAAGAATCCCATTCACCCTTTGGATTGGATTCCTTCAACTCCAGTACAAAGGTTTCCCCACTAGCCCCGAAGCTGTTTAATAGCCTCTTGTTGGGCCCAGTGACATCTAGCAACAAAGCTGAAGGCTCCAGTCTCAGAGATCTGCTGCACACGGGGCCAGGAAAGCTTCCTCAGGTCCCATTAGACACAGGAATCCCCTTTCCTCCAGTCTTTTCTGCAGCTTCTACGGTAAATAATTTTGTATTCTTTCAATTATATCTGTTCTAGGGAAGAATTTTATGGTGATCTAATAGTTTTTATCTAAATGTTTTTACAGTATCTTATTCTTAAGTGTTGAAACAAATGCGACATCTCACAAAAACTCACCACCCCCACAAAGCTGTGGAGAATTTTTATGCTAATTGATAGTTTGTAGTTTGGTTTACTACTGCTGTGGAGAAGCTATTCCTTGCAAGAGACCAAGAAGGCAAGTTAAAGATAGCCTTTAAATTGTTTAATTGATAATCAGCATCCCTATAAAAGCTCATTTTAAATTCCACATCTTTAAAAATATTGCAAGAGCATACCACAGAAAAAGACAAAAAACAGTTCCTTAAAAAAACTTAAGTATGCTTGAAAAACATTTAAGGTAGAATATGAATTTAAGAATTTCAGGTGTAGTTGCTATTTCTGGATACGTATTCTAGAATCAGGATACTTTATTTCTCTTTAATCCATTTTGGAGGAAATAACCTTAAAAAACCCCAACTGAACAAATCAATGGTATTTGAAATCGTTAAAAAATCAATGGTATTTGAAATCGTTAAAAGCATTTAGTTTAAAAGAAGGATAGATTGTGTAGAATTTATCAAGGCTTAGTTCTTCTTGGAGAATACTTTCTCCAAAAGCTTAGGCAGATGGAACGAGGAGGATGATGAAATGGCTTGTCTCATAGCAGATTTTTTTTTTTCCCCTCTTTGTCAGATGGAACCCTAATAATGGTTCATGTTGTGTGTTTTTGGTAGAGAGAACTGTATGGGAAAATATGTCACCGCTACAGGAAAGTGAATCCAATAATACTCTGTCTCCTCCCCCCGCCCCCCATCACTGGGTACAGGCAAAGAAATCATGATCACTTGTTTTAAAGCAAGTTATTCCTTGAAGGCTTGAGGGGGCCTGTCTCAACTTGTATCTCTGTCCCTGCAACTCTGTGCATTCTCTCACCACATTGAATCAGATCTATCATGTAATGTATTTTTTTCACTTTCTTGACTTCTGCTCTTCACAGAGTAATTTAGATTTGAAAGAACTTGTGGGGAACTCTGGTCCAACCCCCCACTTGAATGCCTGGATGCTTAACATAGAATGTATATGAGCAAAACATAACTGAGAGACAACAGTTGTGTTGGTCAAATCAAGAGGAATGATTGCTGTTCATGAAGAGAATCATCTTGGTGTTTCTGGAGCACTGACATTCTGTTGTGAAGAGTAGTTAGTGTTGACTGTAATAGTTAAACTGCACATTATCTATTTATGGCCTCTAGAGAGATAGTGTAAAGGTACATTTTTAAGACCATCATAAGTGGATGATGTTATTGCCTAGTCTTACTTGCATAAGACAAGCTGTAGAAAACTGATATAATCCCAAGCAGCAGTACAGGTTGGGGTCTGACTAGCGGAGGTGTAACCCTTCTGAAAGGAGCCCAGGGAGGACAGCATGCTGAACATAGAATCATAGAATGGTTTGGGTTGGAAGGGACCTCCAAAGATCATCTAGTTTCAACCCCCCTGCCACAGGCAGGGACACCCTCCACTAGACCAGATTGCCCAAAGCCCCATCCAACCTGGCCTTGAACGCTGCCAGGGATGGGGCATCCACAGCCTCTCTGGGCACCCTGTGCCAGTGCCTCACCACCCTCACAGTAAAGAATTTCTTTCTAACATCTAATCTAAATCGATCCTCCTTCAGCCTAAACCCATTACCCCTTGTCCTGTCACTGCACTCCCTGATAAACAGTCCCTCTCCATCTTTCCCGTAGGCCCCTTCAGGTACTGGTAAGCCGCAATTAGGTCTCCCCGGAGCCTTCTTTTCTCCAGGCCGAACAATCCCAACTCTCTCAGCCTGTCCTCATAGGAGAGGTGCTCCAGCCCTCTGATCAGCTTCGTGGCCCTCCTCTGGACTCTCTCCAACAGCTCCATGTCTCTCCTGTACTGGGGCCCCAGAGCTGGACGCAGTACTCCAGGTGGGGTCTCATGAGAGCGGAGTAGAGGGGCAGGATCACCTCCCTCGACCTGCTGGTCACACCTCTTTTGATGCAGCCCAGGACATGGTTGGCTTTCTGGGCGGCAAGCGCAAATTGCCGGCTCATGTTGAGCTTCTCATCAACCAACACCCCCAAATTCCTTCTCCTCAAGGCTACTCTCAATCCATTCTCTACCCAGCCTGTAGCTGTGCTTGGGATTGCGCCGACCCACGTGCAGGACCTTGCACTTAGCCTTGTTGAACTTCATGCAGTTCACACGGGCCCACCTCTCCAGCCTGTCAAGGTCCCTCTGGATGGCATCCCTTCCCTCCAGCATGTCGACCACACCACACAGCTTGGTGTCATTGGCAAACTTGCTGAGGGTGCACTCGATCCCATTGTCCGTGTTGCCGACAAAGATGTTAAACAGTGCCGGTCCCAGTACTGACCCCTGAGGAGCGCCACTCGTCACTGTTCTCCACTTGGACATTGAGCTGTTGACCACAACTCTTTGAGTGTGATCATCCAGCCAATTCCTTATCCACTAAGTGGTGCATCCATCGAATCCATGTCTCGCCAGTTTAGACACAAGGATGTCGTGCGGGACAGTGTCAAATGCCTTGCACAAGTCCAGGTAGATGATGTCAGTTGCCCTTCCCTTATCCACCAACGCTGTAACCCTCTCATAGAAGGCCACCAAGTTTGTCAGGCACGATTTGCCTCTAGTGAAGCTGTGTTGGCTGTCACTTATCACCTCCTTATTTTCCATGTGCCTGAGCATAGTCTCCAGGAGGGTCTGCTCCATAATCTTGCCATGCACGGAGGTGAGACTGACCAGCCTGTAGTTCCCTGGGTCTTCCTTTTTTCCCTTCTTAAAAACGGGGGTTATGTTTCCCCTCTTCCAGTTGGTGGGAACTTCGCTGGATTGCCAGGACTTCTCAAATATGATGGAGAGTGGCCTGGCCACTTCATCCGCCAGGTCCCTCCAGACCCGCGGGTGCAACTCATCTGGTCCCATGGACTTGTGCACCTTCAGGTTCCTTAGATATTCTTGAACCTGATCTTCTCCTACAGCGGGTGGTTCTGCATCCTCCCAGTTCCTGCCTTTGCCTTCTGTGACCTGGGCAGTGTGCCTCGAGCCCTTGCCAGTGAAGACTGAGGCAAAGTCGTCATTGAGTACCTCAGCCTTCTCCATATCCTGGGTAACCAGGTCACCCATTTCTAACCAGGTCACCCATTTCATTCCAGAGGGGACCGACATTTTCCCTCGTCCTCCTTTTATCACTAACATACCTATAGAAGCTTTTCTTGTTGTCCTTGACATCCCTGGCCAGACCAATTTCTATCAGGGCTTTGGCTTTCCTAACCTGATCCCTGGCTGCTTGGACCGTTTCCCTGTATTTCTTCTAGGCTACCTGCCCTTGCTTCCACCCTCTGTAGGCTTCCTTTTTTTGTTTGACTTTGCCCAGCAGCTCCTGAACATGAGTCAGCATTGCACTGTGCAGCTGTGAGGGCAAACTGTCCTGGGCTGCATCAGGAAGCATACAGCTGGACCACATCAAGGAACATGATTATTGCACTCAGTGCTTGTTAGGCCACACCTGTAACACTGTTTCCAGTTTTGGTCTCCTCAGTTGAAGAACCACACTGAAAAATTGGCAGGGGTCCAGCGGAGTGCCATGAAGAATGACTAAAATGTGGGAGAGCTTGACACATGAAGAAAGGTTGAAGAAACTGGTTCTCTTCATCCTAGAGAAGAGATTGTTTTGGGGATCTGATCAATCTTACATCTAAAAGCTAGTTGTAGAGAATACGACGGTACTCCTTTCACAAGGATGCATGGTAACAGGGCAAGAGGCAACGGACACGAGTTGCTTCAGGGGAAATTCTATCTGGGTATAAGACAAAATTCTTACGTTACATTCTAGCGGTGGTATAGGCTGCCCAGAGAAGTGGTGTAATCTCCTTCCCTGAGAAGTTAAGGTTTGGCGTGGCCCAGCCTAGGGTAATTTAACCTGATTTCAACAGAAAGTTATACCAAATGATCTCTAGATCTTCCTTCTGACTTATACTCACTACAAGAAGGACCTTGAGGTGTGTCCAAAGGAGCTGGTGAAGGGTCTAGAGAACAAGTCTTATAAGGAGCTGCTGGGGGAACTGAGGTTGTTTAGTCTGGAGAAGAGGAAGCTGAGGAGACACCTTATCACTCTCTACGACTACTTGAAAGGAGGTTGTAGTGAGGTGAGTGTTGGTCTCTTCTCCCATGTAACAAGAGGAAATGGTCTCAAGTTGTGCCAGGGGAGGTTTAGACTGGATATTAGGAAAAATTTCTTCACTGAAAGGGTTATCAATCACTGGAACAGGCTGCCCAGGGAAGTGGTTGAGTCACCATCCTTGGAGGTATTTGGCACGTAGATGTGGTGCTTAGGGATATGGTATAGTGGTTGGACTTGGCAGTGTTAGGTTAACAGTTGGACTTGATGATCTTAAAGGTCTTTTCCAACCAAAATGATTCTATGAATTATACTTCATATTATATGAATGTACTCCGGTCTTCAAAAAGAGCAAGAAGGACAACCCAGGAAACTACAGGCCAGTCAGCCTCACCTCTATCCCTGGAAAGGTGATGGAACAGCTTATTCTGGAGGTCATCTCTCAGCATGTGGAGGAAAAGAAAGTTATCAGAAGTGGTCAGCATGGATTCACCAAGGGGAAATGATGCTTGACCAATCTGATAGCCTTCTATGATGGCATGACTGGCTGGGTGGATGAGGGGACAGCAGTGGATGTTGTCTACCTTGACTTTAGTAAGGCTTTTGACACTCTCCCATAGCATCCTTATAGGTAAGCTTAGGAAGTGTGGGTTAGATGAGTGGACAGTGAGATGGATTGAGAACTGGCTGAATGGTAGAGCTCAGAGGGTTGTGACAAGCGGTGCAGAGTCTAGTTGAAGGCTTGTAGCTAGCGGTGTGCCCCACGGGTCAGTACTGGGTCCAGTCTTAGCATATTCATCAATGACATGGACGAGGGGACAGAGTGTACTCTCAGCAAGTTTGCTGACGATACAAAACTGGGAGGAGTGGCTAATACACCAGAAGGCTGTGCTGCTGTTTAGCAAGACCTGGACAGGCTAGAGAGTTGGGTGGAGCGGAATCTAATGAAATTCTACAAGGGCAAGCATACAGTCCTGCACCTAGGGAGGAATAACCCCAAGCACCAGTACAGATTAAGGGTTGACTTGCTGGGAAGCAGCTCTGTGGAGAAGGACCCTGGGAGTCCTGGTGGACAGCAAGTTAAGCATGAGCCAGCAATGTGCCCTTGTGGCCAAGAAGGCTAATGGTATCCTGGGGTGCATTAAGAAGAGCATGGCCAGCAAGTTGAGGGAGGTTATCCTCCCCCTCTACTCTGCCCTAGTGAGGCCACATCTGGAGTCCTGTGTCCAGTTCTGGGCTCCCCGGTTCAACAGACAGGGAACTACTGGAGAGAGTCCAGCCGAGGGCTACAAAGATGATTAGGGAACTCGAGCAACTCTTGTATGAGGAAAGGCTGAGAGAGCTGGGTCTGTTTAGCCTGGGGAAGAGAAGACTGAGAGGGGTTCTCATCAATGCTTAGAAATATCTAAAGGGCAGATGTCAAGAGGATGGGGCCAGACTCTTTTCAGCAGTTTCCAGCAGCAGGACAAGGGACAACGGACACAAACTTAAACACAGGAAGTTCTGTTTGAATATGAAGAAAAACTTCTTTATTCTGAGGGTGACAGAGCACTGGAGCAGGCGGCCCAGAGAGGTTGCAGTGTCTCCTTCTCTGGAGATACTCAAAACCCACCTGGACGCGATCCTATGCAACCTGCTCTAGGGGATCCTGTTTTGGCAGGGGGTTGGACTAGATGATCTCCAGAGGTCCCTTCCAACCCCTGCCATTCTGTGAATATTTTTTACTGAATTAATATCTTCAGTTATGCTTAGTGTTTCATTTTAGATTGATAGCTCTGCATATGGTAAATTTTCTGTCTATTGAGCTTTAGTTTTAAAGAAGATGGCAAAATTGTTCCAGTAATAGGTGTTTTGCTGTGACTGTTCATTCAGCTTCCAGTCCCTGGGTTTTTGTGGGGGGGTGGAGGGGTGGGTTGGTTGGGGGTTTTTTGGTTTGTTTTTTTTGTTTTTTTCCTAGAACGAGCTCTTTGCTACCAGAAATCAATCACACCCCTGCCCCCTCCCACAAATGTCTTGTGAATAATGATCCAGTTAGTGTTTATCTTCTATTGAATATATGAAATATATTTAGTCTCTTAAGTATTTTGCTATAGGCAGGCTTTTTTTTTTAAGTTAAGAACACAATTTAAGATTGTGGTGTTAATCTCTTTCGAATTTGAAACATCCCTTGAGGAGTTTTAAATGTCCTTTGAGGAGCATGGATACCACAACCAGAGAGGCTGTCTACTAATAGTTCTATTAACGTTATACATACTGGAAGCACTTTCTCCTGTCTGTCAGTGTTTACTTAATGTTCCTGTATTCATCAGCTTACCTGTGCCGGGGTTGAATTCACTTTCTTGGTAATGGAATGAGGAAAATAGGGAAATAAAGTTAAGAAATCAATGAGGTTAAGAAAAATATGAAACATTTTTACTGTTGAAGTAGCAGAGTTAGATGACTTAAGTTTTCTATTCCATGATTGTTTGCTCTAATATTTTTCTAGATAGCCTGTAGCAGGTTATTTTAAGTTTTACTGTTGTAAAACAGGAGCATAGCTGTTTCTGTTCTTACTGGATATGTGCAGGTCTCTGAGTTGATTTGTTTACTGTTGCATGTTTTTCTGATAGCAAGATGTCTATGACTAAAATCTGAATGAGAGCAGATATGCATTAATACATATGCTGTTGCAAGACTAAACTTATCTCTGAATTTACATCTTCTAGGGGGCCAAAGGTAAAGCCAGCCTGCCTAACTTCTTAGACCACATCATTGCTTCTGTGGTGGAAAATAAGAAGACTTCTGATGCTGCAAAACGAGCTAGTAATTTAGCTGACACACAGAGAGAGGTGAAGGAAATGGTAATGGGCTTAAATGTGCTGGATCCACACACTTCCCACTCTTGGCTGTGTGATGGTAGACTCCTTTGCCTTCATGATCCTAGCAACAAAAATAACTGGAAGATCTTCAGGGAGTGCTGGAAACAAGGCCAGGTGGGTGATGACAAATAGCCAACCCTTACTGCTTATAAGTATCCTGAAACTTTAACCTGTACCTTGGTTATTGACAGAGCCATCCATAGTTTGGCCAATTGCTCCTGAGTCAATATGAGGAATGAAGATTTCAACTGTAGCGTTATAAATAGGGGACATAGTGGCCCTGTCCACTCCATGCTGTACTGACTGAAGCCCATGTGCCCTTGCACACTGAGCTTTTCTCAGCTTACCAGTATGAGGGTGTTTGCTGCAGCAGCCTTTTTAGTTGTGGTGTGGTTTGTGCTGAAGCTGCTCTACTACAGCCTAGTGGTGAATCCACTATGATTCCTGCATGCATCCTAGCATCTACTCTATACTTGATGCTTTATAGCCTTAGGAGAAGGTCCGTTCTTTCCAGAGCAGCATGTAAAGAATAACTTCTGCATGCAGTAATTTCTGCTAAATTTCTGCTGAAATTTTTGGGTGTACTTGATGCAATGTCTCATTCTGAGCCTACAGCCTGTGTGAACCCAAGTATTGTTTTGAACTCAGTATCTCGTGTATTGAGCACTCTCCTGGATTATCTGAGGGATCATCAGCCAGTTAGGCCTTCAGTCAAGAGACTGGACTTTAGACCTGCTGCCAGCATAGCTGCTTTTTCAGATCTCAGTCCATAGTGCTACAGCTTAGACTTCTCCAGAGAGTCATAAAGATTGGTCTAGTCAGACAAGCTGAATCTTAAAAAATGGATGAGTAGCTGCTGCTGCAGAGGAAGCACACCCATATCTCTAACAGAATACGATGTCCATCAGTGTTCAAATGGTGTTCTTGGCACTTGGTTCTGCAGCTACTTCTTACACCATTACCTTCACTGACTACTCAGAATTGAGACTGCTGGTGCTAAACAGTTATGTCCCTCATCATCTTTTCTGGAGAAGTCCTTGTTGTCAGCTGTTCTGCTATTATTGTGCTAATGCTTTTGGCACTCTTCATTCCATACTTGCATTTGCTCACAAGACATGCAGACTGCCGAGCTGTGGCGGAGGAACAGATCAGGCTGCGTGTTCCTCTTTTGGTGTTCGGGGTCCATTCCTGCCAGAAGTAGAGTGCTTTTCAAGTTAAGTTTAGCGTGTTCCATGGGACTGCACGTTCTCTGGGTCCCCTGGGCACAAGCATAACTAGCATGTAGCCGTGAGAAATGTGGAGAGCGTTGTGGCACCACCAACCACAGAGTTACCAGTTCCTGTTTCTGACTCCCCTAGCCAGCTCCTAGTAGATGGAAGAGGCTACTATGCAGTGCACTCTGACTTGTCTGACTAGAAACTTAGCTTGCCGCTGGTATTACCAGCTTTCACCCTAACAGCAGTTGTTGTCTTGTCCTGATATTTTTGGAGTGTACAGAGGTGTCTTATTTTTTCAGAACCTGTTGCATCTTTGAAGATGATTAGAATGCTGGAGCACCTCTCTTATGAAGACAGGCTCAGAAGTTGTGGTTGTTCAGCCTGGAGAAGAGGAGGCTCAGGGGAGACCTTATACCAGCCTTCCAGTACCTAAAGAGAGGGACCTACAGGACAGATGGAGAGGGACTGCTTTTCAGGAAGTGTAGTGATAGGATGAGGGGTAACAGTTTTAAACTGAAAGAGGGTAGATTTAGATTGGATGTTAGGAAAAAATTCTGTATTGTGAGGCACTGGAACACATTGCCCAGAGCAGTTGTGGATGTCCCATCCCTGGAAGTGTTGAAAGCCAGGTTGGATGGGGCTTTGGGCAACCTAGTCTAGTGGAGGGTGTCTCTACCCGTGGCAGGTGGGTTGGAACAAGGTGGTCTTTAAGGTCCCTTCCAACCCAAACCATTCTATGATTCTATCTTTCTGATTTATGAAGGATTTCAGATCATTCTTTTGCAGTGCTGTGGTGTCAGTCATCTGCCTGACTTGACAAAGAATTCCTTAGTTTCTGGTCAGTATACTCTGATAATTTTCTCAACCATCTCTGTCACCAAATAATACTGTCTGAGGAGGATCCTAAATGTTTTGGGAGCTACTTAGAAAAGATGTGCTTGTCAGTTTCTCTGCAGATGAGACTGATTAATCACCAGGTGCAAGATGCTGCACTTGGCCATGGGGTTCTTGACTGGTAACGAATCCTGAGAAACTCCTTGTGGAGTCTAGAGATGTGATTACCGATCTTCTGTCAGATGTGTAGCTTTCAGCGTGCGTCGCCTTCCAACTTGGTGCACGCTTTGAGGCTCTGGCCACAACTGTCATGCTCATGTACTATTTGTGATCCACTGTTTTAGGCTTCGCCCCAAGATGTGCTTTTGGATGACTTTGTCATTCAGAGGATCCCTTGTATAGCAGCAGACTGGGCGAGTCCCTTGCTTATTCAAGGATTCTGTAGTGATGTTGCACTCTAATTTCCTGCTGAAATGTGGAAAGGAATTTAACTGAGCCTCTCTCATTCTTGTACGAGGGAGAGCAGGTGACCTAGGCAGGCATCGCTGTCTTGACAAGGCTATTCTAAACAGAATTTCTTCAAGCAGAGGTTCTCTCAACAAACTCTGCTCTGTCACAGTTCTCCCTTGGCTGATATCCTCCTGTACATCCCAGGTGCACCTTTAAAAGTGAAGTCAAAGAATGTTAATTCCACCATCATTCCCCAAATCATCTTCCCCTTCCTATTTTGTGGTCAGGAAAAGGTTAGTTGGAAAAAACCTCTTGGCTACCCTCCCCAGCACAATAAATGCACACTGGATACTAGATCTGAGCCATATGAAGATTTTAGCCATGGTAGCATCCCAGATTATTAAAAGAGAAAATTCTTTCCCTGATAATGAATGCCACTCTTTCAGTGTCATGCAGAAAGAGCAATATTTTTCAACTCCTTTGTCTTAAAAATTGTCAGAAATAAGTTAAACTCTTGTCTTATCCCAGAATTCACTGGGAAACCATAGGATTTGACAGGCTGAGAGAGTTGGGATTGTTCGGCCTGGAGAAAAGAAGGCTCCGGGGAGACTTAATTGCGGCCTTCCAGTACCTGAAGGGGCCTATGGGAAAGATGGAGAGGGACTGTTTATCAGGGAGTGCAGTGACAGGACAAGGGGTAATGGGTTTAGGCTGAAGGAGGATCGATTTAGATCAGATGTTAGAAAGAAATTCTTTACTGTGAGGGTGGTGAGGCACTGGCACAGGTTGCCCAGAGAGGCTGTGGATGCCCCATCCCTGGCAGCGTTCAAGGCCAGGTTGGATGGGGCTTTGGGCAATCTGGTCTAGTGGAGGGTGTCCCTGCCTGTGGCAGGGGGGTTGAAACTAGATGATCTTTGGAGGTCCCTTCCAACCCAAACCATTCTATGATTCTATGATTATTTCTTTCTGGAGCTGTTCTTCAAGAGCATTTTACTCTCCTGAACGTGGCTGTTGCTCATCTGGGGATACTGTCAGGATTCTCATCCTATAGCAACCTGTTCTTTTCTGAGTTTCCGTGCTAGGCTTTCTCTTTTTTGAGATACTGAAGATTTGGGGTGGTGTTGGAGATTTTAATTTGTTTTCTCCGTGTAGTCTGAGAGCAGATCTGGCAGGAAATGTCTGCCAACCAAGTCTGCTATCCTTTTATCTTGCAGCCCTAGATGTGCTCTTCACTAGAGCGAGCATTTTCTTTCTTCCATCAGAAATTCTCTGCCTAAGAGCTGGAAGGGTTCTACTAGGTTAAGTAGATTTTATTTTTTTTTAAATTGTTCAAGGGGTCAAGTGAATACAGCAGGGATCAAAATTTGTCATTGTTTTCCTGGACTGAAGACAACTAGTACTTGGGATCGGTGTGTCTGCTATGTCATCTTAGTTTGCTGCTTGTCAGGCCTCACATTTGGGACGTAGTGGAAAGACTGCCAAAGTTTTTCTCTCACTCAGACATTTACCCTCTGCCGCTCTTCTGTGTTGGCATGAACAGTGCTACCAGGGAGACCTAGACAGTGTTAAGAGTGACTATATGGCTCTGAGTAGTGGTCAAGGCCATGGAACCCATGTGGTTTTCTTAATCCTGCCGGTAAGGGGCAGACAGATTATCGGATTCTGCGTGTCAGCCATTGTTTGCGAAGCTGGTTTCGACAACAGGGTTTTGGGTTTTATGATCATGGGAACCTCTTTGAGGATTGAGGACTGCTTGGAAGAGATGGGATCCATCTAAGCAAGGCAAAAGCATCTTTGCCAACAGGCTGACCAGCCTGAGAGACCTATAAGCCAAGAACGACAGCAGAGGGAGAGTATCACCAGTGATCAAGAAACGAATTAGTTGATTGGGTTGGCAAGCAAGCCATGTGGGGTGATGTGAACAGGAGAAATCTCATACTCGAGACAACAGGGATGAAAGATGTCCTCAAACATATGCACATAAGTAAGGAACTGTGTACATCACAGCATTGTGAGGAAAGCTCTCGTACTGCTTCTGGGAAATCAGCATAGCTGGGTACCTTTCTGAAATGCCTGTACAGTAATACATACAGTACAAGGAACAAACAGGAGGAGTTAGTGTGCAGTTGCATGGCCACAATCTCATTGCTATGACAGAGAAGTGGTGGGATAGCTCCTGCAACTGTAGTATGGCAAGGGATAGGTGCAGGCTGTTCAGGAAAGACAGTTCAGGAAGGTGAAGAGGCAGCATTGCTGTTTATGTGAGGGAGCAGCTGGAATGTGTGAAACTGCATAGGAGTGGATGATGAGCTATTTGAGAGCTTGTAGGCCAGGATTAGCAAGCGAACTGATGTGGGCAACCTTGTGGCAAGTATCTGCTACAGACTACCTGATCAAGAAGTGATAAGCCTTCTTCAGATAATTGGCAGAAGCCCTGTATTCACATTTCCTGGGCCTCATGGGACCACCCTGATACCTGCTGGAGGAACACCACAATAGGTCACAAACACTCCTGAAGTTTTATGGAGTGCATCGATGACAACGTCCTGACACAGCTTATCAAGGAGCGAACTTGGGAAGGGTGCTCTGCTGGACCTCATGCTTACACACAAGGAAGAACTGGTTGTTGATGTGAAGGTAAGGGACAGCTTTGACTGTAGTGACTACCAGATGGTGAGGTTCAGCTCAAGATCCTGAGAGGACGGAGCAAAGCAAAAAAGCAAGATCACAAGCCTGGGCTTCAGGAGAGCAGACATTCACCTTTTCAGATATCTGCCTGCAAGAATCCCCTGGGATATGGTCCTGAAGAGGGGCTCAGGAATGCTGTTTGAGTCGTGCTTAAGCTGCCTTGCAGCCTTCTGTGATGAGACAACTGGCTTGGTGGATGAGGGGGAGGGCACTGGATGTTTTTTATCTTATCAATAAGGCTTTTGACACTGTCATAATGTCATCAGACAAAGTGATGAAGTATGAACTAGAGAAGTGGACAGTGTGTGGATTTAAAACTGACTGAAATGCCATGCTCAGAGGGTTGTGATCACTAGCACAAAGTCCAGCTGGAGGCCAGTCACTAGTGGTGTACCGTAGGGGATCAGTATTGTGTTGAGAACTATTTAACATCTTCACTAACGACCTAGATGGGACAGAGTTCATGCACCCTTGGTGAGTTTACAGATGATACAAAACTGGGAGGCATGGCTGATACACCAGATGGTTGTGCTGCTATTCAGAGGGACCTGGACAGGCTGGAAAGTTGGACCGAGAGGAATCTCCTGATGTTCAGCAACGGAAGGTGTAAAGTCCTGCACCTCAGGAGGAATAACACCCTGCAACAGCACATGCTGCAGAGGCGGCTGGCTGGAAAGTAGCTTTGCCTGGAAGGACCTTGA
The DNA here is from genome assembly GCF_011004875.1 of Balearica regulorum gibbericeps. Lineage (NCBI taxonomy): Eukaryota > Metazoa > Chordata > Aves > Gruiformes > Gruidae > Balearica > Balearica regulorum. The sequence goes on from NC_046197.1 coordinate 21,794,165, forward strand.
AGGACACCTTGTCACCTGGAAGGACAAGGAGGTGACCATGAATCAGGAATGCATCCTCGCAGCAAAGAAGGGCAGCGGCATCCTGGGCTGCATTAGGAGGAGCGTTGTCAGCACGTCAAGGGAAGTGATCCTTCCCCTGGACTTGGCACTTGTAGAGGCCTCACCTGGAGTACTGTGTCCAGTTCTGGGCTCCCCAGTACAAGACAGACGTGGGCTTACTGGAGCAAATCCAGTGAAGGGCCACAAAGACGATTAAGGGACTGGAACATCTTTCATGTGAAGTGAGGCTGCGAGGGCTGGGACTCTTCAGCCTAGAGAAGAGAAGGCTTGGGAGGGCGTGGGTAGGAAACCTTATCAATGCATATAAATACCTGATGAGAGGGAATGAGGAAGGAGCCAGACCCTTCTAAAAGCAGCACCCACTGACAGGACAAGAGGCAATGGGCACAAATTAGACCCCAGGAAGTTCAGCCTGAACAAAAGAAAACACTTTTTTAGTGTGAGGGTGGTCCCTTCCAATCTAAATGATTCTGTGAGGTTTTTTTCTGAAGTTGACAGGAGTAAAGTAACAACCCCTTTTTGTTTACTGAAACCTCACTCTTCTGGAGTTGAAGTTTCATTGCTGTCTTCTAGAACTTAAAGGCTATGTTGTGTTATATTTGAAAACCAAGGCCATTTCTGTTATCCCCAAAGTTGGTTGTTGGTTGTTTTTTTTTTTTCTCCTCCGTTCATTTCTGAATGAATAGTTGTCCTCAGGAACTAGAATGGATACTAGTCCTGTTAGACGCCATCCAGGTGAAGTAGTGGTTAGCTACTGGACTGTTTTTAAGCAGCGTAACTTTGGACATGCTCGTCTATAGCTCTGTAGGTATCTTTGCCTAATGATACTGATACTACTAGAACATCTAAGGGCATCTGTGCTCCTCAGGGTGTTGTACTGAGCTCTTCATGTGAATAAACCCAGGATCCACCTTCAGATTGTTGTTAACGTATAGGGCACAGCTTGGAATCAGTTCAAACTTGCATAGACATGTGAACTGTCATTTGAACATAGGTAACAGTTACTGAATGTAGAGCTTTTCAGGTGGGATAGTCCATGTGCAAGTTCCGTTCATACCCTCTTTCCCTTTTCTCTCAAATTTTGTAACTCTCTAGAGATTGCAGGGTGAGAGGAACTGACAAGGTCTTGGCCAGTGTTGGGAGGATTGTCTGGCATACCTTTTCCTAGTATTGTTTGTTTAGTAAATGCCTTGAGCATTTATGGGGAGAGGCTGCTCAAATCTTGGTGTGGAATCTATGTACATGGTTAGCCTAAACATCTTAAAACCCCTTTTGCAAGTGAATAGCCGCTTTTCCGCTCCATGTTTTTTTACTAGGGAATTAGTGATGCTTCATGATTATGCATAAAGAATGAATGAAATTGTTTAAAAAAAATCATATGAGAATATGAAAATTTCATATGAGAAGGCTTTACTACAAATGCTGTTTCTAATGGTAGTTGCATTTGTACTTAAAAAAAGGAAAGGTGGTGAGACATGACACCCACTGTACTTCCACAGGTGGATTGACCTTGCCTGGCTGCCAGACCGCTACCCAGCCACTCTATCACTCCCCCTTCTCAATAGGACAGGGGGTGAAAATAAGGTGGGAAAATTTGTGGGTCACAATAAAGACAGGCAGATCACTTGGCAATTGCTGTCACAGGCAAAACAAATTCAACTTGTGAAAAAGTAATTTCATTTATTGCCAATTAATTCAAGTAGGATGGTGAGAAATAAAGACAAAGCTAAAAACATCTTATGCCCACCCACTCCTCCTTCTTCCTAAAGGCTCAACTTTACTCCTTCATCCCTGGCTCTGCTACCTCCTCGCCACCCCACGAAGTGGCGCAGGGGGGGATGGAGAATAGTGGGGGTTACAGTCAGTTCATAACACTTCGTCTCTGCTGCTCCTTTCTCCTCACGCTTTTTCCCTGCTTCAGTGTGGAGTCCTTCCCACAGGATACCATCATTCATGAATTGTTCCACCTTGGGGCTCTCTCCATGGGCTGCAGTCCTTCAGGAATAGACTGCTCCAGTGTGGGTCCCCAACGGGCCACAGTTTCTGCCAGAACACTTGCTCCTGCATGGGCTTCTCTCCAAGGGCTGCAGCTCCTGCCAGGAGCCTGCTCCAGTGTGGGCTCTCCATGGGCTGCAGCTTCCTTCAGGGCATCTCCCTCTGCTACAGTGTGGGGTCCTCCACAGGCTGCAGTGTGGATATCTGCTCCACCATGGTCCTCTACAGGCTGCAGGGGGGCAACCTGCTTTCCCCGTGGTCTCTTCCACAGACTGCAAGGGACTCTCCTCCTTCTTCTTCACTGACCTTGGTGTCTGCAGAGTTCTTTCTCTGACTTCCTTCCCCTCTCCCTCCCCCCACCTCCCAGCAGCTGCAGAGTTTTTTCTACCCTTTCTTATTATCACAAAGGTGCCACCAGTGTCAATTACGGGCTTATCTTTGGCCAGCGATGGTCAGGTGGAGCCATCTGTGTCCAGCACGGGGCAGCTCCCAGCCTCATCCCACAGAGCCCACCCCTGCTGCGAACACCTTGCTGCGTAGACTTAATAAGCTTGCCTTAGAAGTGGTATTGTATTAGACTTACTAAGGCAACTGCACATGGCCTGGAACTGAAGTTTGCTTTGACTCTGGTTATTTGTTTGATGCACAAAAACCAGACATTGATGAAAACAGATTTGTGATGTCTTTTGTATTATGGTAGCCAGGAGTCTCAGCTCTTAAGAAAGTTTGGGTGCATGTGTAAGAAATTTGGTTATGGTGGAGTAAGCATTCATCTTTGTATTCTCAGCCCGTGCTGGTATCTGGTGTCCATAAGAAGTTGAAGTCAGAGCTTTGGAAACCAGAAGCTTTCAGCCTGGAATTTGGAGATCAAGATGTAGATTTGGTGAACTGCAGGAACTGTGCCATAATTTCAGACGTGAAAGTGCGTGACTTCTGGGATGGCTTTGAGATAATATCTAGTAAGTAATATCTATGGCTGACTAGTTTAATTGAGCAGTCTGTCTTGCTACCTTTAACTCCTCCTTTTCCACTTATTTTCTCAAAAAATAAAAACCAAACAAAAACAATAGTTAAAAAAAATCCACATAGCTATCAGTCTTACCCAAAGAAGCCATTGCTCCTTAGATGTAGCACATTCTAGAAAATATTGCTGAAGATTAGGGCAGGGCTACCCAAGAAAACTTCATCTATACTACAGTGTGTTGGTGTGTGTTACTTTCATGTGTCAAAAGATGATCCCTTTCATGGGAAACTACTTTTTGTTTTAACTTTCCTCAATGAAATTAATCATCAGTTAGTTACCATTATTAAGACAGTAACTGATTTGACTGCCCTTACTCTCCTTCCAACCTCAATGTTTATTGTAAAACTAAAGGGAATCCGTAGAGCTAAAACAGACTGAGCCTTTTGATACTAAAATTCAGAGTTGGTGGGATACATCAAATAAGTAAACTTGGCATTGCAAGTTTTTTTATAGTAGATTATCTGCAAGTACAATACAAATACATGTTTATATGTATTATGAATAGCAATGCTGTATGCATACCTCATGTGATAACACATTACTTAATGTTTGAGTTCTTTGAGAAAACCTTTTGTCAAGTGTGGATGTGGAAGCTAGCCAGTTAAAATTCCTGGGGATATAACTGGTCAGATTAAGGAGCTTCTGAAAAGCAGAGTGCTCTGTTTTAGATTGTATATACTTAGATCAGAGTGGTCTTATATTTACAGATATTAGAGCTGTAACAGTTCATTGCAATGTGCCTGATCTTAGTGTATATAAAACATTTTATGTATTTATTGCTATGTGCACGTAGCAGAAATGGTAAACTATTAGATGACTTAATGGAATGTTTGTTCAACAGCGAACAAAATGATAAATTTGTAGACCAAGAATATTCTCTTCTCTAGTCATTTTCCAGTGAAAGAGCTCCCAACTTTTGACTTGTTTTTATAAGGTTCCAAGTACAGAGTCTCGTATTTTGTACTGTCAAATTTCTTACTATTTCTGTTATTACTCAGAAATAAATTGCCTAGAAGGATATAACAGTGTGGTATTTCTGTGTATTAACAATAATTGAGAAACTTCACAAATTCCTCACTTTTGTGTTAGGGTCATTCATGACAATAGTAAATTTGTATGGGTCAAATTATCTTTGAGAAATTTATTTGTAGTTTGTGTCCAAACAGATATGCTCCTTGCAGCAAAATCAGCTGCTGCCTTTCTTTTAGACAATGCCTTTACCACACTTTATATGAGAAATCTTAGTGATCTAGGTTGGAAAACTTTATCACTTTTGCTAGTTTTTTTAAAATACATTTTATTTAGTGTTTTTCAGTCATGTGCAATCCCCAGTTTAGAAGAGTATTATTTGCTACTAGTCCAGAGATTTCACACTAACTCATATGAAAACTCTTTGCAAATTACGTAGTGACACTTGACTTCTCTGCATTATATGAATTCTAGATTTCTCAAATATGTGGCTGGTTCACCCCTCCCACACACACACACACTCACATTAAGTTATTGAAGAGACGTAGAATAGCCACTGAATTTGGAGATGGTATTGAGAAAATCCCTTAATATTCCATGTGATACTTCAGTTAATTTAAATCTTGTGCTGTTTATTTCTAATATCTTTGAGTTCCAAGTGGACTTTTGGCAGGTCGAACTTTTTGTTTTGATCCTTCTTAGACCTGCTTTTCTTTGCTGATCAGATATTTTCTGGGTTTTGTCCAGTTTCATGTAATTTGTCAGATCTGTATGTTTTCCTCCAGGTAGTTCTTCACTGTGTCCTTTCTGAATAGCCTTACTGCAAGTTTCTTCTCCTTGTTTGGAACAAAGATCCTTAATGAGTTCAAAATCTTGAATACATGAAGTTCTAAAACATCTTTAAATTCAAGTCCTTGAGCTTCTCAGTTCATTTGCCTCTCTAAAATCCATAGCTCATCAAAATCTGTTTTCTTTAAATCGATCACTTTGGTTTACATATCTGCAGTTCTTAATTCCTTTAAATTTCAATATTTTTATTTTTTTTTATTGCAAACTAAGGCTGTCTGTAGTCTGTTGATATATAATGCAAATGTGATTCACAGGTCTCCAAGTCCTTGTTTCCTACATATGCTTTCTCTTTTGGTGTTGTCAGCAGCTCTGCTAGGTCTGGGTAAGATCAGTTGCTTTTTGTTTGGCTGACAGTCCTTGGTAAGGTAGGAAGTGGTGAATGATGTTAATTATTTTCTGGGCAAAAGGGGATGTGAGGGTGTCAGACTGCAGTACATCCTGTATTCCAACTGATGGCTTCATGTAGAGTTGTGAAGAATCTGGTGGAAGAGTGAACTTTGTTCCTCTCTAAATGTTATGCTTAGTCTTCTAAGCTGCTGCATGTACGACTTCCAGATATACTCTCTTAGCCATTGTAACATCTGAGGCAAAACAGCAGTTGCTGTGGTCAGTGCTGTCATACTGTACATCCATTGTTGCGTTCGTAATGTCATCTTTCTGTGCTACCAGCTTTCTCTGTTACCAATCAGGACTCACGTACAAGTCTTGAAGTGAAGAACAAATGTTTGAATTCGGTACCCTGCTAATTTGAGTGCCTCCAGCAAAGAATTTAAAAAACTAGAGGCTGTCTTCTTCAGTAACCAGCTGCCATTTAGCTTTTTTGAGTGTGGTACCATGGGTTCATGCTTTATACTGAGGTTAGGGATGATTTCTGAGCATGAACCAATAACTTTAATTTTACAGAAGCATCACTTCTCTTGAAATCAAAGATAAATCTCCCTTAGGCTTTGGTAAAGTAGTAAGGCAGAATGCTTAGGAAAGGCTAGTTTTCAAAGTTGAGTAAAAACTATCCTAAAACTTAGAAGCTGTGCAAGATCTGTCAAATTTCTGCTGTAGTTAATGATATGTATATCTAATTGTTGAACTGTTGTTTGGTCATACTATAATAATGCTTGGAAGCCCAAAGAAAAATCAGGATCCATTTTGCTGTGCGATGTAAGACATCTTGGTGCAAAAGACTTACAGCTTAAACAAGATAATGGGCTGTGGTAAAAAGATACTGCATGAAGAAATCTTAATTTGTTTCTTGCAGAACGGCTCAGGTCAGATGATGGTCAGCCAATGGTACTAAAGTTAAAGGATTGGCCTCCAGGGGAGGACTTCAGAGATATGATGCCTACAAGGTAAGTAAACCTTAGTATTAATGCTTACAGGGCTGCTGTAGGCACTACAGGCAGAAAATATGCCTTTTTTCTCTTTTGCTCTCTAGGTTTGAGGACTTGATGGAAAATCTTCCTCTTCCTGAATATACCAAGAGGGATGGCAGACTGAATTTGGCTTCTAGGCTGCCAAGCTACTTTGTCCGTCCTGACTTGGGTCCCAAAATGTACAATGCCTATGGTATGTGAGAATAGTTCTGCAGATGTTGATTTTTGTGACTCTCTATTACACTTAGGGCATATGCAAGGCTATGGCATTAATCAAAACTCAGTGTGTATCCTAGAGCACACTGTCATTTTTTCAATTGGTCCTGTGATCTATTCCTATGCTAGTCTTCTGTCAAATGTGCCCTTTTTTGCCTTGTGATTTCCAAAAGATATACATATAAGTTTGAAAACAATTATTATTTAATACATATAATAAGCATAATACCAATCAGGGCTCAAAGAGAGTTAATATCTTTTTGAGACCAGTTGATACATTTGAGGGGAAAATTAGCTAGCTTCTGGGCAATTCGATCTGTGTGTTCATGTTTCCAAACAGAGATGCAGTTTTCTTCATCCATGTCTAACAACACAGACCACAGTTCACATGCAAGACAAAACTGTAACCATGGTCAGCTACCTGAATTGGATAGTTTTGTCCTCTTAAGACTGTAATTATATAGTAGCTAAACAGCATATAAATGGCAGAAACCCTTGTCTGAACACATACCAGTAAACTTTCAAATGATTGTCAGTGTAGCAGAGTGTGGAGGATATATGAACAATTAATGCATGTTGTATCAACTTGAATTACTTCAGTTCCTGAATGTACTGACTTTGAGGTCATGGCCAAACGCAGGTTTTGGAGACTTTTAATTTAAAACAAATGATTGTTTAAGTTCCAGGATACTTTTAAATAACTGATTGATTTGGAAGTATGTATTTTTGCAACAGTAAAGTAAGATAAATAACATTTAAAGTAGTCGCTCTTTATATATACTGAAAAATGTGCAGTGATACTGATAAGGGAAAAGTTGCAGCCATCTTGCAAAGCGAGTACGTGGAAGCAAACTTACCCTAATGTAACTTCTGTAGTTCTCTCTGAATGTTTGAGACAGGGGTGCGGGGTTTTTTAAGGTTTTGCATTCCAATTATCAATATAACTACAGTAACAACTCATCTGAGGACATGAAAGATCTTTATTGTTTCATCTTTTTTAAAAAATGTTTTAGGTTAGTAACCAAATGCGGATTAGACTTAAGCTGTAAACCAACATATTGCAGGTCTGAGAAAGCATTTGTGGGGTTATTTTGGGGTTTTTAGCAGTATCACAAATAAGAGTTAAAAAAACAGGGGTTTGTGAACTTAGACAAATTGAGTTTGTTCAGTATTTAACAGTATTCAGTGTTTTGGTTTATGTGTTATTTGACATGTAAATTGAGTAAGAAGGCTGTACACCAAAGAGTTTACAATATAATCAAGTTTATATTTATACATGAGTGCAGTGAGAAGCCAGGTAATCAGTGACAGCTAACTTGTCTTTCTGTATTGCTAGTTGCTAGCAATGAATGGAATGTATTGATTTTGTTGAATTTATCTTAAATGTCAAAGTTTTCTTTTCCTTTATTGCAGAGTTTGTTGAAGGAGTGTTGACGGTATTTTTTTAGCATAGAATGTAACCCTGTACTATTTGATCCTTCTCAGATGTATAGATCTTGGTCAAAAAAAAGTACTGTACAGTGAGTTGAGTTCCTGTCCCCAGAAGCTTATATTTTAAATACAAAAGAGATAAATACAATGGTGATTCTAAAACATAACCAGTAGTCTTGTGGTCATACTTACATTAATGTTTGCCAATACAAAGATTTTTCAATCTTTTAATTTTTTTACCCATGTTACTTGATTGAGGAGATGTTAAATCAAAAGTAGAGAGAGTGAGTGCTATTGAAGGGTCAGAGGAAGAGAGAAGAATGTGTTATATGAGGTGAAAGAATTAAGCAGCAAACATTTGAAATCTCTTTCTCCATTACTCATAGCCACTTCAGAGGGGTAAGAGCATCCAATGTATAAAGGTATAAGCACTTGAGAGTCTGCAGGTGTTTTTTCCTTACTCAGTTGTAATCTGAATTGTTGATGATGAGTTGGACAGTAACTGCTGTGAATTCAACTGATCACATGGATTTTACACCTGAGTATGAGAAAATAACGAACTGCTGGAGGCTTATACTTGTAACAGTCCAGTGATTTGCTAATGCTAATGCCACTTACAGCAGTCGGTGTTTCTCTTGTATCTTCAAGCAGAGGAAAACAGTGCCAAAAAATGCCTACTAACTTTGTATTATGACTGCTAAGTTGCCTGCTACAGGCTGTATAAATGATCCTCAGAGAGACAAAATTGTAAAGTACAAGTTCAGGCTTTGTTTTTAAAATGCTTATTTTCGCATGACTTGAGTGAACTGTATTTGCTAGTTCTATCTCCTGTAAAATAAAAATACTAGTTATCAGTAAACTTTTTATGTATACCACACATGATGTGAAAATAACTACTTCAGCTGCCCTTTGACATTGGTTTCTGCTTTCATTGCTGTGTAAAGTTAGCATTCTAGAACTTTCAGGCAGCTCTTATTTCTATAAGAGCTTCAATAGAATTTGATTTTATTTTATACTCTATTATAGGCTTAATTACTGCAGAAGACAGACGAGTTGGTACCACAAACCTGCACTTGGATGTGTCTGATGCTGTTAATGTCATGGTGTACGTTGGGATTCCCATTGGGGAAGGGACCCATGATGATGGTAATGTTTGAGGAAAGCTGTTTTCTGTCCATTAAAAATCAATCGTGTGTGTGAGAAAGATGACTACCTTTTATTGTTTAAGCTTGTCATATCTATGACATATAACCCAAATATACAAGGCAGTTTGCTACATCTGCAGCAAATCTTTAAAAGTGCAGTAATGTTTCATTGGTTCCCAACTGTGGAAGAGGCAGTTTTGCTAGAAATTAGGTATCTCCCTGAAGAAAGGAGGAGAAGGAGTGATAAGTTACTCTTTCTTATTCTTGTACTTGAATAATTGTAGTTATTTCAGTTTGAATTTGTGACTGAGCTTTGTGATTAGCTGTCAATTAACACATTTCCTGAATTTGGTTAAGATGAAGCTTGATGTGCTTACAGGGGGCACTGTATGATGCAGCAGTTGCAGTAGCAGTGTGGCCGGATTTAGCAGCTCAGAATGTTCCTTCCTCTTCTGTGTGTCAAAACTCAGAAGCTTTGTAATCATATCACTTGTATGTGAATTCCCCTTTCAGAGGTTCTGAAAACAATTGATGAGGGAGATGCTGATGATGTAACAAAGCAGCGAATCCATGAAGGAAGAGAGAAACCTGGAGCATTGTGGCACATCTATGCTGCCAAGGATGCTGAAAAGATACGGGAACTTCTCCGGAAGGTATGTTAGTTACAAACAAGGCTTGAGCCTACAGGATTCCTTGACTAGCTTGCTTACAGCAGCTGAATGATAGAAATTGCTATCAACATCAAGGGCATAGGTGTTCTAATGGTGTCTTTGAGGACATTAATAGTTATTATGTTCCCAGGTTTTCAGCCTGCTCTAGAATCTTCACACTAATGCACATGTCACTAGTTAAGACCTAAATGAGTTTAATGAAAGTAATGTCCTACCTTGAAATAGTTTGTTTGTTATGTTTTTTGGTACAGAGCTTTTTGTGAGCCAGCAATATCAAGGTGCTGTGTCATGGTTTTCCCCCCCACCCCATATCTTGGCCCTAGGTTGGAGAAGAACAAGGCCAAGAAAATCCCCCAGATCATGACCCCATTCACGACCAAAGTTGGTACTTGGACCAGACCTTACGTAAGCGACTCTATGATGAGTATGGTGTACAAGGCTGGGCGATAGTGCAGTTCCTTGGAGATGCTGTGTTCATTCCTGCAGGTGCTCCCCATCAGGTAAGTATGCCAACTCTAGGCCATATTGACAAATAGAATTGAATTTGAGGCTCAACAGAACTGCGACTTCAAAATAACTGTTAGTTAATATTGCTGACTTAGGTTGCTTTTTCTGTGTATGCAGTTCTTACAGGAACCCTTTGAATTGGATCTTAGTTATTATGTTAGTAAAAATTATATAAATCCCGAATGATGTGTACAGTACTGTGAAGAAAAAAAATTTAGGGTGAATGGTCAGAAAACATTTCTGTTTAGTGAAACTTCAATGGAGGGAACAGAACTCCAAAAAAGTGTGGACAACAGTAGAGAACTTGCATTAGGGAACACTAGTGTATGCGGGAGAATTGGGAACATGTGAGATGTCATGTATTTTGTTCTGTTTTTACCATTAGACACAATTCTGTGTGAGATGAAATAGGCTTCAGTTCCTGTTTCTGCTAAGTAAATGTGGAAGAACCTACATATGTGGGGGTGGGTGAGGTTTTTTGGGTTTTGTATGGTTCACTCAATCTTGACATATCTATCATTTGATCTGCGGTTTTTTAGGTCCATAATTTGTACAGCTGCATTAAAGTGGCAGAAGATTTTGTATCTCCAGAACATGTGAAGCACTGCTTCCGTTTGACCCAGGAGTTCAGGCACCTGTCTAATACTCATACAAACCATGAGGATAAACTGCAGGTAACCATTTTATGACAGTAATCATTAAATACATCCTGTGTTTTGCCGGTTTTGTTCAGTACTAGATACGTGTGGCTAATGATTTAAGAAAAAAATAATAACTTCCCACAACTTTGGAGGTTCTCATTTGATAAGTATTAAAAAAATAATTAAGGCACCTATGTCTACAGTATTATGTAAACAAAAATTAGTAATAAACTTTTGGATTTCCAGACAACTTTGCCACTATTGAACTAGTGCATGTGTCGGTATCGTTCTAAAATGGCTGTATCCTGCATGAGAGTGAAGGGTAGCAGGAGAAAAAAAACCCAACCAAACCCACCTATTCAAAAGGAAAAAGCAATGGTTTGTTTTGAAGAGATATGTTTATTTGACCAAGGACACTTGTATTTGTTTCTTTATTACCTCAAGGAAAATTGCTCTGAAAGTGAAGGCTTGCTTATTTAGATCAGGGATGTGGTTTAGTGGTGGATTTGGCAGTCTTAGGTTTACAGTTGGACTCGATGATCTTAAAGATCTTTTCTAACCTAAGTGATTCTATGATTCTAAATTAGTCCCAAAGAGGAAAATTAAACGTGTTTTTGGTTTGAAGAAATGTGACTGCTTAAACTAGTAACTATGCACAGAACATATTACGCACTGTAGCAGTACATTGTGTGTAAGACAGTAAGTTCTACACAGAGAAGACCATAGGAAACCCTCTTTGATTTCACCTATGTATGCTTCTGAAGAGTTAGTAGTATCTGTTTAGTTTGCAAATTTTGTCATCAGCATTTTTTCTGTATTAGTAATCTCATGCATGTAAAATGAAGGAGGGTGGAGATCTGCAGAATGGCTGTTCTTGTAAAAGTGAGTACTCTGTATATAGCCATTCTCCAGTATGTAACCCAAGAATGTCAGAATGTACCATGGTAATTCTCTCAAACAACTCAGTGAAAATTTGCTATAAGTTTCTGTATGGATTTGCATAGGATTTTACAGAGAAGCAGAAGTAGGATCAACTCTCATTGTGGGGATCCAGATTCTAACACTTTACCTCTTCACCTGTAATGGTACAGATGTGGAAATGTTTCTGTAAATTAATAGGTTGTAAATGAATAATGCTTGCTATTTAAAAAAAAAAAAAGAAAAAGTTAAAAAAAGAAAAATGTAACTGCTGGCAAAGTGGAACTCAGTACTCCTGTGAAAAGAAATACTGGTTGTATTTGTGCCTCGCAGCCAAACTTTATTGTTTTTCTTTGTTATTTTTCATGTATATTTTTATAGTATTTTTATATAACATCTGTATTTTTTATATAGACAATAACTGTTGCATAAATGGTATAAAAGATTGAGATCATATGTACATCAGGAAAAAATGATGGTACTTGTCAGTTGAGCAAGTGCATATTAAGCTATTTACTTAGAGGTGAAACTGTTCCATTCAATACCTAGAAACTGAATTCAAATAAACTTAGATCAGGAAAATCAGAAACAAGGTAGAGCTTTGATTGTTAAATAGCTAAGCGTAGAACAGATTGCCGTGAGCACTAGTGAATTTTTCATCTCTGATCTTGCTTGCCTTTCTGGAAGATGCACAAATTAGAAGAATTTCTAGCGTCCATACAAAGACAACAGGATTTGTTCCATCATCTTTGTTTACGTAGGGTTAAACCATATGATTTTCTTGATACTTTTGGGTTTGATTTATGTGAATCTGTAAGTGACTTGGATCACAAGGACTTTTTGAAAATAAACTTATATGTGTGACTTCATCATGTGTTTCCTCCTAGCTCTCACGAAAAAGAGACTTTATCTTAAAATAACATAAGTAAATATATGTTGCTAGATGACTAGAAAATCAGTTAGTAAATCAGTGCAGGTCTAAAATATTTGTCATCTAACCGTGACAGGTAAAACTTGTGCTGTTGATATCCTGAAGCAGTGATAGTATATACTTTGTGTATACTTGCCAACTATTACGAATTCAGTTGTCAAAGTTGATTGCATAGATATGTAAAACTCTCCTTGTTAGTCTGTAGAAGTTGATTTTTTTTTTCCCTGTTACAGGTGAAGAACATTATCTACCATGCAGTGAAAGATGCTGTTGGCACACTGAAGGCTCATGAATCCAAACTAGCTAGATCATAGGAATTGCTAATTCCAAATGCCCTGTGACGTAAGCCTTTTGCTCACATTATGTACAGGGATTGCACATGACTGCCTCTGCAGGAGCAGGGGCTTCTCACTAAGAGCTGGTGTGGTCAGTATTACACACACTCTTCAGCCACTGTTTTCTACGCTGCCTCAACACTGAAGGTCTAATGGAAGGTCGCACTGTTACATGCAGAATCCCAGATTCTAACGAAAGGTGCCATGTCCCTTTCCCGTGGCCTTTTGCAAATTGGAAGAACATGGAAACCACTTGGTGTTCCTGCATATTATGATTAGAAATGGTATAAAGAGTGTGGATGTTTTTTTTTTCCTCATGCCTAGTTAGTCTCCATGAAGTTAGAAGGAATGTGCTGGAGGTGGGTTGTCCTGCTGCAGACTTAGTTGATAGCTGCTGAAGGAGTGTGACCAACAGCAGCCCAACTCAGAAATTTAAGCAAACTTCCCATGCGAGATACTGGCCAAGGAAAAGAAGAAAGCTATTCTCTGCACTCCCCTTCTTGTAGCTGTTTCTCTATACACTGTAGAGTTGCAGAAATAAAGGGAGAACCCACTTTTTTTTCCCCAGGAGACTCCAGAAATAGGAGAATTGTGTATTTAGTGAAAAACTAGGTTTGTAGTGAAACAGTTAATATTTCATGAAAGTAGATATTTTTAGTATTTTTGAAGTACCACAACTGTTCCTGGATTTTCAAGGAAAGGCGCATTACATATAGTCTTCCTTTCAATAAAATCAAGAAGTGATTTTTAGAAAGCAGTCCAAAATAGCACAAAAACAGCCAAAGGAGAGTGAATAGAAATTGACACCCCACCTCCCTTGCCCATATTCCTCACCCATTTTCCTCCCTCTTCCTATGCCACCCTGTTTCCTCAGAAGTAAAAAGGAGTATAAACTCTGTTCTCATGTGGAGATGTTGTACATCTCTCCCTGCACTGGTGACTGCAGGTAATAGTTCACCCAATACCAGTGCTAGCTGAAAACATCTATCCTTTCCAAAGTGAAGGAGAAGTTAAATTTCAGTGTCAATTTTGTCCAGAACTATTTTAAGTAAAATGTTCCTGCTTGATAGAACTGTATTCAGAATTTACTAATGTCAGCATTGATGCAATGGATTTCATTGTCCGGGTACATGGGGAAATGTATCTACCTTATATCCAGCTGTACTGTAGTGCCACCTGCAGGCCTGTTAATATGTTCACGGTTATTTCATTTTTTTAAAAATAAAAGTCATTTACTGTAACAGCCTGAGCGGTTTCTTTCAGATTTGTACACTGATCTTCCCACTTCGAGTTTATCTCAGCTTCTGTCTCTAGGGTGGGCTACCGGTTAATTTCTTGCCCTGTGTCTGACCAGAAGGCTTGGGTGTTTTAGGCCTGGTGTCCCAAGTATGTGCTGGGAGCATACCAAGCTACCTGCAGATTCTTGCTTCTCAGAGATAGTTTGGGTAGAGGATCTATCCTGTCATAAACCACATCTCTTGTGCTGTGCTCCAAACCTCTCACTGTGTTCCTAACAGGTTGGGGTTCTGAGCTGCCCTCTCCACTGGAGATACGGATAGAGTGGTAAACTCTGGTTTCTGAACTTGAAGGTTGTGGTGGCAGCAGCAGTTCAGTTCACTCGCGTGTGGCATGCCGGCAGCTTCCTAGGTTGGTTACTGGGTGCGAGTAGTTCCCCCCTGGGCTTTTGTTGCCTTCATACCCTTGCAGCTATCCTGTGAATGTGGGCTGATTCAGTCTGCTACAGATCGAAAGGATTATCCCAGACCCATGAACCATACAACTTCACCATATTCCTGTTGTGCAGAACTTCTTGTGCGCTTTTGTTGTATTTGGTGCATATAACCCATTCTAAATAGTTAATTATAGCTGAGATGTTTTCCTCCTTTGTGTTTGTATGTATATCAGCAATGAGGTAAAGATCAAAAAGACAAAGACCTGGCTATGTGTAATGCAGTAGCTTTGGCCATTTCCAATGCAGTGATCTACACTAAGAGTAAGTTCTGTATCTCATGCTGAACCTTTGTTTGGTTTGAGTCTATCATTTGTGTCTCTTGAATTTCTTCTTTTATTAGTCATAGAGTACAATCAACCTAAAGCAATATTCAGGCAAAATCAGAGGAATGATTTGCACAAAAATTACAGATTAAGAAAGATGTAGCAATCCAGATTTCAGACCAGATGAGGACAGAAGAATTCGTAATTTGATCTGGCAAATCAGTTCCAGTAACTTACATTTGGAAACTTTCTTCCTTTATCTGGATTGTATGCACCAGGAGGTGAAGACTACCACTTTTGGCAAGTTTTTCCAAGTAGGCATTCTTTTATATGGGACACAAACTTGCATTTATGTAAATTCGGAATCCACTTACCAGTTCTTGCTTGTTTTCCACCAAGAGGTCTTCAGTTCATTAAAAGCTGTAATTGTCAGCTGTCAGAATTCTGTTCAACTAATTAAAATTTAGCTGTTACTGTACAGCAATTTCAGAATTTCTGAAATAGAATTCTCATGTATTGTGTATCTGCAAACATATAGGTGTTTATTGATACAAATCAGATGTGTATATATATAGATAATATAGAACATTAATGTATTCATGGATGTATATATTATACATTACATGTATTATGTATTACATTTTATGTATTCGTATATATAAAACCCAGACAACTGCAGGGGTTTGTTTTGGTTTTGTTTTCTTTCAAACATGCTTAGCTTCTCTCTGCTGTAGCCTTACACGGTCAGGGATATTTTATGGTACTTGTAATTAGACTGTGAAGCTCACTGCAAGTCTGTCATGTTGATGCCAGAAATAATTGTATTTAGAGCTTCTACTACATCCTTTGACAAGAGTTGCAAGTTTTAATTATGCTTTGTTTGAAAGTATGTACCTTTGTTAGTTTAGTAATTTAACTGGGCTCCAGAGCCTTTTTTCCCCAAGAAATGTTGTCCTCTGTGTACCCCTTTGACCGTTTTCATAGCTTCATAGTTCTTTTTTGTGCCATTTCACTCCCCCAATGCATCTGTCTTCCGAGATGAAGTTTTGGACTGTAGAATCTTTGCACAGACCCAGCTCAGTGCCTCTCTTTGTTCTTGTTGACTTTCTTGTGCCTCCTTTTTGTTCAGCTATCCCATTTTTGAGGTGAGATGGTTCAAGCTATGTGCAGGGTTTTAAAGTTTGTTCATCACGTGTTTCTCGTTATTAATTTCTGAAACGTTCCTGTTGCTGCATTTCTTACTAATGCTAAGCATTGAGATTTCCCGTAGTGATAACTGTACTATCTTTCCTGAGTAGTGACAGCTAATCTGGGCCTGTCACATATATGTTTATACGTGTACGGTTAGGGTGTCTCAAGGGCGTGTATTAGGATTCTCTCTTAACAGGGTTTGTGTGAAGGGTCAGTATAAACACTCACCCTCCAGTGTCCACCAGTAGTTCTGTCATACTTCATATAGAGCTTATAGCAAAAGTAGCCAGCCAAAGTGATTATAAAATTGCTTTAAGATGTACAATCAGTAGTTTTTATCACACTATTTTCTGGTTACAAATTTTAAGGGGCAGCTGATGTTACCTGGAATGTAAGCAGATTACAGGAGACATAAATCAGAAATTTTTGAACAGAGGGAAAATAAAAACTTCAGTTGCATATCTTGAAACTTAGTTCACTGCAGTCATGGCATTTGTTTTACTGAATGCAGTCTTGCCATTACTAAATGGAGCTGCACAAGTTAGTGGGCAGGCACAGTTTTTTAATATTGGCTTTAAGCTCTGGTTGTCTTTTAGGCAATGTCCTTGGAACTACAGACAAGTGGAAGCAGGAATTCAGGATTATATGGCTGTTGGCCCGCCCAGGTGAATTTGGACTGCATTCACAATACTGAAGCTTGGTGTGTGCTCAACCATGCAAGGGCATACTCAGCACTGTCATTGAACAGTTTCACAGAGCCCTCAAAAGTTACACAGGACACATTCGTCTTTTTCTCTCACTCTCAAGTGAAGAGGAAGAAATAATGTCCCTGGTCTGAAGACTTCTTTTCAACCCAACTCCTTCCTTTTCTTGATGGTGATTAAAAATATAACTATCTGCAAGGGTTAATTTTTCAACACTTAATCTTTTCTCTATTTATAAACTCTACTCTGAGGCAACTGAACCAGGCAACATCAATATGAGAAAAATTAGGTACTTAATACATCAAAGGTTGTAATCCATTTGTTGTTCCTCTGAAAGATTGAGACAGCCTCTTGTAGAAGCTAAGGACGTGGAATCAGAATTGGAGGAGTTCGATGTCAAGCAGTAACTTGAATTTATCTGCAATACAAGTAAGATGAAAGAAGTTACCAGGCGTGGATATTCTTAAAAATTATTGCTCCTATGTACATATGACTTCCCTCTCCTTCCTCATTTCTGATAGCCCTTTGATAGCTCTCTGAGCTTCTACAGTTAGGAGGTATTGGTTGAGCTGTATGACATGCACTAGTGACTTACTCTTGCATCAAGCGTATCTTGTAAGTATTGCTTTGGTGGAAAAGGAGTGTGAAACTACACGGCATGTGAGTGAAGCATAGCATGGAAGCACCTGTGGACAATGCATCTTACAGGCTCTGGTTACTGTAAGTAATCTTATCTTCTGATTGTCAACTTCAGTGTTTTCCCAAACTTATCCCTTGTCTATCCAGGATGCATAGACCTGCTTGTGATCACTCTCTCACAATGCAGCTCAGGATCTGAAATCAGCCCACAGCTTCCATTCCTCTTAACTGCAGTGTCTTTAAGATCCCTACTCTCAACATTTGAAAAAGAACTGTGTGTTCCCACCAGGAATTTGAAAAATAAACAGGCAGAACTCATCTTTTCTCTCTTATCTCCCTCATCCCCCTGCCTTAGAAGAGCTTTTTATTTTATTTCTCTGCCTTTATATAGGCTAATATGAAAATGGTAAAGTGAGTTTCAAGAGCTGGATATAACAAAATAGAGCTGCTTCCCCTAGGAAGGTCTATTCTAACTAAACAGCTTTCAATCACAAAGCAAAACAGGTAAAGAAGGGAAATGTTCTCAGAATAAATTCCAATTCTAGGGCCTTATCTCCCACAATGCCAGTATATACTGTCAGCTCATGCTTTTTCTGTGTTTTCCTTATCCCTTTCTGTGTTTGATACTCTTCCATTACAATCTGCATCTTTAAGCTTCAGAGAGAGGGTTCTTCCAATTCACATTTCTTCCTAAGACCCTTATTTATTCTGCAAAAAATTTCCAGAAGCACTCGTGTTCTTGAGCCCTGACTAATTGCTCTTCCTCTGCATTTCACTGCTTCTGCCTGAACCTCTGCTTCAGCGGGATCTCTGGATCTGACCTGGCATTGTTCTAAATGTAGCTTTGCTTAAGCTGCTCTACTCAAGGAACAGTTAGTTTGATTCCCATGCCTTATTGTTGGACATCTATTTTAACCATTTGTAGAACAAAAATTGGTTATGAGTTATTTCAACATTAGCATATCTGCTAGAAAAATGTACAGCCTTAATTTGAAAACAATCAATGAACTGCTTTCCTGGTAGGTCTTAAGATCTTAATTATACAGCACTATACGATATTACTAATAACTTTGTAACAAGAATACTACTAATAAATCATTCTGATTTAATTTGACCTGCAGCTGGCTTTTGTTCAGAAAAAAAAAAAAAACAAACCTTCAGTACCAGTAGTTTCTCCTTGTGGGAAGGTAAATTAATGGATTAATTTCTCATTCTTCTTTATGATATGGAAAGAAATTGAGCTACTTATTGCTAACTGTAAATTGCCAGCTTAAAATACGTTTCCTGAAGTTGCTC
Organism: Balearica regulorum gibbericeps; assembly: GCF_011004875.1. Classification (NCBI taxonomy): domain Eukaryota; kingdom Metazoa; phylum Chordata; class Aves; order Gruiformes; family Gruidae; genus Balearica; species Balearica regulorum. The sequence continues at coordinate 21,813,049 of NC_046197.1, forward strand.
TAAAGCTCAACATGCTGCTTAACCATGACATGCCACTTAAGACATTCACAAGACCACCTGCTCTAATGTTGATGTACATATTCTGTTCTTGCCACCATTATTTCTAATGCACTGTGAATCTTCATACTGCTCCTCAGCACATTAAACACTTTAAACCACTAAGGCACGTTTTATTTAGGTGCCAGTTACCCATGCTGCAGTTACTTAGCACTCCCACACTGTTCATACGTTGTACTCACCAGGTCTCTGAATTTTCTCTCTTCTATGTGCATCTTCCACTCACCCGAGTATGAAAACTTTATTCAAGTACCAGAGCTGTTGCCATGCTGGTCCCTGATAGGAAACTGGTACAGTTAGAAATAGAATTATTTTGGTGAAGGTTGTACGTGTGTGTGTTACTTTGAGAGAGCAGATTCCTTTTATCCTATTTGTAGGTCAGTTACGCCATCAGTTGTGTGAATTATGCAGTCCCTTATGCAATCACGTTGTGACCATTCATATCCAAAAGCAGGCTATGACAAAATGTTCTTTGTCACTGTTTGTAGAGACATTTGTGGTTTCAACATAATGGAGAGTTGTTAATACTTCGTATTTTTCATCATTGCTCATTATACTAAAGTTCATGCATTCATGAGAAAATTCTTCCCTAGCAGCTCTTTGGTTTTGCTCTGACTCTCTTTGGCCTCTTTCCTTTTCATAAAGGTTATTTGGCAAATAACGAAACTTTGCCATAATGCCTTCCTTCAGGGTTTGTGGATTTTTTTTGGTTAGTGTGGTTTGGTTTGGTTTTGTGTTTTGTTTGGGGTTTTTTTTTGGTTGTTGTTAGCTGAAGAACAACAGTTTTCTAGCATTTTTTTTTTTTTTTTAAATTAAAAAAACCCAGCTTATGTAATGGTCATTTTAGTGTGATTCAGAGATCTGTGTACTGGACCTGATCAGTCTTTGACTGTAACGTGCACATACAGGCTACTTTGGGGGGTGAGGTGGGGAAAGGGGCCCACTAATGAACTCTGGCATTGACTGAGGAGGAGGATTCTCTTAGCAGTATTCCTTGGTGAGTTGTTACAATACAACAATTTCTGGTACTCTGGTATGCTTAAGCATACACATTCCCACCCTACAATAAGGGTATTTCCCCCCCTTTTTTTTACCCTACTCTTCAGCCTTGTCTGAGTAGTTAAGCTGAAGTTTTGAAGAACAAGAGCACCAGCCAACACTGATTCATCCTGGAAACTACAACAGCCTTCATCCCTTTGGTTTGATAACCCTCGACCTCTGTATCAGCAAGTTCATTTTGTTTTACATTCGGTTTTGGGTGAAACCAGGAGCCGTGGGACTTAGCTTTTAAACCTAACTAATCTGTTTGGTTGCAGCATTTAATTGCTGTTGTCTTGAACTCGCTAGAGAAGGCAACTTCACGGAACATGGCTTCTTCTGAGGTCTCTATTACTCTGTCTCCTGAAGTATCCGTGATCTTAATTCAGCGCTTTCTCCTCTGATTTTCTTACGTTGTGCGTTACCCCCCTGCCATCTTCCCGCACGTCCCCTTTCCTGCTGCACTGCTGTCAGCCCCCTCTCCCCCGCTGGGCGGTGGCGAGGCCCGCTGGCGGGGCTCCGTCCCCCGGGGCGTTCCGCTCCCTCAGGACTCCGACGGGAGCCCCGCCTCGGTGCGGGCGGGTGCGGGAGCCGCCCCGGCGCCGCTGCTGGGCGCTTCCCCTGCGCGGGGCGGGTGGCCCGACTCTGCAGCGGCGCAGGGCGGGATGCTCAGGGCGCGCTGCGGCCCTTTCACTCCGACGCGTCGGCTCCGCCCCTTCGAGTACCCGGGGCGGGGCTGCGCTTGCTGCAGGAATCTGCCCTTTAAGAGCCGCCTCCCGCAGCCTCCGAGCCCTGAGCCGCCGCCCGAGCCCGCCCGGCGCCGCCATGGTCTCCTGGATCATCTCCCGCCTCGTGGTGTGAGTGCAGGCGGCCGGGGCGGAGGGATGTGCAGGCCGCCGCGCAGGGCCCTTCCTCCACAGGGGCGGCCCTGGGCCCCGGCCGCTGCCCGGAGCGTAGCTGTAGCGGTGCTGCCGCTTCTGCCCCGCGGGACCCCGCGCCTCGGAGGGGCGGCTGTAGGGCGGGTGATGTTTCGCAGGCGGCTGCGGCCTCGTACCGGCCGGTCCGCGCAGCCTGCCGTGGCCCGGGCGCGGCCCAAGGGCGGGGCCGCGGTGGGGGAGGTTGAGCCCCACCTGGGGCGGTTGCGGGGGACCGGCATCCCGCCAGGAACCGCCGAGGAACTCCCCGTGGCGGGCAGAGGCAGCTGAGTGCGGGACGCCGCGAAGCGCTGAGGGGGTCTCTTCTTCTCACAGGCTGATCTTCGGCACCCTCTACCCCGCGTACTCCTCCTACAAGGCCGTGAAGACGAAAAACGTGAAGGAATATGTGAGTACGGGTTCGCCGTGCCGGCGCAGCGCCCACCCTGTCCCTCGCGACAGCCCTGTAAGCCCCTGGCCTGTCCCCGAGCCGAGGGCTCTCCGGCTCCGCGGGGGCGTCGGGTCAGCCAGGCCGCCTGAGAAGGAGCAGCCCCGACAGGCTCTGGAGAAGTTGCCGAGGAAGGGCGCTTAATAAAATGGGAGGTCTCAAACCGTAAACGGGGGCTGTTTTTTCTCAGGAGGTGCTGAGTGAGGATGGGAAAGTGGGGGAGACTCTGCAGTCTAGAAGGATCTGAAAGTCCAGGACAAGTTTTTTCCTCTAACTTTATCCTTACTCTGTGTGCTTTTACTGCTTTTTTCAGTACCGCTTTTGTTTTCTTCTAAAAAGCTGAGTAATTTTGCTTGGTTTGTGTCTTCCTATCAACCTTACTTACAATCAACGTTTTCTGTTGCTCAGGACTTCATCCTCCTTCCTTTCTGGAATTGTTTCCCCATCTCCGTCTACGCCATTCCTACAAGTACCATATATAAAACACTAAATGCTTTTTAACAATGTGATGTGTTGTTTTCTTACAGAGGGGGTATTCTAAGTTGATCAGTAGAGACAAGAACTATTTGGCTTATGGGTGGGATGATTTTCTATCAGGTTTCCATTACCTGATGGAAAAGAGAGGTAACATAGGTGAATAGGGTAGAATTTGCAACTATTGTTTTGTGGTGCAGTCTGAGACTCTTTAACTGACTGTGCTCCTTACAGAATGACACATCAGCAATAAGTATTGCAGTATATAGTCCTTTTTTGGTTTATGCTGCTTCGGTCCTCTAGAATTCCCTAGATCTTTCTTCTGTGTTGGCTTAAAATTCAGCCTGCTGGTTTCTGAATGAGATGCCAGCTGAGGTGAGAGTCTCCCTCATAGCGGACAGCTTTACAAATCACAACATCTGGCTGAGTTTTTTTTGGGTTTAGGCTGTTGGTTTGTTGGGGTTTTTTTGAATACTGGTCTCAGCAGAGAAGTTGAAATGTGAATGCTCAGGAGGCATTGATAACTGATACAGTGTTTTGAGTGAGTATTAGAGATATAGTCAGAAATACAGTAAGCCTTACTAAACTTTATTAGTAATAACATTAGAAACTGAAAAGAAAGCATGACAGAAACTATCTGAATAATCACAAGATCCTGTGACTTCATAGTTGTCTCTGAAGTAATATATGAAGTAGTATCCTATTGCTATTGTCTTCTCTGGCCACTTTCTCCTCTTTCCTTCCAGTTGACTATTACCTTCATTTGTTGCATGAAATGCATATTTTTTTACCTGTGATTTTATTCTGGTTTATGAGTGTCTGTCACAGAATGATTGTTCCAGTTACAGAATCTGTGTTAACTTTAAGACAGACTCAGATTTCACAGTTTTAAATTGTTCTGTTGAGAACTAGAGAGGGGAAAAAACCCACCTCTCTTTTTTTTTTTTTGAGAACAGCCTATAGCATGCTTGTTCTGGAGCTCGCAGACCCAGTAAATATGGAGCCTTTGAATTTGTAGGCATTCTTTACTGTAAAAACCTGCTCATTTGCTGTGGGTAGGTTAGCTGTTGAGGTACACAAATGTTGTGTTTCCTTGCAGAATCTAAACTTTCTATTGATCTTTGGACTCGTGCAAAGCATTTGACACTGTCCTGCGTGACATCCTTGTTTCTAAATTGGAGACACATGGATTTGATGGATGCACCACTTAGTGGATAAGGAATTGGCTGGATGGTCACACTCAAAGAGTTGTGGTCAACAGCTCAATGTCCAAGTGGAGATCAGTGATGAGTGGCGTTCCTCAGGGGTCGGTACTGGGACCGGCACTGTTTAACATCTTTGTTGGTGACATGGACAGTGGGATCGAGTGCACCCTCAGTAAGTTTGCCGATGGCACCAAGCTGTGTGGTGTGGCCAACACCTTGGAGAGAAGGGATGCCATCCAGAGGGACCTTGACAGGCTGGAGAGGTGGGCCCGTGTGAACTGCATGAAGTTCAACAAAGCTCTTGGATCCCCAGTAAAAGAGACATGGACATGGAGCTGTTGAAGTGAGTCCGGAGGAGGGCCACGAAGTTGATCAGAGGGCTGGAGCACCTCTCCTATGAGGACAGACTGAGAGAGTTGGGATTGTTCAGCCTG